>NC_037674.1:5860741-6185261 GCF_003255815.1 Theropithecus gelada
TTTTTTTTTGAGGCGGAGTTTCACTCTTGTTGCCCAGGCTGGAGTGCAATGGCACGATCTCGGCTCACCACAACCTCCGCCTCCCAGGCTCAAGCAATTCTCCTGCCTCAGCCTCCCTAGTAGCTGGGATTATAGGCATGCGCCACCACGCCCAGCTAATTTTGTATTTTTAGTAGAGACGAGGTTTCTCCATGTTGGTCAGGCTGGTCTCGAACTCCTGACCTCAGGTGATCCACCCGCCTCGGCCTCCCAAAGTGCTGGGATTACAGGCGTGAGCCACTGCGCCCGGCCTGTGTAGATTTTTTAAATCAAGTTATGGAGATCCCCCCATTCCTAGTTTTATGGGAATTTTTAATTATGAGTGAGTACTGAATTTTGTCAAATGCTTTTTCTGCATTCATGATATGATTATGGGATTTTTCTTCTGTAGCCCATTAATATGGTGAATTATATTGATTGATTTTCAAATATTAAACCATCCTTGCATCCCTTGGTCATGGTATATAGTTCTTTGTATATGTCACTGTGTTCTACTTGTTCATATTTTCTTATGAATTTTGCATCATATTCATGAGAGGTGTTACTCTGCATTTTTCTCTTTTTATAGTTTCTTTCTTTGGTTTTGGTATCAGGGTAATGTTGGCTATTTTCTGGAGGAGCTTGTATAATGTTGGTTGTTGTTAAGTATACCTCTTGGTATAACCTTTTTGGGAATTGTTCTAGTTATTACATTATATACGCATACTTTATCAAAGTCTATTGGTATTGACATTTTACTACTATTGGTGAAGCATATAAACCTTACCTGCCTTTTTGCTTCTTTATTCTCTACCATTTATAATAAAATTGTTTTAAATATTTATTCAACATACATTGAAACATATAAACAGATAGGCAATGTCATAATTTTTGCTTTAACCATCAGACATACTTTAGAAATCTCAAGAGGAGAAGGAAAGTCTACTATATTTGCCCATATTTTTGTTCTTTCCATGTTCTTCATTCTTTATATGCCAAAATGTCTTCTTTTATCATTTCCTTTCTGCCTAGAGAACTTCCTTTAGCCATTTATTTAAGGTAGGTTTGCTAGGAACAAAATCTCCTAGTTTTACTTCATCTGAAAATATATCTGTCTCTTGCTTATTACTGAAGAATATTTTTGCTAGCTTTAGAATTCTGGGCTGACAGTTATTTTCTTTCAGCACTTAAAAAATGTTATCCTGGGTGGGCGTGGTGGCTCAAGCCTATAATTCCAGCACTTTGGGAGGCCAAGGCAGTCAGATCACTTGAGGTCAGGAGTTCGAGACTAGCCTGGCCAACATGGTAAAACCCCATCTCTACTAAAAATACCAAAAATTAGCCAAGTTTGGTGGTGCATCTCTGTGTCCCAGCTACTTGGGAGGCTGAGGCAGGAAAATCACTTGGGTTGAACCCAAGAGGCAGAGGTTCCAGTAAGCTGAGATTGCACCACTGCACTCTAGCCTGGGTGACAGAGCAAGACTCTGTCTCAAAAAATAAAAATGTGATCCTGTTTCCTTCTGGCCTACATGGTAGCTAATGAGAAATCCACTGTCTTTAAAATTGTTTTTCCCATATAAGTAAGGCGTTGTTTCTCCTTGGCAGTTTTTAAGGTTTCTTTCTTTGTCTTTAGGTTTTAGAAGTTTGACTATGATATTTTGGCATGAGTTTCTATGGGTTGTTTTCCGTTCAGGGTTTGCTGAGCTTCTTGAATCTGTATGTTTGTTTGTTCATTTGCAAAAATTGGGAACTTTTTAGTGATTATTTCTTTGAGTACTTTTTTAGCTGTATCCTATTTCTCCTCTTCTACAGGACTCCAGACTTTTGTCGCAGTCCCACATGTTGCTGAGTTGTGTTCTGTACATGTGTGGTTTTTTTTAAGTCTAATTTTTCTCTATTATTCCAATTGGGTAATTTCTATGTTCTACCTTTATATTACACTGATTCTTATTCTATTCTCTCCATTCTGCTTTTCAGCACATCCATTGAGTTTTTAAAATCAGATTTGTATTTTTCAGTCCCTATTATATCTTCCCATATTTTTATTCTTTATTTGGCTCTGTTTTGTATCTTCTATTGTTTTGGTAAGACTTTCTATGTCTTTACTACATTTTCTGTTTTTTCATTTGTCTTAGGTATGTTTGTAATTGCTTGTTGAAGTATTCTTAGTATGACTACTTTTAAATCCCAGTCAGATAACTCTAACATCTATCATCTCAGTTTTCATATTTTTTCTTGTTCTATTTGAAATCCTCCTGGTTCTTGGTATAAGTGATTTTTTTTTAATTTAAGAGGGTATATATTGGGTATTAAGTTATAGGACTGTGGGTCTTACTTAAATCTTGTGTTTTAGCAGACCTCCTGACGCCACTCTGGTAGGTTCAGGGGGCCATTGCCTGACAACTGCCAGAGGGTAATTGAAGTATAGGTTCCCCCTCTGCCCCTGTTGATACCTGGGGAATGGGCTTGGTACTTCTTGGCAGGGGTACTCCCTAGCTGAGAGGAGGTGGAGATTCTCATTACAGCCAGATGAGTGTGAAAATCCAGGCTCCCTATGTGTCCTCTGAAGATAGAGGGCAAGGTGCTTACTACCACCCAGTAGGGTTGAGGTCTTAGCATTGAACTCAGCCTTCTCTGACACTCCCCAGGCAATGGAGCAGGCAGTGATGAGCACCTTGTTACAGCCTGGTGAGGGTGGAAGTCTAGGCTTCCCACTAGACCTTTGCTGGCAGGGGCGGTAATCGGTCTGTAATTTTTTCTGCAGTATTTGGCTGGAATAGAAGAGGAAATGTTTAAGCAGCTACTGTCTTGCTAAGCTGCCCCTTTCCTGGTTTCTGTCTAGAGAGAGCATGCTTTTTCTTTTCTGTCTTCTTTCTGTTTTTTTGTTTGGTTGTTTTGGTGGTTTTTTTTTTTTTTTTTTTTTTTGGTTTTTTTTTTGTGTGTGTGGCCTGCTCTCATTGGTGTTTCTAGGTTCCAGCTTCTACAGTATCTAGTCTGGGATATGTGAGGCAAAAAGAAACTCCAGGGAACCCACCATTATGTCATTCCTCAAGTCTCAGGATCCTAGCTAGTCTGCCACTTCTCCAATTTTCAGAGTCTTCTAATATGATTTTATACATAATTTTCAGGGCTTTTCATTGTTCTTAGTAAGAGGAATAGGAAAAAGTACATCTGCTCTATCTTCTCTGAAGTAGAAGTCTCTAAATGTAAATGTTCATGAAATTTAACATGACTACACCTACATAGCTATAATGGTTTTTATGAATCAAATGAAATATGAACTATACTTTCAAAGGTATGAGTGCATCAAAAAACCTAGATGGCAAAAGGAAAAAGTAGCTTTCAGGAGGGAAAGCTGTATTCAAGGAAATGACAGAGAAATTTTTTATCTTGTGTAAAATATGTTTCCAGATTCAAGAAGAGAAGGTACTGGTCTTGAGTTTCCTAATGCTCATGCTAATTGATGGGAGGATTTGGCCACTTCTTGTCTTCAAAGGGAAAAGAAATCTGTATTTTATTTGAGAAGAGAAGTAGCCATACTGTTCCCCCTTTCTACTGAAACCTGTGGAAAATCTATCCCTGATGTTTGTGCCTCCTTAGCAAACACCCCCAATGGCCCCTGCCTTTTCTGGGATCCTGTTCTAAAGTGAGCTTCTGTTCCAGGTCGCCTGAACTGGTGGTCCACTGTGTGCACAAGCTGTAAACGGCTTCTTCCTCTGGCCACGACAGGGGATGGGAACTGCCTTTTACATGCCGCCTCACTGGGTAAGCTCTGCAGCACAGACAGAGGGTAGCCAGGCTCCAGGCCTGCGCAAGGAAAGACATATGCTACTGAAGGAAAGACATACGCTAAATAGAGTCACCCATGTCACTGTCATCTGGGAAAGTCCCCAGGAGATAGAGCTAACAATCCTGGCCCTTCTTGTCAAGTAGCTTGCAGTTGGTAGAGAGACAGAATACACATACGAAAAGACCTGGCGTGAGAGAAGGAGGCCTTAAGCATAGCCACAGGGATGGGACTTAGAGACTATTGCCTGGTACAAATAAAAAGGACTTCCTGGAGGAGGTGGGATCTTTACTGAAACTTGAAGAACTTCAGAGACTAGAAGAGGACATTGCAGGCAGGGAGACCCCGCAGATAAAGCATAAAGGCAGGAATGGACAGGGTGTTTGGAGGTAGGGGTGAACAAGGTACGGCTGGAGCAGGAAGTTTTGGGAGCAGCGCATGAGGCTGAGTAAATGAGGATCCACTATGTTGACAGCAGTCAACAATTGGCCTGGACTAATGGAAACAGACGTAGGTACTGCTCAGATAAATCACAGGGGAGTCGGCGTACTCAGAATATACCGCACAGAGATCAGCAGCCTCGTCCAACAGAGACATGAGCTTCCCAATCACACAAAGCCACACTACACAGAAATATTTGGATAATTGAGGATCATCATCCACTTTCTGGAACCTCAGTTATCCCTTTAGGCCCAGCGTTAGATGCACAAGGCCGAATCCATTTTGATAGGTGAGTCTGGGTTTGCACCAGGGACCATCAGGGCTGGTCGCTCCCTACCCGCTCTGGAGGATAGCGCCTCTCCAAAACACATGACCCTCACACAGGAATGCAGTCCTTGGTCAAACTCGCATCCCAACAGACGTGGCTTTAACTGGGTGCTGTGACCTACCTCAAGGGCCAGCCCCTAGACCTCTCTCTCTTTGGACCTGCAGTGAGGCCTAATCAGCAAGAGGTAGGTGAGATAAGACTGTAACGGGCTTCAAGGGAAATACATCAGGGTTTTGGAAGGGTCCCAGAGGAGGATGGAGACCAAGAGCAAGGGCAACATTCCCCAGGCTTGACCTGCAGTGAGGAAAGGCAAGGCACCCACTTACCTGCTTCATCTCCATGTCATTGGAGCACACTCTGCTTGTTGGCATTGCAAAAGTACTCCACATTCACCATGGTGAGAAAATGAAAATCAGTGACCCCCACCCAGCGGCGGCCACTCTTAACAGTCTGGTGGTGTCATCGTCTTCCAATCTTCTGTCTATTCTTTAGGTGAAATGATGATCTTGCTGTGTTCAGTCTTGAATCCAACATTTTCCCTTACGACTTGAGAATTTTCCCTGCTGTTATCCTTCAGACAGACGATTTTCAGTAGTTGGGTCATATTTCATCATAGTGGTTAATATTAACTATTCCCCTATTATTGAGCATATTTTGCCTTGTTCTTTGTAAAACCTGGAGAAAGAATCTAAAAGAGTAAATCTCTCATCTGTGTCTAACAGCAGCCTTATTGTGAAGTCTGGATCATGGAAATGCTTTTGTCCCTTGCATATCCAAGGATGCCCAGCCAGTTGAGCCTTTGAAAACATCAGTTCATGTTACTCTCCTTCTGAAAACTCTCCAGAGGCTCACAGCTCCCTTGAGAGCCCCCTTTTCACTCTCCCTCTCCCCTCAATCCCACTCTAGCCATCTTTCCCTCTTGCCTTTTCTCAGGTACTGCCCCCTCCGGGTCTGTCCCTGGCCTTTCGCTGTGCTGGGACAGCAACTTGACTCCTTCCTCCACCCATTTGAGCCTTTGCTCCTATGTCTCCATTCATGCCACAGCAAATCTGCCTGCCTCACCTCTCCTCGTGGAGCTGCCACCCTCAACATCGTACACTCTGTGCCAACCTCATGGCTGCCTCACTTCCCACTTCCCCACAACATGCGCTCCATGAGATTTTAGGAACTTCATGTGTCCCAGTCACTGCCACGCATACTGCCAGCACCTAGAATGAGTGGGTGGGTGGATGGATGGATAGATGGATGGATGGATGGATGGATGGATGGATGGATGGATGGATGGATGGATTCCCCTGTGCTTTCCCTTGTAGCCAGGGCTGCCCTTCTTTTGAGCGCTTCTCCCACGAGTTGGGGTTCTTGAACACATCTGAGCTGCCAAGAGCACATTCTCAGAGATGGTTCATTTCCCTCTATATCCTCTCAGCACTTGACACAGGGTGAGACCCTCCCGCTGGGAAGCAGGCACTCTCTCGTGGGCCTGGTGTGTGCAGTGGTGTCACTGACACTCTGCTTCTCAGGAAGCTGAGATGCCTCAGGGCTGGAGATGAGGGAAATGGCAGGCCCTGGAGAAGCCAGGATGCTAATGGCCTCCCTCGCCTGGAGCCCTCCATGAGGACACTGGACAGCCTGTCCCTGTCCCCTAGTCAGTCCCCCACCCAAATGTAAGACTTGAATAATGACCATTAGGTCCTCAAAGCAAACCAGCAACATTGAGAGTGGGTTGCCAAGGGCGCCGGAGAGGAAAAGCACTTGATTTTCGCCCACTATTATTTTGCTAAGAACAGGATGTGCTGCTTCATTCACCTGCTTGCCTTAATGGGAAGCCTCAGGAAGAAGGCTAGAGGGGAATTAACAGAACCGCTGAGTAAGGAGGCTGCTCTGCGTGCAGACAGGAGGCCCTCCCAGTGGGTCGTGGTAGTTTGCATCACCTCTGGCTTGTCTTTTCCTCACGTCCTTTCTCTCCTGTGTTCTCCATGGCCTCCTGGCTCCAGGAATGTGGGGGTTTCACGACCGGGACCTGGTGTTACGGAAAGCTCTCTATACCATGATGAGGACGGGAGCCGAGAGGGAAGCCCTGAAGCGGAGGTGGAGGTGGCAGCAGACGCAGCAGAATAAGGAGGTTGGTATCCACTGGCATGGCCGGAGGCCGGGACCCAGGTCAGGTGCCGCCTCGGGCCATGGTCAAGTCCAGAGCATGGTCCCTAGGCCCCAGACTGTCTTATGAGGGGAGGCAGAAACAGTCCCTGGGATCAGGAAAGTCTCCTGCTTTTAAGCCCATGGAGGAGGAGCCTGTTGAAATAGCAGAGTCCCGGCAGATAGCAACTATGCATCCACTTGTGCTTCCTTAAGGCATGATTATGAAAGCTGCCTACCTTCAATCCCAAAAGCATCCTGGCTTGGATGATGAATTATATATATGGCCGCCTGCTGTCAGGTGCAGCCCATGGCTCTAGCCCCTATGTGTGAGGTCAGTCCAAAGGGATTCCCAAGTGTCCCCAAGCATGGTAAACATGAGGACCTTGCTCTTCTAGAAGAATCTGCCTGCTTTCTGACTACAGTTGATCCATTATCCCTTTAAACTTTGTAATGGCCAGCCACAGTTAGGTGCATGCACAGGTTAATGCTCAGTCATCCCCAGCCCCTGAGAATGACCCTTGTTGGTGGGCAGATTCCCAACAGCTCTGGAATTAGAGCTTGGAGCTTTTGAAAATATAGTGTGCATAGCAAAGGTGGCCAAGAGGGTGCAGTTAGTGTAGTTGGTAGCTACCTATAGATGTGCCTGGCCTGGGTCCCAGTGAGGCTGGTCTGGGTTGGGAGGGTGAGAGGAGGAGGGCAGCGCAGCTGTGGCCCACCCCCCTCTGAGCCAGTTCCCCTCTGCCAGTCAGGGCTGGTGTACACGGAGGAGGAGTGGGAGCGGGAGTGGACGGAGCTGCTGAAGCTGGCCTCCAGTGAGCCGCGCACACACTTCAGCAAGAACGGCGGCACAGGCGGGGGGTAAGTTCTGCCCCTGCTCTCCCCAGAAGTCACCTCCAGCTCCAGGCCACCCAGGGCTACACACAGCATGGGTGGATGGCACGGGGGGAATGTGGGACCCTCATGCTGTGGAAGACAGAAAGATTCCAGCTTTCCAGCATTAGCTTCAAGACAAGGATGCACAGAAGGACTGTGGGTGATGGCTGGCCCCTGCCGGGTGCTGGTGGAAGGGTACGCAGCCCCCATATGCACTATGCAGGCAGAGGTGAGCTCACATGAGCTGCCTCCAGGCCACTTTCCTTGAACGTTGCTATGCAGAGCAGGTGAGGTGTGCGCCCTCAGGGCACAGCTGGCCTCTGGAGGTCACACGTGATGATGAGCGTTCCCACACATTGCCATCACGCGGACCTGGCTCTGAAGTTTGGATTTTCTCCCCAACTAATTAATTTGTGGCTTCAAGAAGTCACCCTGAAAGCAGAAGCTCATTAAGCAGAAGCTCATTAAGCTAGCCTGCTGTTTCCCAGATGAGCTCCGTGGATATTATATGTGTTCCCAGCAAAAAGGCTCCACGTCTGTGCATGTTTAGGACTAGCTTGTTCCTACAGAAACACCTTGGATGTTCTAGCGTGGAATGAAGAGTGCGGCCAGACCAACGGGGCAGCCATAGAGCCTTGATCATGGCTTATTCTTCAGTTCGTATTCTCTGGAACCTGAAAGCAAAGGTGTTGCTCCTAGAAAAGGTCTCAGCCAAACATGAGAAAGTGTGAGCAGTAACACCAGGGAGACCCACGGAAGGAGGATTGCATGCAGCTCCAGGCTGCCCTCAGGCTCATGGGCCCTGCAGCGGGCACCTGGGTCCTCATCCACCCACCAAGGCAGGGCCTAGTGCCTCATGGGTCAGCTCTCCCTGGAGGCCCTGGCTGGAAAAGAGGCTCCCACAGAGCTGCAGCAGCAGCGGTGGCGTCTGAGACCATGTTTACAGATGAGATCGTTAGAAACCCACATATGCTGGCACACCCTTCCTCCATGTTTTAAGGCTATGGTATCTCTGTACCAACAGCCTGTCTTGGTAGGACATTTGAGGACAAGCATTCTGAAGTCTCGGTCAACTGGAAAACTGCTCTCTTCCTCTGCACGCCTCCCAGGTCCTGCCTGTGATGGGTCTTAAGCGTTCCTCCACGTCGTTTTCACGGTTACCTCTCTCCCTCCTGCCACAGGGCAGATGCCTGACACGTGCTGGCAGACTGGATCCAGTCCAGGTGTCTCTGCCAGGGACAGGGAGGAGTGGGGAAAGACAGCAGCAATAATAACAATAATCACAGGTGATCATCACATACACGTCTCCTGAGTACCCCCATCCAGGAGGAGCTTCCCCCAAGGTCCCATGGCTGGTGAGCCCATCTGACTCCTAAGGCCACAGCCTGGTCCCCTGCTGCCTGCTCCCTGGGGCCCGAGGGATTCAGATGCTAATGGGGACATAGGGGCCACTTGGTGTCTGTCCCTATCTCCCACAGAATCTGAGTGATCAACTGTAATCTAACAAAAGGATTAGGTCTCTTTAGGAATATCCAAAATGGCCCGGACGTTGTCCCATTTAGTAGGATAGCCTGGTCCCCTCCTCCTGGAAGCCACAGTTCTGGTTGCCACATCACAAAAGAGAAGGAAGAACTCGGGGAATGGCCAGAGAGGGGAAACTAAACAACCAAGGGTGGATGGGAGTGACCCCAACAGAAAAGAATGGAGAGGTGAGGCGGGAAGGTATGGGTGGTGTTGGGGAAACAGAAGGAAGGAGGTGAGCACGGGTCGTGTAGGGTGGAGTGGGGTCAGGGAGACCATAAGAGGGACCCATGCTAGGTCCTCTATCTCCTCCTTTCAAACCCTACCTCACAGGCCTCCAGTACGCCTTCCACAAATTGGAAAACCGAGCCTCAATGGGATTAGATAACTGTTCCAAGACCACAAAAATGATAAATGGAGGAGCCAAAAAGTCAAAATGTGGTCTGATCATTGTAGAGCCTCTTTTGACCAGGCTCCACAGCCCTAACGAAATCCCTCAAATACAGCAGATTCTGTAGAACCTCAGGCAACACATCAGCCTGCAAATGAAACCACCACTCTGGGCTTCAGATGGTGATGGGAGTGAGGACGCAGCCACCTGGTCCCCACAAAAGCACTGATGCTCAGGTCGGAATCCTGTGCCAATGATGCAGGAGGCACTTCTAGGGTTTCAGCAACAGGTGTTTCCAGTGGAGTAAGAAAAAGGAAAAACAAACAAACAAACAAACAAAAAAAACACCTCAGAAGAGGACAGAACACATGCAATAGGAATCTATCTAACAGAGTTGCTTCTGTAGCCAGATGCCTCCTTGGGTTACCTGGAACCTTTGCATGGCCAGTCAAGGAGGGAGGCCTATGGAACCAGGCATAAAATGCACATTTCCCTGGGAATAGGGAGTTTTGGCTGAGTCCCATGGACTGGGGTGATGGGCAGAGAGCGCCTCAGCAAGGCACCGTGCAGCTGTGCAGGACTCGCCAACAGGGTGCTCTAGAGCGGCCAACTGCTCCAAGAATTCACTTGGGGTTCAGAGTCCATAGAGAGGCCTGTGTGTCCAAGCACAGTGTGCTCTGCCTTTTGCCTGTGTCCTCTCTCCCCATGTTGAGCTGAGAGGTGTGGGGCATCATCTGTGGGGCTTGAGAGCGCAGAGACGAGTTTCTGACGCCTGACTGAAGGGCCTGAAGGCAGAAACTGGCAAGCTCAGGGTTCACGGGGCTGTGGCAGGCTGTGCAGGCCAGGACACGGGGCTGTAGGGGATGTAAGGCCAGGGTGCTGCGAGCTGCCCGAGGGCCAGGCGTGGATTCAGGGAGGAGGCCCCAAGCAGGCTGGCTTCAGGACTCACCTACGGTGGGGACCACACAGAAGGCCAGCCCCTGAGGCCAGGGCTGAGGGTGGACACAAGCAGTCAGTGAGAGGAGTCACCACCGCAACCCAGGGACCTGAGGACACAGCCCCTCAACTGGCAGAGAGCTCTGAAGACCCACAAAAGCACTTCCTCAGACAGCAGGCCAGAACTGGGACCTCCAGCGAGCCCAGCGGGCCCTGAAGGAAGACAGCAAGAAGGACTTTGCCACTCTCCTGCCCCTCCTCTCTGCCTCTGCTAGCCCCACAGGGGACACAGACGGCAGCCAGAGAAGGGGAGGAGGCAAAGGGTGAAACAGAGAAGCCAGCTGGCAGCTAACCCAATCTTTCAGGAGGCTCAAACTTGGGGCTGATAGCCCCCTGCACAGGAAAGTGACCGGAAGAACCACACAAAATTTCCAGGGTGCCACCCGGGAATAGGAAAGAGCAAGTTAAGGGAGAGCTTGCAGGCATGATGGCGAGAAGAACTAAAGTGGCCTTCTTCGTCCCAGCCTGGGTTTCCCAGAACCTGTTCCCCACGGGTGAGGGTAAAGGGGTGCAGTGCGGGCCCTGCATCCTGCTCTGGGAGCCCCTGCTATGGAGGCAGATGGGGCAGCCTCTGTTCTATTGGTCCTTGACACAGATGATGGCCTGGAGTCATTTTTAAACCTGTTACTTTCCCAGAAAGCGACTATGTCACTTATCTGAAGAGGTCAGAAGGGACCAGAGACCAGGTGTGGGCGTGAGCTAGACCCTCTTCCTCTCACTGTGCCTCCCAGGACTCAGTGGCCAGGCCCTGGCCACGTGGGAGAACCAGGCCTTCCCTAGGGCTTGGGGAGGAGTGAGTGAGATCAGATGGGAATTTGAACAGTGTCACCTACTGAGTCCATGTTATGCGTCAGGCAGTCCCATGAGCTGTCATTATCATCACCAATCACAGATAAGGAGGCTGAGATTCAGAGAATTAGATAATGTATTAGTCAGGGTTCTCCAGAGAAACAGAACCAATAAAAGACATATATATATAAAGAGATCTAATGTAGGTATTGGCTCACGTGATTATGGTGTCTAAGAATTCCCACGACCTGGCATGTGCCAGCTGGAGACCCAGGAAAGCCAGTGGTGTAGTGCAAAGACCCAAGAGCTGGAGAACTGATGGTGTGGGTCCAGTCTGAATCTGAAGACCTGAGAACCAGGAGTGCCGAGGGCAGAAAGTCCATGTCCCAGCTCAAACAGGTTTGGTTATTCTGTCGTCCTCCACTGTTTTGTTCCCATCCGTGAATAGATCAGATGAACCCCACCCACATTGGTGAAAGCCATCTGCTTTCTGCTCTCCAGCAATTCAAATGCTAATCTCATCCAAAACGCCCTCGCAGACACACGCAGAAATAACGTTTAACCGGCTATCTAACCATCACAGGTTAGCTTCCAGTGTCCCACAGGCTGAAAGGTACAAAGCCAGAACCTGAACTTAGAACTGACCAAAACACCTAAGCCCACACTCTTGACAAATGCAGACCAGGCATGAGGAGTAGGAATCAACAACTTATCTTGACTATGGTGAAAATAATCATTTTTGTTCTTTAAACTTTTTAAAGAACTACTTATTTGTTTTCTGTTTTATGAGAAGGGTTAAGTGGAAGCTGAGAGGCCAGTTGGATGGACAAAGAGGAAGGGAGAGCAGAGCAAGGGGGGCCTTTGGGGGACCCTCTGGCAGCCCCCGGGGCATCTTCTGTCTAGGTCCTTAACTTTTCTCACATGCTAAGCTCTCTGCTTTCTCTCTGTAGTTGAGTTTCTGAAATTTCACTGACAATGTGTTTGCTGCATTTCTTTTTATTAGCCTTTTTCAGAAGTAGCTAGAATCCCAAGTGATTTCCTAGCACACAGTCTGAGAGTTGTCAATTTCGGTCAATCTTCTGAGGAAAAGCAAGAGGCATTTTTTTCCTGGGAGCTGCCCACACCACAGCCTGGTGCTCCCAGGCCATGGGTTGGCCTTGTGCAGGAAAGGAGGCATTCTTATGTGTATTCCTGAAGGTTCCATGACTTCCACCAGCAGACCAAGCAGAAAGAGCATCTGCTAACGAACGTAAGGTGTCCTCACTCTGCAGATATGGGACCCGGCTCCAATTTTTAAAGACATTTCTCATTGAAAATAAGACCAAAGTTGACTCTCTATCTAGGGATGGTCCTCAAGTAGGAGCCTTCCCTGATCTTCCTGTCTAAAGAATCCACCTTTTATCACTGTACTGATAGGTTTTTTAAACTTATTTTATTATTTATTTAAATATGTTTAGGGGATACAAGCGCAGGTTTCTTACATGCAAATATCGCATTGTGGAAAAGTCTGGGCTTTTAGCATACCCATTACCCAAGTAGTGCGCATTGTACTCAATAGGTAATTTGTCAGTCCTCACCCCCTCGAACCCTCCGGCCTGTCATAGCCCCCAGTGTCTATTATTCCATTCTGCCTGTCCATATGTACACATTGTTTAGCCCCCAGCTATAAGTGAGAACAGGCAGTATTTGACTTTCTGTTTCTGAGTTATATCACTGAGGATAATGGCCTCCATATCCATCCATGTTGCTGCAAAAGACAGGATTCCATTCTTTTTTATGGCTGAGTCATATTCCATGGTATATATACACACCACATTTTCTTTATCTAATCCTACATTGATGGACACTTAGGTGGTTTCTATCTCTTTGCCATTGTGAATAGTGTTACAGTAAACATGCAGGTATCTTTTTGATATAATGATTCATTTCCCTTTGGGTATATACCTAGTAGTGGGATTGCTGGATTGAGTGGTAGTTCTGTTTTTAGTTCTTCGAGAAATCTCCACACTGTTTTCCATAAAGGTTGTATGAATGTACATTCCTACCAACAGTATGTGTTCCCTTTTCATCATATTCTCACCAACGTCTATTTTTGTTTTTGTTACCTTTGCTTTTGAGGACTTGGTCATAAATTATTTGCCTAGGCCAGTGTCCAAAAGAGTTTTACATAGGTTTCCTTGTAGAATGTTTATAGTTTCAGGTCTTACATTTAGGTCTTTAATCAATCTTGAGTTAATTTTTGTATATGGTGAGAAGTGTGGGTCCAATCTCATTCTTCTGCATATGGCTATGCAATTTTCCCAGCACTAAATGAATAGTGTTATTTCCCCAGTATATATTTTTGTTGGTGTTGTTGAAGATCAGTTGGTTGTAAGTATGTGGCTTCATTTATAGGTTATATATTCTGTTCCGTTGATCTATGTGTCTGTTTTTGTGCCAATACCATACTGTTTTGTTTACTATAACCTTGTAGTACAATTTGAAATTAGATAATGTTATGCCTTCAGCTTTGTTCTTTTTTCTTAGGATTCCTTTGGCTAGTCAGGCTTCTTTTTAGTTCCACATGAAATTTATTGTTTTTTCTAATCCTGTGAAAAATGACATTGGTAACTTGATAGGGTTTGTATTGAATCTATAGATTATTGTAACAATATAATCATTTTAATGATGTTAATTCTTCTAATCCATGAGCATGGGATATTTTTCCATTCATTTGTGTCATCTATAATTTTTTTCTTCAGTGTTTTGTAGTCCTCCTTATAGAGATCTTTCACCTCCCTGGTTAAATATATTCCTCGATATTTTTGTAGCTAATATAAATGGGATTGCCTTCTTGATTTAGTCCTCAGCTAGATTGTTACTGGTATATAGAAATGCTACTGCTTTCAGTATGTTAATGTATCCTGAAACTTTACTAAACTCGTATATCAAATATAAGAGGTTTTTGGTAGAGTCTTTATGGTTTTCTATTTATAAAATCATATCATCAGCAAACAGGGATGATTTGACTTCTTCTTTTCCACTTTGGATGCCTTTTGTTTGTTTTTCTCTTGCGTGACTGCTCTATGGGGACTTCCAGCACTATGTTGAATAATGGTGAAAGTGGGCATCCTCATCTTGTTCCAGTCCTTAGAAGAAAAGCTTTCAACTTTTCCCCATTAAGTATGCTGTTAGCTGTGGGTTCGTCATATATGGCCTTTATTATGTTGAGGTGTGTTCCTTCTATGCCTAGTTTGTTGAGGATTTTCATCATGAAGTGATGCTGAATTGTATTGAATGCAAAAATCCTTGACAAAATACTAGCAAATCAAATCCAACAGGACATCAAGAAGATAATACACCATATCAGGTGGTATTTATCCCAGGGATGCAAGGATGATTCAACATACACAAATCAATGAATGTGATATATCACATAAACAGAATTAAGAACAAAAACCATATGATCATCTCGATAGATGCAGAAAAATAACTGATGATTTCTTATTTGATCATCTGTTAGTATCTCTCCCTACCTAAACCTGCATTCATGGGCACACATGGGCAAGCGTGAGCATGCTCAGCACAGTGCTAGACCTGTAGTGGATGATCAATAACTATTTGTCACATGATTGACCTCAGCTTATTGATTCTAGGCAGTAAGATAAGCCTTGTTCCTCAAGCCACACTGGCCATTGCTAGAAGCATCTTTCAGAGCCTAAGATCCATTCAGTCCCTTCAGAGCACTGGGAGGACCCCGTCCTTCCATCCCAGCTTCCCAGGCCATAGCTCTTAGCAGAGCCCCTGCTAGACTGTACTGTGTCGTTGGAGAGTCTTTTGTAAAAGGTGCCTGTCTGGGCAGGCACAGCCCTTGACCAAGGGCAGAGGCCCATAGCAGGACATAGGCTGGGTTCAGCCCCTTGAGCCTCCTCAGACTGGCTCTGCTGGGCCCTACCTGAGAGAGGAGTTGAGGCACACCACTCAGAAATGCTGCGCATGAGATCTGTGCATGAGGAGAACTTTGCACCTGTGAAAAGGAGTGAGGACCGTCCGCACATACTGTGCTGTGGGTGTCTCAGGATGCATCAGGAGGAGGAAAAGGCAATGTTGGAATAGCGAGTATAAACTCTACCTAGAGGTGGGAGGATGTGTGCATACAGTTTATGTGCATTTACTCACATTCATACGTGTGCACACATGTGCACTTACATTTTTTTTTTTTAGATGGAGTCTTGCTCTGTCACCCAAGCTAGAGTGCAGTAGCGAGATCTCGGCTCACTGCAACCTCCACCTCCCGGGTTCAAGCGATTCTCCTGCCTCAGCCTCCTGAGTAGCTGGGACTACAGGTGCACACCACCATGCCTGGCTAATTTTTGTATTTTTAGTAGAGATGGGGTTTCACCATGTTGGCCAGGATGGTCTCAATCTCCTGACCTCATGATCTGCCCGCCTCAGCCTCCCAAAGTGCTGGGATTACAAGTGTGAGCCACTACCACGCCCGGCTAATTTTTGTATTTTTAGTAGAGATGGGGTTTCACCATGTTGGCCAGGATGGTCTCGATCTCCTGACCTCATGATCTGCCTGCCTCAGCCTCCCAAAGTGCTGGGATTACAGGCATGAGCCACTGCGCCCAGCCTTACACTTACCTTTTTTTATGGAAGGGTACACCAAAAAGCAACACCTATGTCCCCATAGGTGAGGTGACTGCAATTTATCATCCAGACTGGTTCATTTGGGGAAAGGAAAGTGGGCACTAACCACTTGGGATGTGTGCACAGGGCTTTCCCAAGCAAAACAGGAGGTGTGGAGCCCCCATCTAGACGAGGGGATGTGGGGAGGGACCTGGGAGGCTTCATCCAGGCTCTCCGTCTGGGTGGCTGGGTGACTGCTCATTAACGAGCCCCAGACTGGCTTCCTTGTCCATGACATGGGCTCTTGCCGAGATGGTGTCCAAGGATGGTGCCTACAGTTTAAGCCAGGGTGCCCCCAAACTGTTCCCTGGGGCCTGAGATACCATCTGGACCTCGCTCCATGACCTTTGCTTCTTGGTCCTGCCAGGAGGGACTCCTCAGCCTGGCCTCTGCCCACCCCCATCTTTCTCAGGGTGTTTTCATTGGATAGATGGTATATCCCTAACCCTGGAAATTCTCCCTCCTCAAGTACCCACTGGAGAAGCGGATGTGGGTGCCCTGGAGAACCCAGTGTGTGGCGCCCAAAGCATGTTAGGGAGTTCTCAGGGCATGCACATCTTGGAGGATGAAGTCATTATATTGCATGCCAGTCTTCTTTGCAGTAAGCACTGATTATTAAGCATTTTAGGAATTGTTACGTCTTTGCCCAGTGACCAGATTCTCCCCACAATCCCAGATCTCGCATTTGCTCAGCAAACTCACAAGAAGACATGAAGACTCAGGGCTAAAAGTGGGAGTGAATTTTCAGAATTGGCTTTTCTGAGCTGATTTCTACCAATGGGCTCTGGTCACAGAGTGCAGGTCACAGTTCCAAACTCTCGTCCCAGATAAGATCTTGTTTGCCCCTCCATTTTAGAGCCCCCAGCTAAACTGGAGTTCCAGTACCAGAGCAGCTAGCAAACCTGCAATAAGGAGAAATGAAAAGGGGCCTGGACATGGGTGTTTACAGTGTGCCTTGCACGGGATACTTCTCTTACCTGGCAGGTGTCCTAACACCTGGTTGCCCAACCCATGACCAGGGGGTCCCTCACATGGGTAGCTTGTTTGTACTGGCAGATGGCTTTGTGGCTCCTGTCTGGCCTGTGTCTATTTTTTTCTTACCTGATCATCGCTCTGTGGCTGGGACCAACCTTGTGTTCTCCTTGGCGTCTGGTGAAAACATGGCCTGGGGTAGCCTCTGCTTCTTCCAATGGAAGGTGCAAATTCAATCCACTGCCACAATGAGAAAGGAGTTCAAAGATTTTTACTTATAGATCCTGGGCATGGAGGCCATCATGAGTTGGGAGGGCAGTGCTCCATCCCAGGGCCACATGAGGTAGGGATTAAGAGTCAGGCAGAGAGATCCAACTAGAAACATATATAGGGGAATAGGATGTGGGTCACTTTAAGTTCATGGGCAAATGCCTTAATGGTCCATTTAAAGGAAGTGGTAGGAAAGCGGAAAGCCCAGTCTCCTAGGCAGGGAGATACCTCCAAGTTCTTATCTCTGGCCACCAGCTTGGGTCGTTGGGTGTGGTGTTCTACTTCCAATGCCCAGGCAGCAACCTCTGCTGTTTCATTTCTGTTACACCCTCTACACCCTCAGGAGCCTGAGGAGCCAAGCCAATGCTCTCTGGCTGCCTTCAACACTGAGGCTCCTGATACAGAACCAGAAGCCTCCCTAAGTCTTGGACAAGGAGCCAGAAGCAAGGAGGAAAGGGCATTATGATTTTCCAGCTGCCCCAGCTGGAGCTGGGATCCTCTCTGCTACCCCCTGGGTCACTGAGCAGGTTTCAGTTGCTCACATGGCTCCCATGCTCAACACTAAAACTGGAATGGAGAAAGGATGCTCTGCTGCAGCTGTCCTCCATCACCTCCCAACTGGGCCCGCCATCCTATCACTGCTGCTGAAATAAAATGGCCCTGCCTTAAGTTAGCCATGAAAAGAATGCCATGCCAGTACAATGGTGCCTGATACTTAGCCTTTGCACTGTTGTTACCATGGAGGCCCTCCTGCATAGCTACTCAAATACCAGGTGTTCTGCCAGGAGGCTCCATGCTGGGCATGGCCCAACTCCGTGCCTTGGCCCTAGCACAGAACTTGAAGGATGGGTAGATGAATGGACAGACAAGTAGGTGATTGGGTAGACAGATGGTTGAACGGAAGAATGGAAGGATGAGTATGTGGGTGGGTGGGTGGGTGGGTGGATGGATGGATGGATGGATGGATGGATGGATGGATGGATGGATAGATGGATATGTGGGTGGATGGACAGGTGGACAGGTGGTTGGGTGGGTGGACAGGTGTATGGGTGGGTGGATGGCATGGATGGATGGATGGATGGATGGATGGATGGATGGATGGACGGACGGACGCACAGACAGCAAATGGATGGATGGTTGGATGGATGGATGGATGGATGGATGGATGGATGGATGGATGGATCGATGGATAGACAATTGGATGGGTGGATAAATATATGGATGGATGAAGAGAAGGAGGGAAGGAAGAGAGATGGGTGGGTGGGTAGGTGGGTGGATGGAAGGATGAATGGATGAATAGATAGGTAGGCAGAAGGATGGATAGATGGGTAGATGTTACATGAAGGCAGAGTTCCCTGAGGGCCTCTGCAGTGCCTTTCATAGCACCAGCGTATAGTAAGTGTTCATTGAATATTTATTGGTTTTTTGGTTGGAAATATGATGACCCTGCTTTAAGTTTTGCATGAGAAGAATGCTGTGCCAGTACAAAGGTGCCTAATACTGAGCCTTCACACTGTTGTTACCATGGGGGTCCTTCTATGTAGCTGCTCAGATCCCAGAGTGTTCTGCCAGTAAGTGAGGATGGGACTCAAGAGTCCAGGGCTGAGAGGGCTACCATTCATCTTGCTTTGCCCGCTTCTCAGCATTAGTATCTGACTCACGAGCAGCTCCTCTCTTTCCAGCACTGCCCCCTCCATTCCTTGAATTAGGGAAGGAACAGTGCTGCGCATTTCTACTTGGGGTATTTCTCTCTCCAAGTATGCAGATTGTAACTCCATGTTCTCTCCTGTGCTGTTCATTATCTTGTTCAACCATTTCACTTGCTGGCACTCAGCGCATACTGGGCAACAGGGACAAACAAGCAACTTCCAAAAGCACTTGACCCCCAGGCACCGCAGCTTGGCTTTCAGGGGTGGCTGGGCAGGCGAATCACCTGCGATGTTTCAAAATGCACACCCAGGAGCACTGCGTTTAGACCTGGCATAAAATATATGTGTGTGTCTGTTTGAATATGTATTCATGTCAATACATATTTAAAACATTCCTTTTCTACTTTCCTTCCTCGCTGAAAAAGTAAGTTCGAAAGCCATTAGGTGGGGCAAAGCAAGGTGGCATCTGGAGTGGGTGGGGGATGGGAGGACACCAGGGGCCAGAGCCAGATGTCAGCCAAACAGGTGAAGAGGGTCACCTCGGGGAGGGGGAGCAGAGGCAGGAGATGGCTGACATATGGGAAGATGGCTGACATAAGGAAATGCTTTAGAATGAATACAAACAAGTTTTCTCACAGTAAGTGAAGAAAGTTGCAAGTAGAATTAACTTTGTGGGGTTGGATTGGAATTGGGATATCAGTGAACTCAAGGTTTTCTATAAATACTGAGAGGGAGAGAAAGATGAAAACATGCAAATCTGTATCCACGTGTGAGTGTGAAATTGAACCACCTTTTTGCACCAGGAAGCAAGAAAGCGCTCTAAGAAATGAAGGAAGCTGGGCACGGTGGCTCACACCTGTAATCCCAACACTTTGGGAGGCTGTGACCGAAGGACGACTTGTGCACAGAAGTTCAAGACCAACCTTGGCAACATAGTGAGACCCCTGTCTCTACAAAAATGAAAAAGTTTTCTGGGCGTAGTAGTGTCTTGTGGTCCCAGCTACTTGGGAGGTCAAAATGGGAAGCTCACATGACCCCAGGAATTCGAGGCTGCAGTGAGCTATGATCTCACCACTGCACTCCAGCCTGGGCAACAGAGTGAGACCCTGTCTCAAAAAAAAAAAGAGAGAGAAAAAAGAAATGATGATGATGTCACAGGACACAGATCCAGCTTTAGAAAAGCCATACTGACCACATCAAGGAGTATCTGAGCATCCACATAATCACACTAATGGATTATAAACCATTGACTAAAATGGAAAACCAGAAATCCATAGTGATACCAATAAACATATAAAGGTCTGGTGAGGAATGGAGTGTTTGCATAGGTTCAAGTTCCTCCCCACAAAATGCTTGTTAATTTCAAAGGAAAAATTAGTAGCTCTGCAGGGGCAAGGCCTGGGAGATGACCTTAAGGAGTGGTCCAGGTCAACCTCACCAGTGATGGGACAGCCTCACCAGTGATGGGACAATTTGCAGTTCACACAACCTGACAAGATGTCACGAGAAGGACTCAGCTTGACCCAATCCAATCTAAGCATGATGAACTAGAGAAAGCCTTATGAAGGACATTCTACAAAATACCCAGCCTGCAATCTTCAAAAGTGTCAGGCCGTGGAAGTCAAGGATATCCTGAGAAATGTTCCAGGTGAAGGAGACTAAGGAGACGCCACCGCTGAATGCTGCACCTGATCCTGAGCAGGAACCTTTGTTCTGAAAGGCATTACTGGGGAACAGCTGGCACACACATGTGGGGTCTGGTGATTGCATGTAACCGGGTGAATTCCTGATGTCAGTGGCTGTGTGGTGGTTGTGTAGGAGGATGTTCTGTTCATAGAAAATGAGCAAGAACTTTCCAGGCTGATGAGGCACCAGGTTGGCTGTTTATTTTCAAATGGTTCAGGGAAACAAAAGCTCTTTTTACCATACGTGTGCAGCTATTTTGTGAGGTTTCGATTGCTGCCAATTTTTTGAACTGTTAAGATAAATTGGGTTGGATGTGGTGGCTCACGCCTGTAATCCCAGCACTTTGGGAGGCCAAGGCTGGTGGATCACTTGAGGCCAGGAGTTTGAGACCAGCCTGGCCAACATGGTGAGACCCCATCTCTACTAAAAATACAAAAAAATTTAGCTGGGCATGGTGGCAAATGCTGGTAAAAGACTAAGCTCCACTCCTGCCAGTTGCTTCTCTAGGGGAAGGGGAAAAAAAAAGCAAAAACACCAAGCATGATGCCAGCCAGCCAGGCACACCAAAACTTAAGTCCCTCTCCCCAGCCCAGCTCTATGTGAAAAAGAGGGCGGGGACTGGCGCAGGAAGAAAAGCCCACGGGATGAAAGGACCTAATTCTTACAACTAGCGACAGGTGTCTGCCAAGCCTCTGGGCCAGTGACGGTCCTGGGCCAGGACTGCAGCCGGCCCGGGGCCAACACTACAGCCACGCAAAGCCCACCCAGCCCAAAAAACTAAGTGTATAAAAAATAAATAAATAAATAAATCGGGGGAAAAAAAAAACAGGAGAAACAGATGACAGCGCATACACGGGGGCGGGCCCGTGCCTTGCCTAGCCTGCGCTGGAGGAGCCGCAGAGCGGGAAAACTCAGGAAAAAAAGGAAACAAAAAAAGGACAGAGAGAGCGAGAAAAATAAAGTGCAAATTAAAGAAAAGAAAAATAAAGTGCAAATAAGAAAAAAAAATAGGAGAAAAAAGTAAGTAAAAAAAACTAGAAAAAATAAAAATCAAAGAAAGACACAGGGTAAAACTAGGAAAAGAAATAATGTAAAAGAAAGGCAGAAAGTTAAAACATGTTAAAAATTATCTGTAAAAGTAATAAAAGTTATAAAAATGTTTATGCAAAAATATTATATAATTTAAAAGCAATTAGGCCTCCTAAATGTAAAACTATTTAAAAAACAGTTTATGTACAAAATATGTAAAAAAATATACTTTTAATAAAATTGCAAAAAGACATAAAAATATGCATTTTTACCTACATTAAAAGGTTAAAAAAATTGTTTTAAAAGTTTAAACAAGTCCAGGCTTGGTAACTCATGCCTGTAATTTTAGCACTTTGGGAAGCCAAGGCTGGAGGATCACAAGGTCAAGAGATCCAGACCATCCTGGCTAACATGGTGAAACCCCGTCTCCACTAAAAATACAAACAAATTAGCCGGGCGTGGTGGCGGGCGCCTGTAGTCCCAGCTACTCGGGAGGCTGAGGCAGGAGAATAGTGTGAATCCGGGAGGCGGAGCTTTGCAGTGAGCCGAGATCGCGCCTCTGCACTCCAGCCTGGGTGACAGAGCAGGACTCCATCTCAAAAAACAAACAAACCAAAAAAAGTTTAAGCAAATTTTAACTATTAATTATAAAGAAAATTCTGTATGTAAACATATTAGGTAAAGAGGTATCCAATTTTTCTGTCAACTAAAATAAAAGCACAATAAATTTTTCTTAAAGCCCTAACCTGCTCTTTAACAAACATTATAAAAAGTTTTAAAACGCCTATAAAAACCTTACCTTATAGTCAGACATTAAAAGTAAATAATGTCTATAAAATCTTTTTTAAAAAGTTTAACATTGATAGCACATTAATGTAAAAAAATTCATACAAAAAGCATTATCAAATATAAAATAGTGTTTAACTTTCTTAAAGCCCAAGGGTGGCCAGATAAGTCACAAGGTCCCTCATCCCCAAGGCCACAACACGCAGGGGCAGTGAAGGCCACATAAAAGCCAAGACCTTAACAGGAGGCAGGGCCGCAACATCCCCTAGGCAACGCTAAGGAGAAATGGAGCAGAAGACGCCACCATGGGGCATCAAGCCCTACAATATGCAACGAAAATTATAGACTTAATTTATCTTCCACTTTCCCTTCCCTCAAAACTAAAAATCTTTTAACACAGGTACCAACCCTAAAATTTCCAGTACACCAGCACCAGCCTAAAAACCACATCCTTATCAAAAAATAAAAAACTCAAGCCAGCCTGGGAGGGACCCTATTTTATGCTGTTAACCACTAAGACTGCCGTCCGCACAGCCAAGAAAAAAATGGACCCACTCTACTCAAATCAAGAAAACATCTTAGGTTACTATACTAAAATCAAGCCCTACTAAGTTAAAATTTTAAAAGGCTTACTTTTCATATACCTTCTCTATTTCTTTCCTTTCCTTATTCTGTTACTAGCTCCCTTGTTGTTAATCTAACTACATCTAACTCACCTCAAACCATTGCTTTTAATGCTTGCTCTATCACACCTTGTAAAAATATAAAAAATCAATGACAGCTAGCCTTTTCACACAAATATTTATATCCTGGCCCTCTAATTAACACAATTACCCCTAACATTTGTCGTTATAATCACCTGCGAATTTTCTGCTCCTACTGAAAGGTGAAGCCAACTGGACTTCCTGGGTTGAGTGGGGACTTCGAGAACTTTTCTGTGTTACAAGAGGATTGTAAAATGCACCAATCAGCACTCTGTAGCTAGGATTATAAAATGCACCAATCAGCAGAATCCTAAAAGTAGTCAATCACAGGGAGTACTGAAAAAAGGACATTCTGATAGGACAGAAATGGAACATGGGAGGTGCCAATAAGGGAATAAAAGCTTGCCACCCCAGCCAGCAGTAGCAGCAACCTGCTCAGGTCCCCTTCCACGCCGTGGAACCTTTGTTCTTTCGCTCTTCACAATAAATCTTGCTGCTGCTCACCCTTTGAGTCCGTGCCACCCTTAAGAGGTGTAACACTCACCGTGAAGCTCCGCAACTTCATTCTTGAAGTCAGCGAGACCACAAACCCACTGGAAGGAACCAACTCCGGACACACTACAGCCTAACAATCTTGCAATAAATGGAACTACGTCCTTTAAACTACTCAAGAGCAAAGTTAAACTTCCACCAAAAAAAAAAAAAAATTTATATAAATCTAAAACCTTTCATCTATTTCATTAAAAAATCTATCCCTTCTGTCAACCTTTATCAATATAACCCTGTTCTTCTATCACCACCTCCACCTTAACTCTAAATCTGCCCTTAATCACTTCTGTAATATAGAAATTGACATAAATTTTTTAAAACCCTAAATATTTTTAAAATACACATTATTCCCCCATCTTCCCCTTCTTCAGCAGCCTAAGTTCTAAATCCCACACCAGTTACTCCTACATCTAATAAAAGTAGAATGTCTATTATAAAAATAAAAAATCGAAGACAGACCTTAGCCATCAAAACAATGTATCAAAATACAAACACCTAGCTAAAATAAATATTCTGTTCACACTTTAAAAACAATTATTACGCTATTACACTTGTACACATGGTACTCCAGAGGCCCAAATTATCCCCTTTCCACTTAAATGGTCTCCTCGTCAACCAAATATAAACTATGTAGTAGCTCTTCTTCAAAATCCCACTGCTTAAAATAATCCATCATGCCAAGCTCTCTCTGCTATTTCCTAAAATTCAACACCCTGTGCGTCAGCCCCTGAGGGCAATCCAGCTTCCACCTTTTCTAAATGCCAAATTTACTTTGTGCCTCTCACGGCAAGAAAAAAATTTAATATTCCTTAAAAGTATTTTAAAAATAATGCAAGAAGCTCAAGCTTTTCCAAAAGCTTGCCCATCAATCCATGCTTAGCCATCCCCAAACAAATATATGGTAGTACTGTAAAGGACCCTTACTAAACACTGTGCCAAATAATTGAAACAGTACTAATCCAATTAGTGGTCCTTCACTGTAGCATTTCATCAATCTAAAAAACTAAAAACAAAACACCACAGGCCAAAAAAATTTCCTTGTAAGTCCTTTAATCCTCAAGTTTACATAAATGCTATTAAAATCCTGTAAAAATTTTCCAAATAAACTTAAAACACAAAATCAAATACCTGCAAAATTTAAATCCACGTTATTCTGGTAAGTAACTATGAATAAAAAAATGTAAACTAAACTACATCTGTTACAATCAGCAACAATTCATAAATTACACTGAAAACGCCATCAAAAAAATAGCTAAGCAATTAGGACCTACCAGACAAATTGCCTAAAACAAGCTTTAAATATAATATTAGCAAAAAAAATTATAATTAAAACTCAATATTGTACCTTTATTTCTAATACTGCCCCTAACAAAACTATAACAAAAGCACTACAAAAATTAACAGCACTATCCAATAAACGTGCCAAAAATTCTAAAATAAATAACCCTTTTTCTAAAATAATAAAACATCTATTCAATAAGTTAAAAAAAAAATTTGGCCAGGCGTGGTGGTTCACGCCTGTAATCCCAGCACTTTAGGAGGCCGAGGCGGGCGGATCACGAGGTCAGGAGATTGAAACCATCCTGGCTAACACGGCGAAACCCCGTCTCTACTAAAAATACAAAAAGAAATTAGCCAGGCGTGGTGGCGGGTGCCTGTAGTCCCAGCTACTGGGGAGGCTGAGGCAGGAGAATGGCAGGAACCCAGGAGGCGGAGCTTGCAGTGAGCTGAAATCACGCCACTGCACTCCAGCCCCGGCGACAGAGTGAGACTCTGTCTCAAAAAAAAAAAAAAAAAATTTAACTTCAATTCTCACCTTGTTCACTCTTAATAATATACTTATTCTTATAAGCTATTATATTATTCCCTGCCTTCAAAATTGTATACAAAAACTTCTCTCTACCACTCTTACAAAGTTAACTCCTAACTCTCCTCCACCCTATTCAAAAAATTACTTCTCTTAAAGCAATTAAATCAAAACAGACAAATTTTTAAAAAATTATAAGAGGGAGAATTGTAAAAAGTAAAATAGTGGTTCCTTTTCAAAGCCTTTCCTCCCCATCTAATTAAAAATAAACAATAACTTCTCTTAGAAGCAAAATTTAAAGACCTGTGCCAGCATTCTTAAGTATCTGCTAGCCATAATTTTAAAAATCAATATACTTTATATTCTTAGCTCCCACAATTTAGCCTAAATATTTGCCCTGGCATACTTATACTAGTCCAAGAAAGCATTAAGTCATAGCCTGTTCCTCTTCCTTATTTAAAAGTATTTTTACCTTTCTCAACATTCCACACGTTACTTCCTCCTTCCTTTGTCTCCTCTCCTCTGCTTTTGCCTCTTTAAAAAAATTCTAAGTTACTAACCAATGAAAACAAATACAAAATGTAAAATCCCGTTCCAGCCAATAAAAACCAGACATAGCAATAAGGTGGATGCATCAGGTTATAAATAACCCTATCTCCTTTATTCAATATACTCTCATAACAAAACTGCTAGCAAGTATACCCTTTTTATAAAAAATATAAAAATGGCCTTACTAAAACAATTAAATTTATATTCAAGTGCTATTTCTTTACAACACCAGAAAACAAACACTTCAAACAGGTTGCAGTGAGCTGAGATAATGCCACTGCACTCCAGGCTGGGTAACAAAGTGAGACTCTGTCTCAAAAACACAAGGTAAATTGAATCACAAGAAGAAGAAAAAACATGGGTAGTATGTAACCAGAATTCCCCAGGTGATGGTAATGCATTCCCTAGGATTCACAACCTGCATTCTGGAAGTCCCAGGTGACTGGGAACTTTGCCCATGAAGCCATGAAGCTCTTTCCCTGGGCCATGCCAGGGGCCACACTTGCCGGCCCTGGCCCCACCTGCTGCCATCCTCACAGACTCCCTCCGCTAATTCTGAGCATTCCTCGGACACTCAGGAACGAGTCTGAGAGCCACCTCTGGGGAGTCTTGGCTGGCGCGGCCATCTCAGCTGGCAGGCACTGCAGATGCAGCCGAGGCTCCATAACGCTGTGAGCTCTGGCTGTCCTCTCAATGTGCACCTCCGTTTTGGGTGGCCCTGCTATTGGGGGACATCAAGGCTGCCACCTTCTGCCTGAACGTCTTAGGGTTTGAGTGGAAGCATTCTTGAGCCTGCTGTTTCCCTGATCCTCAGACATGAGCCGGGGGCATGGTCAGGGAGGGTCTGGGCCACCTGGGCTGCACATTCACGTCGCATCCCCTCCAGCTCTGGATTGAAATCCAGACAGCCTTCTCACTGTTCTCTTCCATTGGGGTGTCTTCTAGAAGGCTCCTCAGATCTTGGTGGTAATGACCCCACCAGCCCATCAGATGTGCTCAGGGAATCCCTGGGTCTCTGAGGGAAATAAACAGGAGAGGAACCCCTCCATCCCTCCAGCCCCCACTGCTTCCTTGTGAAACACCCCCAGAGAGCCAACAGTCCTGCTGCCACAGGCTCTGGTGGGCTGCCTCCCCCTGCGGAGAGACTCGCCTTCACAGCAGCCAGCGCCCTTCACCTGCGGGCTCTTTCCAACTCGTCTTCCGAGACCGCTCCCACGGTGGGGTAGGGGAGCTGGGACCTGTGCGTTTGCCATCGGTGGATGGCATGAGAGGTGGCCCAGGATGGCGCAGCTGCCAGGGTCCATGAAGATAATATCCAGAGTGGGGAGGGCTCAGCCCCTGCATGAAGCAGTCCCCACTTTCTCCATCCTCCATGCTGTTTCAGTCAGTGACCAGCTGGCTCTGTTTTGTTTCACAGTGTGGACAACTCTGAGGACCCCGTGTATGAGAGCCTGGAAGAGTTCCACGTTTTTGTCCTAGCCCATATATTGAGAAGACCCATCGTTGTTGTGGCAGATACCATGTTAAGAGACTCAGGTGGAGAAGGTAAGTTCCTCAAGGGATGTGCTGTATTCCTGACACAGAAAGCATAGCATCCCAGCTAGAAAGCAGACAGCACAGAGCAAGGTCGAGCTCCCAGAGGCCACAGAGCTCCCAGAGGCCACAGAGCATCACTCTGTGCAAAGATCTACTCAGCATGTTTCTTTCTCCTCCCTGATGGCGGCAGGGATTGCTCTTCACCAGCTGCCCTGCCTGTCAACAGCAGGTGGCCAGGAGAAATCTGGTCGTGTGGGGACCAGGACTAAGCCCAGAGGGCCTCCTATCTCCTGTTGTGTGCCTAGGGCACAGCAGACAGTCCACGCCCCTCCAGCAGCCCTGGGCCATGTCCTGGAGGCATTCAGTCACTCAGGTGCCTTCCCGCCCCTCCACAGGCCACCTGTGTTAAAGACTAAAAAGAAAGGAAGACAGAATGCATAGCAAGGCTATGATAGAATCAGAACTGGCAGAGAAAGAGGCAGGGGCAGTTTATGGCCTACCCACCGAAAGCCACACTGTGCATAGCCGCTTCTCGAAGGTTCCTCCATTCAGCCCTTGCCACAGCCTCCCAGAGTGGACACCACCCTCCCCACTTTACAGAGGTGAAACTGAAGCCCAGAGAGGCTAGGCAATGTCCCCAGGGGGATCAGCCCAGGGCAAGGAGTGCTCCAAAGCCTGTCCTCCCTCCAGTGTGCAGCTGACCAGAGCATCCCTCCAGCCCAGTTTGAATTTACGCCTGCACCTTACAAAAGTCACAGGTCTTCCAGGGAGTTCCACACACCAGGATGTGGCTCTTCATGCTAAACAGCTGCCATAAAAAATCTGATGTGGCCACAATGGTTATGTAGCCAGGGAACTGGGAGGACACAGGTCCTGCCTGGCCCACCCCCTTCCCTGTGTGGCTCAGGGACACGGGCCTGCTGAGGTCTGCAGCTCTCCGTGCAGCACCAGGACTCGCATCGGGGCCCTGCTCTGCAAGCCCAGGACTGAGCTCCCAGCACCATCAGATATCTGAGTTGCGGGGCGAGGGAAGGTCCACCCTTCCTACCATTCTACTCACAGCCCTCTTGCGGGTACCCCCACCCTGCCGCCTCTCAGTGGGACTCTCCTGTGAGCGGAAGCACAATGATCAATTTAGACAAAGCGAGGATGGGGGAGGAACTCTAAGAGTTCATCAAAGACGTCCCTGAAATTACCGTCCCTGAATTCTGCCCAAGGAGTGCAGCAATACGCTGACTCTGGGGCCAAAAGGCAAGACGTTTCATGAGCTAAAAGCAGATGCTGCTTTAGGACAGATATTTCCGAAGTTATTCTATTTTGGTGAGGGTGTTAGGCTTTTCTGCCCTCTTTTTTACAAGTAAGAAAATGAGATTGTGTCCCTGTCACTGAAGGACTCGATCCCTTTGATTCTCAGTTCCCATCTGACTTACATCTTGGTCCTGGAGCTCTCTGGCTGGTTCCTTCAGATTCAATAGAAGAGGTTCTCAAAATATAGAACAAATATACACCCTCGAGAAGCGTAGATATTGTGTTGTATACAAATGCTTTACCAAACACTAGGAGAGGAAGAAGTACATCCAGAAAAATGTGGGCTTCCAGGCTGCGACTGCTCTGACCAATCTCGGGTGACAGTGTCACCCCAGCCCTGGGGCTCCTGAACACCTGTGCAGGTCTCAGGGCCGCAGGAGTCCTGGGGCAGACAGATGACTCTGGAAACTCTCAGCCCCATCCCTCAGCACCGCCTCCATCCGCCCCTCCTGTCCCTCCGCTTCTCCACGGAGCCCCCTGGGATAGTGAGGGACAGGGACGCAGGGGCCTCCCCTCCCAGCTCAGGCTGCTGCTCCTCACACCCTCACCCTGGTTTGTGTCCACAGCATTCGCACCCATCCCATTCGGAGGGATCTACCTGCCCTTGGAGGTCCCTCCCAACAGATGCCACTGCTCGCCTCTGGTTCTGGCCTATGATCAAGCACATTTCTCTGCTCTCGTGTCCATGGAACAGAGAGACCAGCAGAGAGAACAAGGTATGCCTGTCTCCCCAGAGAGTGCACGCCGGGGCCTGGGGTGGGGCAGAGCCATCAGACGGGACCCCGTTGCACAGGGAGGGGGATTGTGGAGACCTCCCCTAGAAGCACACCTGTGCACACTCAGCAGTGACAGGTTTTGCATAACACTACCTTATGCATGTGTGAACGTTTTCATTGAAAATAACAATGTGAAAGACAACATTCTCTTCAAAATACTGAACAAAGGCAACCTACCCTTAAATAGCTTTTACTGTTCTCCCTTTCACTTGTATACGTATTTTATAGGAATGTAATTAGTCTTAGAGGTAAATTAAAGGGGAAAAAACTTCAAGAGCAAGTATTAATGAACTATGGCCCACCACCATTTTTATAAATAAAGTTTTATTGGAACAGAGCTACATTCATTCACGAGGCATCGTCTGTGGCCGTTTTTGCACTACAGTGGTAGAGAGAGGAGCAGCCACTGACACCGAGGCCTGCAGCGCCTAAAATATTTACTTGTTAACTAGCTCCTTATGAGAAGAGTTTGCTCACCCCTGCTCCAGGGTAAGCTTTTAACTCAAAAGGTCAACATTTCCTTTCAAAGCATTGCAGCTGAGTTTCCTCTAAGCAGCCATTTCAGTGCTGCCGATGTTGGGCCGGCCCCACAGGCTGTGCACTGCACAATTCCAGGGCACCAGTCAATGTCTTTGCTCGGGAAATAGGGGGATTTTGTTTGGAACCATTGCTGTTTTCTCATGTTAGCTACGGATGGATGTGTGACCAGCCGAGTGGAGAGGAAACTCCTTCCTGTTGTCACTCTTGTTTGTGGTATAGGCAGAGACTCACTCCCCCACGAGACAGACGGACAGGCAAGACCAACTGTTTCAGAGTCCCTGCCACTGGGTATGGTTCCAGGGAACGGGAAGTGATCTGGCCAGGCCCACCAGGGGCAGGAAGCTCGGGGTGTCTGCTTCTGACCTTTTCACTGAGTGTGCAGCTCAGGAAGTAAATGCAGCAAGAAGATTGCCCCGCTAGGACTCCCAAATGCTACTCCTTCCTTTAGACAGCTGGCAAGGAAAGGACGCAGACAAATGAACAGAACCCAGCCGCCCCCAGCCCTCCGCCAGAGGTGGCACCAGCGTGTCACTTCCTGGCCTGGCGGCTGAGTTAGGAATGAGGCTGGGGCTGTGGAGCAGAAGCTGAAGGTGAGAAACGCACAGGGCATTCAAGACCCCTTCCCAAGAACAGATACAGATACAGATACAGATACAGATACAGATACAGATACAGATACAGATACAGAGCTCCCAGGAGCCGACACACGCAGCACAGCGGCAGAACCCAAGTTGCAGAAGAGAGAGGACGGGAGGCTGCAGCCAGCCATGACAGGAATGTCACATTACGGTTCTTTATTATTTGCAGATGTGGCACTGTCCACAGAAGGACAGATTTGATCAGTAAGGCCTAGGAGGTCTTTCCATTGTCTCCCCGCTTTCAGTCCAGAATGCCTGCACCGCCTTCCTGGGGGGTTAGCTCTTTGTAGGGCTGACCCAGCCTCTTGGGAGACCAGAAGGGCCTTTTCAGGACTTGGGATCCAGGCCAGGGGCTGAGTCCTCTGTCCAGTCCCCAGGGAGACTCTGTGGTCACAGGAAGATGATGGTCCCAAGGCCAGCATTTCCCAGTGCCAAGCACAGGGTCCAGATACTCGGCCCCCTCCTGGCAAAAGGCACCGAGTACTCTTCCAGGCCTCCAGATCCTGCGTCTTGGTGTTTTCAAGGCACATACGAAAGCATCCTTCCTTCAAAGCATGCCCGTGGAGGCCGCTGTGGCTCGGTGCCTTTCAGGAGAGCCTTGCAGAGTTGTGGGTGGTTTCACTTCTGATGACCTGCTTTCTAAACACTGGGATCTGGTCCCAATGCACCCCTCAGAGCCACTGTGGTGTGGGCCTATGGCGCCCTCACAGTTGAAGCAGCCCACTGGGGTCCTCCTGGGGTGGTGCGGGTCCCCGCGTCCAAGACCATCCTGTGGCTGGGCTGCACATTCACCCATAAGGTCCCACGACCCCCTGCAGGGCAGGTGCCGTGGCCACGCTCTTTGTCATGCACCCATGTGCCCCCTTAGACCTTCACCTCTGCAGCCCTCCCTCTGTGCCTCGAAGGACACTGGGGGGATGGGACAGAGTCGCAGCTGTGCTCTCAGGTCACAAGACTCCTCAGCAGAGAGGGACGTGGAAATCACAGTGAGGCTGCAGCTTCCAGGATGGGACCCTGCATCCTCTGAGTGCAAAACAGGAGCAGCCACACCACAGTAGCAGGCTCAGGCCTGCTGGGGCGAGCTGGCCAGACTGCCAAGTCGCAGGGCCTGGTGGGAGGCAGGAGATGGGAGACTCCAGAACACTGAGCCCCAGGACACCACCGGCCCCCACTGTGAAGCACAGGTGTCACCCTGTGCCACGGTGCCCTGCCCGTCCTGTAGACAGCACCCTGTGACAGAGGCTAATAGATACGGTAATCACAGGCCCCAGGAAGAGCAGACACCATGTCCTTGTGCCTGAGGAACGATGCTTTGAGAGCCTGGAAATGAGATTAAAAATGTAATTCAGGCTGAGACAAGGCTCCCTTCTTCCCATCACCCCTTTCCTCCTCCACTGTTTACATGGCCCGTCATGTCTCATCCACATGTGTCCAGCTCCTGGAGGCTTAAATATCCATGAGGCATTCTTTAAACTTCTCATCTCGAGTGCCTCTCCCTCTAAGGGAAGCCCCCTCTTATAGGTGCTACTGCCACGGCCCAGCAACTGCTGATGCCGCCACTGGCCGTCTTCAAGGTCAGGAATCCTCTCCTGTTTCCCAGGCTAGGCAAGGACTTGGGGAGAGGGAAGGGCTTGAGGTGGAAGGTCAGGAGCTGGGGGGACTGGTCAGTATGGGCAACCTGAGTGGCTCAGGCTTTGCAAATCTACCTTAAGACTTTTTAGATCAAATGTATGCATTCTTGGTAGGTTCCACACCTGATGGCCACCTGCTTTCTCCAGGGGAGGACATTAGTCCTTTGCTCCCTGACACCCTGAGCCCTGGGCCTTCAGCTCTTTGCAGGAAGCAGCCTCTTTGCAGCCACATCTTAAAATGGCCTCCAGGGGAGCGCTGTGAAACCCAGATCTGGGCATTCTGTCAGCACCCAGCTCAGGACAGTTCATACTGGCCACTGAGCAAATGTGTACATTATGAAAAATCAAATCAATTAACAGGAGAAGCAGAGGTGCCGCATAGTTCCTGGAAACATAGAACCTAGGAAAGAACTTTGGAAATCATCCAGTGCGATAATCCCAATTCCCCCTCCTTTTATAGCAAACATTGTCCAGTGTACTCTTCATTATCCTGAAATGAAATTCATGGATAATGTTACCTGTGTTGGAATAAAGTCCATTTCATAACCCCCACATCGGGAGAAATCAAAGGAAACCAATGTAATCAAATAGTCTGCATTTCTGTAAATGCTCTCACACAGCCATACCGCAAGACTCAACAAAGCAATCAGATCCTGGCACCCATATGTGGGGTGCCCAGTTACACAGGCAGGGGACATAGGTGTGCTGAGCACACCTTCAAATACCCCAGGAGGCTCTGTCGTCCAAAATGACCGCTAACTCTTGGTAAAGTCCCAAACAAGCCAAGCACAGCCTTGCCCGTCTCCACAGCTCCTCTTCCCTTTGCGTAGATATAGAGCCATGCAGCGCATACCCTCGTGTACATGTTAGCTCTCGGCCTGGCCAGCAGGTTGCACTGGGAAGGGCTGGGTGCATACGGGTGCTGCCTAGGTCTGCACCCCACCTTCAGGCTCATATGTTTGCAGTTGCTTCCTGTGCTCAAGTGCCGCTCTAAGGTCCTTTCCAGGAATAACGATTTAACCCTTCCCATTTCCTATTCCCCACTTTACAGAGGGGGAAGTTGAAAAAGGAGGAACCATCCCCAGGGAATGGTTGCAGCCAGTGAAGGATTGGGAGGGTGGATGGCGAGGCTTCCACAAAGACTTGGCCCAAGAGAGTGGCATTCAGAGAGCATGCATCTCCCAGAGAAGAGGCTCAGGAAGTGGTACCCCAAGGCAAAGCCTGCTTGGGATGAGATAGCATCTCAGACCTGGTGACTCAGGAACCTTCAGGGTCGAAGAGGGTAGGGAGGGGGTTCTTTGTTTCATGGAAGGTGTCAGTGCCATCTGTGGCTATTCTTTCCTTTAAAATTTATTGGCCAGGCGTGGTGACTCATGCCTGTAATCTCAGCACTTTGGGAGGCGAGGTGGGTGGATTGCCTGAGCTCAGGAGTTCAAGACCAGCCCGGGCAACACAGTGAAACCCCATCTCTACTAAGATATAAAAAATTATCTGGGTGTGGCAGCATGCGCCTGTAATCTCACCTACTCGGGAGGCTGCAACAGGAGAATCTCTTGAACCCGGGAGGTGGAGGTTGCAGTGAGCCAAGATTGCACCATTGCACTCCAACCTGGGTGACAGAGACTTCATCCCCCTAAAAAAAATTAATATCTAAGTCCATTCTTTAAATAGTTTTTCCCTCATATATACAAACAGCCTGTGAGCCTCTGAGGCATATCCAGGGGCCACACAGAGGTCAGGGAGCCCTCAGCGTGTCCTCAGTGCCTTCCCCCAGGGGTCTCGCTTAAGGAACCCAGACAGCAGCACGCAGGCAGCCCTGAGGGAGTCCACTGGTTACAGATGGAGGGGGAGATGCTGGTGTGAACAGAGAGCTCCGAAACGAGGCTTACAGATGGTCACACCAAGGTTGGCCACTCCTTTATTGGGAGCAGAGACTCAACACATTCAAAATGTGATACTTAAAAAGAAAAAAAATGTTTTTCCAAAGAGCAGCTTACCAATTTGTCTCTTGCCACTTAGAAACAACACAGCAAGTTTATAAGTGCCTGCTAGGGATCTCGGGAGCCGAACAGAGTACTTCTACCCACCGGGCCATGGAATCAGCCTTCCATCTGTATTTGATGCATGGCTCCTGGTTAAATCAAACGCTCACCTGTGCTCTACTATTCCCCAAGCCATGTGGAATGTGACGTTCCAATTTTCAACATGTTTGACAACGAACCATGCTTTTTCTTGCAGGATTAATTTACAATAGACAAATCTAATCTCTTTTTCAATAGAAATGTATCTTTACATGTTACAAATATTATTACATATTCTGCTCAACTTGATTTCATAATTGTGTTAAAGAATTATTTATTGGCCAGGTAACGTGGCTTACGCCTGTAATCCCAGCACTTTGGGAGGCTGAAGCAGGCAGATCATAAGGTCAGGAGATCAAGACCATCCTGGTTAACATGGTGAAACCCCATCTCTACTAAAAAATACAAAAAATTAGCTGGGCGTGGTGGCGGGTGCCTGTAGTCCCAGCTACTCAGGAGGCTGAGGCAGGAGAATGGCGGGAACCCGGGCAGCAGAGCTGGCAGTGAGCAGAGATTGTGCCACTGCACTCCAGCCTGGGTGACAAAGCAAGACTCCATGTCAAAAAAAAAAAAAGAATCATTTATCAAATACCAATCAAATTGGTCTATTTGTGTACCCATCTGAATAAAATAATGGAGGAAATATGTAATGCCTATTACGAGACATTACAGTAAGAATCAGATTACTTCACGGTGACAAGAAAGTTTTTTCTCTGTTTTCAAACTTTTTTCTTTTTTTTTTTTTTTGAGATGGGGTCTCATACCCAGGCTAGAGTACAGTGCCGTGATCTCAGCTCACTGCAACCTCCACCTCCCAGGCTCCAGAGATCCTCCCATCTCAGCCTCCCGAGTAGGTGGGACTACAGGTGCATGCCACCAGCCCAGCTAACTTTTTGTGCTTTTGGTACAGATGGTGCTTCTCCATGTTGTCCAGGCTGGTCTCAAACTCCTGAGCTCAAGTGATCTGTCTACCTCAGCCTCCCAAAGTGCTGGGATTACAGGCATGAGCCACTGCGCCTGGCCAGCAAGAAGGTTTTAGAAACCAGAAGTACCCCCAAACTGAATTACCTTTGTCATTAGCCTCCCTTCTCTTGGCTACTTTCTAAGTTTGCCAGTTGCCACTGAAAGACAGGGTCAGAGTGGGAGGAAAAAGCACAGCTACACCTACCCCTGTGGTGTGTGACCACAAGTCTCACTGGGCCATATTCCTTTGCCACTCCTCTCAGCAGCCCCAGAGCACAGACCCCTGAAGAACCCTTGTCTGCAAAGGCCCCTGGCTAAGGGGTGACAGGCCGAGGAGCTGGGGTTGGGGGCATCCAGACTTTTAGCTGAGACCTCTGTTCCTCAAGTCTGTCATCTTTGACATTGTTGACCTACGGATCACAAAGCACCATGAAGTGGCCAGGAGCTGTGGAAGGGACTTCATGGCTATGGAGCTCTGTCCTCAGCTTATAGAGAGGACACGTGCCGAGAGAGCTGAGTCACACTGATTAAAAGCATGAGGTGTATTTATCCACAATACATCTGCTGATTGGTTCATGCCCTACCCCAATGACCATCAGCTCAGGGGCCCAAAGCACTGTTCCAAAGGGATGCCAGCCACAGTTAACTCCGCAGAAAGAACTGGCCAAGAGTTTTTCACTCATGCCTGAAGGCCTGGAGAGAAGAGAAAGCAGGAGTGCACGCAGATGCCAGCCTCCCCCCAGGAGCCCTGCCTGTCCCCGCCTGAGCTACAAAGTAGGAACAGACACTTGGATCCCCCACCAGACCTCCCCCAAGACATCCATGCCCACAGGAAGCGCATACCAGCCACCACCGCCCCTGATTCCCGAATGAGGGTCCCAGCCATCGCTGTGTAATGTGCAGGTTTCTCCATCTGGCCACTCCAGGCTCCTGAGGACCTCCACACTCCCATGCATGGTACTGGAGTGAGAACATGCGCTCCAACAAAACCCCTTCTGCGGGGGGCTGGGAGGCAGCGGCACCAGCCACCTGTCCTACCTACAGGACAGGAGCAGCCAGCACTCACTGTCCTGGATGTGGGGAGTGAGGCTTTGGTGGGCCAGGGTGACACCCTGGTTCTGCTCTCTGAGAAGACCCCAGTTGTCATTGTCCCACAGGGCCACATATGATGTGTGCACAGAGTGCACCCTCTGGGGCTGAAAGCTTCACCACCCACTTTTGGCCTGAGCTCAGGAGCCCAGAAATTGTCTTAGATGCTGAATGCTCTCTCAGTCTGAGAGCTTTTTCAGCAGCACTCTTTCCAGTTTTGTCTTAGTCAATTCAGGCTGCTGCCACAGAATACCACAGCCTGGGTGGCTCATAAACAATAGAAATTTATTTCTGATAGTTCTGGAAGCTGGAATACAAGATCCAGGAGCCAGCAGATTTAGTGTCTGGTAAGGGTGTCCTCCTCCTGGTCTACACACAGCAGCTTTTAATGTATCCTCACATGGCCAAGAGAAAGAGAAGAGCACTCTTGTGCCTGTTGTTATAAGGGCACTAATCCCATTCTCAAGGACTCCACCCTTGTGCCTTAATCAGCTCCCAAAGATCACACTCCTGATACAGTTACATGGAGACTAAGCTTTAACAGTGAATTTTGGAGGAACACAAATATTCAGTCAATAGCAAGCTTATTCCATAGACCAGTGACCAATCCAAAGATCTTATCTACATATAAACTTTAGAGAGAATGTATGTCTGCCACCATTGGCCCTGATGCCCAGCCTAGGGGCCCCATCCTCAGGGACTGGCCTTGGCCTCATGCGCAGGCCATCATTATTTCCCTCCTCCCTTCCTCTTTGCTTTGAGTTTAATTTGCTACCCCTTTTCTAGTTTCTTAAGGCAGAAATTTTGATTACTAATTTGAGATTTGTCTTCTCATCTAATATAAGCATTTTAATGCTATAAGTTTTCCCCTAAGTACTGCTGTAACCACATCATACAAATTTTGATGTGCTATATTTGCATTTTCATTCTGTTCAAACTATTTGTTAATTTCCCATGAGACTTCCTCTGGCTCATGGATTATTTAGAAACAGGTTGCTTGAGTTTCAAGTTTTGGGGGATTGTTCAAATATTTGTTACCGGTTTATAGTTTCAGTTATGACATGAGCACAAACATGATTTCTGTTCTTTTCAATGCACTCAGACTGACTAAGAATATGTTCTGTGTTGGTGAATATTCCATATGTATTTGAAAATAATATATACTCTGCTCTTGTTGGGTTCTAGAAATGTCAATTACCTCAAATTCTCTGAGAGTGCAGCTCATTTATTCTATATCCTTACTGGTTTTTGCCTATTTGCTATGTCAGTTACTGAACAAAAAGTAGTGAAGTCTGCAGCTGTAATATATTTATTTCTCTCATTTTTGTTAGTATTTGCATCATGTACTTTGAAGCTATGTTATTAGGAGTATTCATACACATAGGATGATTATGTCTTCTTGGAAAATTGACCCCTTTATCATTATGTGATGTTCTTCTTTTTCTTTGGTAACAGTCCATGTTCTGGAGCCTACTTTGACATAAATATGGCTACTCTAGGTCTCTTTCCATTAGTGAATATCTTTTAACCGACATATGTCTTTATATTTACAATGGGATTCTTTTTCTTTTCTTTTTTCTACGACCTCAACCTCCCAGGTTCAAGCAATTCTCCTGCCTCAGCCTCCCAAGTAGCTAGGATTACAGGCATACACTATCATGCCCAGCTATTTTTGTATTTTTAGTAGAGACAGGGTTTCATCATGTTGGCCAGGCTGGTCTCGAACTCCTGACATCAAGTGATCCACCCATCTCAGCCTCCCAAAGTGCTGGGCATGAGCCACAGTGCCTGGCCCCTACAATGAGATTCTTGTAGACAGCATATAGGTGGGTTTTGCTTTTTTATCCAGTGTGACAATTTTATCTTTTAAAAGATATGTTTTGACCATTTTCATTTAATAGTATTAATGATATGTTTGGATTAAAATCCACCATCTTGCTAGCTGTTTTCTGTGTATCGTATGGGTTCTTTGTTCCTTTTGTCTCTTTTCTGTCTTATCTTGGGTTAATTGAGCTTTTTAATGGTTCCATTTTATTTCCACCATGGACTTGTTATTATACCCCTATTTTTAATTGTTAGTGATTTCCCTAGGGTTTACAATAAACATCTTTAATTAATGAGATTTTTTTTTTTTTTTTTGAGACAGAGTCTCACTCTGTCACTCAGGCTGGAGTGCAGTGGCGCAATCTTGCAGCCTCTCACTGCAGCCTCCAACTCCTGGGTTCAAGCAATTCTCCTGCCTCTGCCTCTAGAGTAGCTGGATTACAGGCACACAGCACCATGCCCAGCTAATTTTTGTATTTTTAGTAGAGATGGGGTTTCACCATGTTGGCCAGGTTGGCCTCGAACTCCTGACCTGAAGTGATCCACCCACCTTGGCCTCCCAAAGTGCTGGGATTACAGGTGTGAGCCACCACACCTGGCCTAATTAATGAGATTCTATTTTAAGTAATATTATTCTACTTCACATGTTGTGTAAGGATATTACAACAGTGTATTACCTATCCCTCCCTCCCATTCTTTCTGTTATTATCAGACATTTTATTTTTACATCTGTTATAAATTCATAATGCACTGCTGCTCTTTGCTTTAGACAGTTATCTGTTAGAGCAATTAAAAAGAAGAAAAAAATGAATTTTCACAACCATTTATTCCATTTCCATCACTCTTAATTGTGTAAATACAAGTTTCTAGTGGTACCATATTTCTTGCACTTTAACATCTCCTGTAGTTCAGGTCTGCATGCAATGAATTTGCTCACTTTTGTTGGAAAAACTCTTTATGTCTTCTTCATGTTTCAGAGATATTTTGGCTGGGTATAGAATTATAGATGAACAGTTTTTTGGTTTTTTTTCTTTCAGTACTTTAAAAATGTCACTCCATTATCTTCTGGCTTACCTGTTTTACCATGAAAACTCTGCTGTAATTTTTATCTTTCTCTATATGTAATGTATCCTCTTTTTTCTCAGGCTGCCTTCAGGGCTTTTTTTGTCTTTGGGTTTCAGAAGTGTTAAGATGCTATTTTAGGCATATTTGTGTTGTTATTATTTTTCCTGCTTGGTATTCTCTTAGTTTCTTAGACCTGTGTTGATGGTTGTCATTAATTTTGAAAAATTCTTAGCCATTATTTCTTTAAAATGTAATTTTGCCTTGTTCTTCCTCTCTTCTGGGATTTCATTTACACAGAACTTAAGGTGCCTGATATTGTCACACAGCTCTTAGATGCTGTGTTCATTTTCCCACCTCCTTTTTTTTCTGTTTCAGTGTGTGTAATTTCTAATAACCTATCTTGAGGTTTACAGATTCTCTGCTCAACTATATCAAGTCAACTGACCAGCCCCTCAATCATTCTTCACTCTATTATTGTGTTTTCATTTCTAGAATTTTCATTTAATTCTTTCTCATAGATTTGTTCTGTATGCTGAAATTAACCATCAAATCTTGCATGGTGTCCAGCTTTTCTATTAGTCCTTAACTTATTAATCAGTTACTTTTAATTCCTTGTCTGATCGTTTCAACACCTGTGTCATATCTGAGTCTTGTTCTATCAACTGATTTGTCTTTTATCAATGTGTTGGGTTTTTTTAATCTTTCCTTTCGCCTCATAGGTTTTATTATTGTTGTTGCTGAAAGCCAGGCATCTTGAGTGGGACAGTAAAGACTGCAGTAAATCACTTTTATTCCTGGAAAGAAGCATGCCTTTCCTTTTGCTAGGTTTTTAGAGTCTAGGTTTGGACCAGTCTAGTCATGCTAGCCCAGGAGGGTCACCCCCATCCCCAGATCCAGGGATACAGTGCCTGCCTAAGACAGATGCTTAATTAGAGTAACAGAACATGACCCTTAGTGCACCCAGTGTTTGTTGCCCTATACTCTGCAGTTTTAAGCTTTTGTTCCTTGGTAGAGGTGGGATAGAAATATCTATGGAGACACTCTCTTAGAATTCCTGCCAGTCTTTTGTGGGAGAACCAGGTAGGTCCTGTGGAGAGGAGCCTGCAAGTGCATGTGAATTCCCTTTATATCTTCAACCCCAGGGTTCCGTACTATTTCACTAGCTGATACTCTTCCTTTACCAATTTAACCATTTTAGCTGAATTATTCTTACTGCGGTCCAGCTGAATTGGCCCTTCTTAAGCTCATGTCTGTCTCTCCTTGGAGGCACCTGTCTTTCCTTAGGTATTGGATAAGTCGGCTTCCCTGTGACTTCAGCTGTCTGCTGGGTTAAAGATAAGTTGTGAATTTGCAGTTTGACTGGCACGTTGTCATGGTGGAACAGTGCTCTTCCAGCTTCTCACATCGGAGACAAAAACCAGAAATCTTGATTTTTTTAGAAAATACGTACTCAGAATATATTCAGGCTATGTGTTTCCAGGCTAAAGGACATACAAGAGGCCTTTCAAAAACAAAAACAAAACAGCTTTCTGGCCTTTCTAGGCTCATTTTGAAAAGCAGTTGCTGTTCTAGACATTTACCACCAGAGGGCAAGCCGCTGTGCGTCTGCTACTCGCTGGTAAAGCCAGGTTTCCAATAGGGAAATGTCAGAGTGTACAGTGAGAGGCAGAAGCATCCCCAACAGCCGCTGCTCACAAGGAGGACCTGTTTTCATGGCCTCCTGGCCTGAGCTGTCCCTGGGCTCTGCAGCCCTAGCCCTCACCACAGGCCGCAGTTGACCCTCTGCAGAGAAGCCTGCCTTTAAGCCCCTCGGTGTCTTCCGTTGTGAGCAGGCACGTCCCTAGAGCCTCTCTCAGTAGCTGGTCCTTCACCCCAGCCAGATCTAGGCCGCAAGGCTGCAGGGCCCTTCTAGGAGGACAGGCAGTAGCCCCTTCAGGGGTATTCCCCCCGTGCACTGGACCCCTGGGCAGCTGGAATGGAAGGGAGTCCATTCCAGCCCTGCTGTTGAGGGGAGGAGTCCCCAGGAACCCCATGATAGAGAGGTGAGGGTGACTGGAGTGCCGTCTTAGCTTAGGTGGTTTGTCTGAAACAAACAAACCAAAATCAGAGTGGCTTAACACAGTGGAAGTCTAAAGGGAGTGTTCTCAATTGTCAGGCAGCTCTTTAGTGGGGATCTGCTGTCTTCTGCAGGCACCACGGAAGGGAAGTGGGGGAGAGGCCTCCCTATGCCTGAGCACAGCACCCAACACTTCCCACATTGCTTCTGCCCACAGACCATGGGTGCCGCTAGGTGCCTGTTCCCCCTAAATCCTGGGGGTGGGGTGGCTAAGACATGGAGTGGTGGCTGGGCTGATGCTCTCCAGTGGCAATTCTACCCTGGGAAGCGGGTGGACAGCCAGACCCAAAATGTCCAAGTTGCACCCACAGGAACTGCTTCTAACAGATTATTCTTGTTCTAGAACAATATTTCCTGAATTTGCTTGATTTTAAAAGCCACAGGAGATGCTTATTTAAAATGTCACTTTCTGAGTCGTTTTCCTGGACACTTTGGTTTGGTCCATCTGTTCATGGGGGCTTGGAACTCCCAGGAGCTGCACTGCTGTATTCGGGGAAACATTGTGGATGGGGAGAGCCTGTGCCACCCCCTGCCCCGTGAGTAAGAAGTGAGGCTAACCCCTTCTCTGTTTGTGTAGTGACTCATAGAACTATGGGACAGGCTGCTGGGCACCACCCAAGGGAGACCTGTCCCTGAGCCAGCCTTGCAGCCCTCCCTGGGTGTGTCTACTCTGCAGCTCAGACCTGGGAAGGGTGGCCACGTCAAGGCAGAACCCAGCAGGCTGCAGCAAAGCCAGGCCAAGCTGCCCCTGACCTCTCAAATCAGAGCACTGCACTTTCCAATCCCAAGCCAGATTAATGAAAAGCCCGGGCCAGGCGCAGTGGCTCACGCTGTAATCCCAACACTTTGGGAGACCAAGGCGGGCAGATCACAAGGTCAGGAGATCGAGACCATCCCGGCTAACACAGTGAAACCCCGTCTCTACTGAAAATACAAAAAATTAGCCAGGCGTGGTGGCGGGTGCCTGTAGTCCCAGCTACTCGTGAGGCTGAGGCAGGAGAATGGCGTGAACCCGGGAGGCGGAGCTTGCAGTGAGCCAAGATGGCGCCACTGCACTCCAGCCTGGGCGACAGAGCGAGACTCCGTCTCAAAAAAAAAGGAAAAAAGAAAAGAAAGGAAAGCCCGGAGCTGGCCATTGGTCAGCAAAGCTGCATTTCCCTTATTCGCAGCTTGGGGAGGCTGGGGAAGAAAAGGTGCAGGGGTGGAGAGGGGAATTACTTGTACCCACTTTTCCTCTTAAGCAACACTGGAGGGCAGCATTGAGTCAGTTTTTCCAATTTCTTACCAAATCAACTATTGGTATTCAGTCTTCGATTTGATCTATTTCCTTGCCTTTTTGTTCTTGCCATGGCAGCCTTGCTGTGAATCACGGGCTCCAGCAAAGAGGCAAAGCAGCTGACCCAAGGCCTTGGGCTGTGCTTCTCTGCTGTGGTGTGACTTCTAGGAGTGGGGCCTGCAGGGGAGCTAACTGGAGCCCACAGGAGGCTGCTGCTTGCTCCGAGGAAAGACTTGGGGAGATCATCTCCCACTTCCTCCTGCCCTTGTCCCTGACAATGCCCTTGGGAGGAGTCAGTCATGTCACGAGGAACTCCTCTCATCAGGTCCCCCAGCAGCTCAGAAGCTCCTAGATCCCAAACCTGTAGACACCCCCTCCACCCTAGCCCTCCTGGAGTGAGCCAGGATTTCCCACGAGTGGTGAGTTTCACCACAGAGCTTTTGTGATGAGTCAATCCCTCTGAGAAATGACCAGCCAGTTGCTCGTCACTGCAGTCTCCACTGACATGTGACCTCCTCAAAAGAACCCTCTGACCCCACCCGAGAAAGACTTCACCGTCACTGCCTTCTGCCTGCTGTTTACCCTTCCAGGGCTCATCACCACCTGACATTATGAGGTGTTTGTTAACCTGCTTATCTGTCCCCAGCACAGGTGAGCTTCCTACAGGCAGGGGCGGGTGGGTCCACGGGTCCCAGGCACTGACACAGACTTGTGGCACAAAATCACAAACCAGTAGAGGTCAGCAACACCCTTGCTCACCTGACTTGTACATTCAGCCTTTCTCTGGGATGAGACAGGAGAGCTGGGCCCCAGGCCCACCTGCAAGGTAGCCTCCCAAAGTGTGCCTAACCTGCCCAGATCCTTCCTAGAAATAGCAGAAGCAGCAATAGCTTTTTTCCCATTCTGATGCCCAACGGAGTATCTGCCATTGGACAAACCCAAAGAGACCCAGGGTCCAGGTGACGCTTCCAACTGCTCTCCACTGTCTGCAATAAATATGGAATTTTTAAAACTAGCAATAGTGGTTTTGGTCTTCATGCTCCTGCTGGCACAGATCTGTGTAGATCTCCACTCGGTGCACTTGTCACCTGAACACCTGGCTTGGGAATTTCCTTCCCATCCTCCTTGGGGAATGCCGGGGCTCCCAGCACGGCTCTGTCTCTTCTGTTCCAGCCGTGATCCCCCTGACGGATTCTGAGCACAAGCTGCTGCCTCTGCACTTTGCAGTGGACCCTGGCAAGGACTGGGAGTGGGGGAAAGATGACAACGATAACGCCCGGCTGGCCCAGTAAGACCCTACTCTGTCCCTTCCCCCAGCGCCCACAGGGAAGGCTATGGCTGGGGTATCCTGGGGAGGGGCTGTACCACCCCTGCTCCTCCTGGGACAGCTGGCATGCAGGTGGGCTGGGTGCTACAAGGGCCAGCTCAGACCATTTCAATAGGGTATTCTTCTCTTGCCAGCCTTATCCTGTCGCTAGAAGCCAAGCTGAACCTTCTCCACAGCTACATGAATGTGACATGGATCCGGATCCCCTCCGAGACACGGGTGAGCCTGGCTGTGCTGGGACCAGATCTGGCGGTAGGGTCCAGGCTGCTCAGCTCCAGCCTGGCCAGGGTGCATCCTCCCAAATGCTCCCACACTCTTGCCTGCCCCTGCCTGGTCGCCCACGCCAGCCATACCCACAGCCCAGTAGCTCCCCCATCCCTTTGACCTAGCCACCCTGGCTGGGGTTTGAAGTGGCTCTGGTTGGACCCAGTGGGTGTGTACACACGTGTAGGCATGTGTGCATGCAAGCATGCACTCTTGTAAAAGGATTTTTGTCCCCCTATTTTCTGCAGAAGGAATAAACACGCCCACTCAGAAAACAAGCGACAGGCAAGTCACAACACAAAACTATCTCTACTGAGATCAGAACACAATGTGCTGCCGCAGAGCGGAATTAATTATAAACTGTGTGGGTCCTCAAGAAAGCCAGGGAACTGAGCGCGCGATTCCTCGGCGCCCCCTTCCTCCCCTCCCGGAGGCAGCACGCTGGTGGGTGGAGTTGGCAGGAAGGTGAGGAGAGGGGCCCGTGCCCCGTGAGGCTGCCTGCCTCCAGAGGGTCGGGGCTGCCCCTGCTTGCAGACACTGAGCGATTCATTTTAAGCATCTGACTGATGTTTTCTGAAATCTCAGTAGTGAGCTGCCAGGGAAAAAGATTTGTAAAAAAAAAACAGCCTGCAAATAATTGGTCCTCTCCAGCCAGTTACTTAGGCTTGAAGTGGGGCTCATAAGGAATTAGTAAAGGAGAGGTGTAAGTCAAGGAGTCGGGTGGTGGTCAGCACTGCTCAGTGCTCTCAGACTCCGGCCTTTGCCTGTACTTCATCTCCCAGGGCTCCACGAGGCGGGGACTGATACCCCATTTTACTGATGGCGTAAGTGACAGCCAGTCGGTGGCAGTCTGAGTGCTGCCTCTCAAAGGCCTGGAACACTCCGGTGGTGCTGTGGCTGTTCTTCTTCAGCACCCACATGGGGAGTGATGGCAGCGGCTCAGGATCTAGAATCAGGAGGCTCTCGGGCTGAGCATACCTTTGCCTGCAATTGCCAGGCCTCGGTGCCTTCATGTCAGATGCAAGGCTCTCAGCTGACAACCGTGGGAAGGGTTCTTCCAGCCAGGGACTCCTGAGCCCGCTCTCAGTTCCCTCCTGCTAGCACCAGGCGCACCTCCGTTCCTGGCCCAGCCCGTGTCCACCCTTTAGTGTCTCACACACTGGTCTGAGACGCTTCACACCTTCCTATCCCAGGTGGGAAGGGGAAAGGAATTTCAGTGTGGGAGGTGGTGTGGGTCAGTTCTGCCCACGTTTGCTTCAGGGTGACCTGGTCACAGGACAGTCACCGACTCATGGACTTGCTTGAGGGGCCTGGGGGTGGGGAGACAAAAATTAAGTGGGGGAGCAATGGGAGCCTTCTCCCAAGCTCATCCCCTGCAGGCCAAGGAAGCCTGTTCAGGTATGGGCACCAGTTCCTGCAGCACCCAGCAGCCAGCATGAGGGATCCCGCCTCTCGTCCAGTGACAGTCAGAATTCTCTCCTCACCCAGGGAGGTCCCTCTGCAGACGCAGTAGGTGCTGCCTGGCTCTCTGCCCTCCCACCTCTTTTCTCAGGTTCTCCCCGCCCCAGATATGGTCGTGCCCTCCTCAGACTGGTTGACCACCTCAGTGGGTCTCATCCAAACCGTGCTTCCCAGCGTCACCCCACCCCAAACCACCCAGGGGTCCTTTTCTGGGAATGGGAACATCTTTTTTGCTGAGCGCAGGCCTATTTCAAAATCCTCCTCAATTTAGCACTCCACCTTGCCAAACTGAGTGAGAAAGGAACCCCTGAAGCGATTTGGCATCCCTGAATCAAGGGGGTATTTGATTCAAGATCCGATGAATGAGATTGAGTACAAGGTTTCTGTCCCCTGCCTGGCGTGAGGAGGCGGGACATCTTTTCAAGGGAGACAGTTTTGTGCAGGCCCAGTGTCCTCCCCACCTGAAGGCCTCCATCTTCACAGAGGCTGGCCTGGGACCTGTGTCTGGTCAAGCAGGCGGCCTTGTTAGTGGGGAAGGCCAGAGTCTGAACCTGATCATTCTCTGAACTGTGACAAGGCTCTGGGGACCAAGGCCAGTGGGGTATTTGCACCATGCCCCAATCCCCTACTCAGGGTTCCAGGCTACCAAGTACCTGAGGTCCCCCAGAGAGAAAGAATGAGTACACCCCAGCTTCCGTGGCCAGAAGACACACGCAGATAAGAAGTCCCTACATCCTTTTACTACTGCAGCGAATCAGAGCCCACTCCTATCCGCTCCTTTCCTTCAGCACCGCCCATCCAGGTATCATAGTCACCAGAGAGACAGTGGGGACTGGGACAGTGAACCCTGAGGGCCCCAGCCTTGGCAAGACAGGGGCAAGGTGTCTCTTCCTCGGCCAGCCCGTGGACCGCTCTTCTCTAACCATCTTCACTCCGGCCCTCCCTCTCCACACAGGCGCCCCTGGCACAACCGGAGTCTCCCACGGCCTCGGCAGGGGAGGACGTGCAGTCCCTGGCCGACTCGCTGGACTCGGACCGCGACTCGGTGTGCAGCAATTCCAACAGCAATAACGGCAAGAACGGCAAGGACAAGGAGAAGGAGAAGCAGCGCAAGGAGAAGGACAAGACGCGCGCCGACTCCGTGGCCAACAAGCTGGGCAGCTTCAGCAAGACGCTGGGCATCAAGCTGAAGAAAAACATGGGCGGTCTCGGCGGCCTGGTGCACGGCAAGATGGGCCGCGCCAACTCCGCCAACGGCAAGAACGGGGACTCGGCAGAGCGGGGCAAGGAGAAGAAGGCCAAGTCGCGCAAGGGCAGCAAGGAGGAGTCGGGTGCGTCGGCAAGCACGTCGCCCTCGGAGAAGACCACGCCGTCGCCCACGGACAAGGCGGCGGGCGCGTCGCCGGCGGAGAAGGGCGGCGGGCCGCGGGGCGACGCCTGGAAGTACAGCACGGACGTGAAGCTGAGCCTCAACATCCTGCGCGCCGCCATGCAGGGCGAGCGCAAGTTCATCTTCGCCGGCCTGCTGCTCACCAGCCACCGGCACCAGTTCCACGAGGAGATGATCGGCTACTACCTGACCAGCGCGCAGGAGCGCTTCAGCGCCGAGCAGGAGCAGCGGCGCCGCGACGCGGCCACTGCCGCCGCCGCCGCCGCCGCCGCCGCCTCCACGGCCAAGCGGCCAGCGCGCAGACCGGAGACGGAGGGCGCGCCGGTCCCGGAGCGCGCCTCTCCGGGCCCGCCCACGCAGCTGGTGCTCAAGCTCAAGGAGAGGCCGAGCCCCGGGCCCGCGGCGGGGCGGGCGGCGCGGGCGGCGGCGGGCGGCACGGCCTCCCCGGGGGCAGGCGCGCGGCGTGCGGGCGCCAGCGGACCGATCCCCGGCCGCAGCCCCCCGGCGCCAGCGCGCCAGAGCGTCATCCACGTGCAGGCGTCGGGCGCGCGGGACGAGGCGTGCGCGCCGGTCGTGGGGGCGCTGCGGCCGTGCGCCACGTACCCGCAGCAGAACCGCTCGCTGTCGTCGCAGAGCTACAGCCCGGCGCGCGCCGCCGCCCTGCGCACCGTGAACACGGTCGAGTCGCTGGCGCGCGCGGTGCCCGGGGCCTTACCGGGCGCTGCGGGCCCGGCGGGGGCGGCAGAGCACAAGTCGCAGACCTACACCAACGGCTTCGGCGCCGCGCGCGACGGCCTGGAGTTCGCCGACGCCGACGCGCCAACCGCGCGCTCGAACGGTGAGTGCGGCCGTGGCGGCCCGGGGCCGGCGCAGCGGCGCTGCCAGCGCGAGAACTGTGCGTTCTACGGGCGCGCCGAGACCGAGCACTACTGCTCCTACTGCTACCGCGAGGAGCTGCGGCGGCGGCGCGAGGCGCGTGGGGCCCGGCCCTGAGCGGCGCGGCGCAGGCGGCGAGGTTCTACCTTCGAGGATTTCTTTTCCATTGTGTCGGTGTCTTTTTTACATGCTCTGGTCCACCGGAAGGCCGGCGCCTCCTCTGTCAGTGCCGTGTACGTGTTTGGTCAAACGTTCCTAATGGTGCCTGAACCTACACTGACGCCACTCAGGTAGTAGACGGATAGGAAACAAGTCATACTGTTGGAAGTGGGTGTGCTAGCCTAGCATCTGCCTCGTACCTGTGGAAACTCAATAGCCATTGCAAGAGTATTTTTGTTCCTCAGTAAGAAATAAAGAAATTCGCAGCCCTTTGTTTTTAGAAGGGAGTGTTTTACATGCTTTTTTTGCTTTTTTTTTTCCTCCTAACCTAGCGATGACCTCTTCCAGGTAGCGGTGCCCTGTGCGCGGTTGGTAGTACCCAGGGCTTAGAGTGAACGCGCACCCGGGGCTGCGGTGGAGGCTCCTCTGCGAGCTCCACTTGCCTCCCATCCCGGGACCTAGGAGAAGGCGGGTACCTGGCCGCCAGCTGACGCCCTGGTGGTCACTGTGGCCCTTTAGAAACACACAGCTCCATTTCATAAGCCAAACCTCCTCCCCCAGCCCCGGCTCAAGCACCATTCACACACTGCCATCCAAGCCGCGGGCGGCCGTGGGAAGGGCACTGGACCACCCGTCTCGCGGGCGCGGTTAGGTACAGCGATGGCTCCCAGTGCCGGGCAGCTCAGGTGACAGGAGCTTTCCAAAGACACCTAGGGTCCAAAAAGCAGGGTTCCCATCTCACAATTTGGATTTGCCCATAGAGGAGAAGATAGGACAGCCTGCTCACATTTCTCCTTTGAAGGCACTTCCACAGTGGACTGTCGCTGGAGGGCCCCTGGGCAATGACCATCGGTGCCCCGGGAGACAGCGAGGAATTCACCCTTCGGTCACTGTGTAAGCCCCCACTAGGTTTCTGCTCTTTCCAAAGGGGAGGAGCTGGGGGAACCAGGAAGGAAGCCCACCCCAACACCTGCATCTGTCTGGGTTCAGCCAGGTAAAGGGACTCACTGTGATCGTGGCCCCTCCATGGGGCAGGACGACCCTGCCTCCGTCTCGTGACACAATGAGGGAGCAGCCCGATCCCTGTGCGGTCTCTTTTTTGGTGCCTCCTACATTTCTTGAGGAAAAAAAAAAAAAAAAAAATGTGTCCTTAGCTACCCTGTTTTGAGCAGCAATATGCAGCCTCTTCCTTCCAAGATTACCTCCGGAGAACACCATTCTTGGCCAGGGACACTGAGGAGCTAAACCTGCCTCACTAAGGAACGAGCTTGTTTCCAAGAAATGAGGATAAGATGGGTAAAATCCTCACTAACAAAAGAATACTATAAAACCTGTGAGAGCCTTAGAATAGCTTCTAATACTCCTAGGAAAGGAGAAAGCGCCTGGTTTTGCTGTGAGTGTATCCTCAGAAAAAGCAGGAGGTCGACCATCTCTTCACTGGAGCCAGCTTCTCCTCTAGAAACGATGCTTTTTTCCCTAACTAAAGAGCAGCAAAAACAAACAAAAAAGTGGGAGGGGATTTTTTTTACTTGTTTGGAAAATTATAATAAAACAATTATCTCCTGTGAGTAATGCCTTTTTGCTTTTAATTATTCCACAGCAGGTGGAGTTTTCAGTAATTTGTTCAAGTTTTGCATAAGTGGTTCCTTAAATCAAAAATTATTTATTAAATAGGATCTTTAAGAAATTTTTTGAAAGTTTTACTTTTCCTGCTGAACAATATTTTCAATGTCTGGTAATTACTGTACTAACATTCACGTCCCTGATATTACTGGGGTTTCTTTTATTACTCAGAAAACAAAAGTGGTTTTGTAAAAATCTCATGGAGAGGGTCTGTGGCAGCTTTCTGGACTGATTCTTCGTGTCACGCTGAGCAGCCGCTTTGGCATCCAAAGCTGTGGGGGTCACAGGAAGTGTTGCTTCGGGTGTGGATGCCAGCCACTCCTCGTGCCCCTCACTCCTAAAAGATGGAGACACCCAACCTTAAAAATGCTTCAGTGGTCCATTCAGAAACCAAACTCGCATGCACAAGATGTCAAGGAGGCATAAAGTCAACTCTTGTTTGTTTTTCTCATTTCTTAATGTAAAAACAGCCAACCAGAAGTTTCTAAAACTGGCTGTGCAAATTCAGATCTTTTCTTTCTCATGCTATCTGCCTGGTTTGTTTAATTAAAAAAAAAAAAAAAAAAAGAATAAAAACAGTCCGTTGTAATACAGGAAAACCTTCCAAACCAGGCAGAGTACGTAATTATCAAAGCACCAGGACCTATTCTACCCTTGCATTTCAAAGTTACCTCCACCCATCACCATCTGATGACAGATGTGCCCTAAATAAGAGCCTGAGATAAAACCACTGGCTGCATCCTGCGTCCCAGCTTCTCAGTGTGGTAAAGAGGCGCCAGACGTCTGTAGACACCTGCTCCAGGCTGGTACATTACCACTCAGTCCACATGACTTAGGAATAGGATCTGAATCCATCCTTCCTCTAAACAGTATTTAAAAAAAAAGGGGGGGAGAGAGCCGATAGTCATATTAAATGTGCAGGCCCCATGCACCGACAGCATGCTCCTTGAGAAGAGCTGTTTAGACCTCGTCCCTGGCCAGAGACCAACTTCATCAGGCTGGCCAGGAACTATTAAAAACTGTGTTGACTGCAGGTGGGCCAAGGGCTTCCCTCATATTCCATGGCATGAGGGCCCTTTGTGGAGCAGGGAGAAAGGGAAGAAGGTGAGTCCTCCTGGGGTGTATGGCCCTGCTGTCGTCGCTGACCCTGCCTGAGAGCAGCCTTCCCCTCCTGATCTGGCCACACTTCCCTTTCTAGGAAGGACAGGTGTCTCCAAGGGACTGCAGGTTTCCAGAGGATCCCAGATACTTCTAAACCCCTGTGAAGGTTACTTCAGAAATTTACATTTCCTGCACATTTGTTACCTGGGTAAATGATTTTTTTAATATATTGTTAAGGGAAGGTGTTTTTCAGTGTATTCTGTTTGTAGATTTTATGCTGTGTCACGTTGAAATTTTACAAGCCAAGTTTAAACTATACTATAAAAATTATTTTTGTATTATTTTCAGAACATGCCACAGAGCAATATTTTGCACCCTTTATTGTCACAGGGTTGTCCCTTAGAAGGGTAACTGGAGGTGGGAAGGAGCTCCACTCTGGGCTCCGGGGGTTAAACGCTTTTTGCTGCTTGTTCGAATACCTTCTGAAAGTGGGAATGTATAAATGTCTGTTGTTATTGAAAGCTTGATTTCCTTTTTTCTGTTCATGGATTTTGGTACTGCACCTTTCCTCTTAAATGAATACTTTGTATTCACTAAATTACTGTGGACCTTTTCTTACCTATTACCACCCAGTGGCATTTGAATCTATTACTTTACAAATTGAATGTTTTTCCAAATGATTTAATTTCCTCATTCTCATAGCTTACTGTCAAGAATTGGGTGGCTGAAGATAAAAGGACTCTCCATGCCCCCCAGGTGCACACCTCAGGGTGTGGACATCCTCCATGCAGCGCCCGCCCTGTCTCTGAGGAGGGGTCATGGGTCCATCGCCCACGCCCACCTCCCCCCACTTAATATCCACAAACTTATTTTGCAAACCATTCTACTTTGCAAAAATAAACTTAACCTAGCAAAATATACTTCACATTAGTTAAGATAAAAGGGCTGTACTTATCAATGGTGGGAAATTTGTGCAAGAAAAAAACAAAGACTTTTCCAAATCCGTGTGTGCAAGTTCCATTCCATGTGAGTCTTTTATTTACTAAGAGACTTGGAGTAAAAGCTGGAGGCATCTGCTGTATGTTTGGGGCTCCTTTCTTTATGACAAGATTCTTTTTCTCCTCATCTTGGTGTGGACTTTACAAATTAAGTTTCCCCAGTGTTCTGTCCTTTATCTTTCTTCAGTGCTTCTAAAAAACAAGAAGAAATGTGTTTCCATGACTGAGCGAGCCCTGTGGGGTCAAGCAGACCTTACCAGCTCTGGCTTCATCCTCATTGGGCTGCAGAGGCGGCCCCTGCTCTAGTTGAGTCTGGTTCTGCTGCCAGCTGAGGACAGACACACCATATGAAGGGCCCAGAGGTAGCTGGCATGTCAGGGAGCAGGTATCCCCTTCCAAAACGCCTTAAAGTGATGGCTCTTTGGAGACCTGAGGCACCACCTTCACATTTGCTCCTGACTCGAAGCTCTAGCTGGCCGGTTTTAGTGTGGCTGGCCAGGGCAGTGACCAGCGCTCAGCTTTGTTCTTGTGTAATTCAACTCCACCCTGCTGCCCGTGTCCTCTCCACAGCTCTGGGTCTGTTGGCCCAGAGTGTATTTCTGCCAGTGCTGCCTCACTGACTCAGGAGTGGGTCCTGGATAGTTCATGATAGAGAGGCCAGCACATGCCATGGGGAGAGCCCCCCACACTTACCCCGGGAGGCCCTGCTGCACATCCAGGCTGGACCACTCTGCAAGCTTCTGTCGTGAAAGACAGGTATGGGCACTGTGCAGATTGGCCTGTTAGCAGTTATGCAGGTCCCTTCTTTTCCAAAAGATCTATTCTTCTTCCCACTGCACCCCAGCAGAAAAGAGCTAGGGAGATGCCCTGCAGGGACCCCCGGGAACAACAGGTATGTGCAGTCTGCGCAGTATGAAGAACTTGGCCCCACCAGGCTGAGCGGAAGACACACGTCATTGCAGAACAGCACTGAAGCCATCATCTCCAACCATGCTAGTAATACTACTATTTCTATTTATTTTGCCAAATAGTTTGTTGAAATTTGCATTTTTGCTATTTTAATCTTGCCAAAAAAGGGGGCCTCACTAATCCTAATTATGTACATACAGAATGATGCACATTGCTTATATCTTTTTATTCCTCCCAAAGAGCATCTCAAGGATATATATGTATACACACACACATTTGTTTAACGTAAGGTGAAGAGTGCCATTTGGTCTTAAGAGTAAATATAGGCCAAATCTATTCAAGACCAAAGCAACCTATTAATTTAATGAGGACAAATTAGTGAAAGCAGCTGTTTTAGAATTTATCTACAGACACTGGAGTGCTACTTTAAATGAAGGAACAGCCTTCCACGGCAGAGGAAAAGCCAGGTCCTTACAAAGGCCTCTCCCACCCCAGTACTACTTCTGCCTGCTGCTCTGCCCTGGGACGTAGGCCTTCCTGCCATTTCTAGTCACAGGCACCCTCCTGCCTCAGGGCCTTTGCACATGTCATTCCTTCTACCTGGAACATTCTTCCCCAGAGAGCCACATGGTTCACCCCTCACTACCTGCCAGTCTTTGCTCCAATGTCACCTTTCAACGAGGCCTTCCCTGACTTCTTTATTTAAAATAACAACACACCCCACTCTCCCTCCCTACCCACCTCTCTGCATCTTCTTCTTGTGCATTTCTCACCATCTGAGTGCTGCAGATGTTAATCATTCATCCATTTATTTGATTCTCGCCTCCCCGTCTCCCATAGACTGTAAGCTCCATGTGGGCAGGAACTTTCATGTGTCTTGCTCATCACTGTATCCTGGTGCCTACAACAGTGCCTGATACGTATTAGGCACTGGATAAGTATTTGTTGAAAAAAGGAATTGAAATCAGTAAATCGAAACCTATTAAGAGGCCAGAAAATGTCAATTTCAGCTTTCATCAAATCCAGGTTCTATTATTGTGAGAACTTTAGTTGACCCAGTGACCTGGCTCCTGTGGGTACAAGATGGCTAGATATGGCATGAGCAACACTGGCAGCAGTGGTGGCTTCTGTCTGTGAACGCCTGCCCTGCCGCTAACCCGCACAGATGTGAGACTCGTTGTTCGCAGGCGAGCATTTTGGAACCAGCTGGGATGAAGACAGTTTTAGACGGGTAGCTCTAGTAGTCAGATGCACAGTAGCGGGTTCCCGTCACTCCATGAGGTCACTGTAGACCTGGACCATTCCAGAGAATCCTTTGTTCATCAGTCTTTAGGTGTCTCCCAGTCCTTCCCAGTTCCACACGGGTGGCAGCAGATGGCCCAGCCCAGGGAAAGTCTATCTGACCATTAGAAGGACTCATCCTCCAGCGACCAAAGCAGGTTGCAGAGGAAGAGGAGCTTGTCACAAACATTAACCAGCACAGGGCTGGGCAACTGCACTGACAAATTTGGAAGCAGCAGGACCAGAGAGCCAAGGTCCCTGGGTATCCCCATTGGCCACTGGTAGAGGTGCACTGGAAGGTCAGAGCCTTGACACCACAGAGCCAAGCAACACACACCGCCTTGGGCCCAGGACCCAGTGCTGGCAGCTGGCCTCACCCACAGCAGGGAGGTGTGGGTCCTCCAGTGACCTTCCTGCCCCTGCCAGATGATTTTGACAACTACCTAACCTTGGTGTTTACTTCTAGGTCCTTTGGCCAAATGCATTTTCTTCTAAGAGTTGTTGGCAAAATACTGTTACAAGCTTCTTATGGGACTTTTGTCCTACTGTGACCTGGTTAAAGGCTTTGTCCTTCTCTTTAATCCGCTTCTGTGGTTTTGCTGTCATTTCTCTTGATGCCATATTTTCAGGTCCTTCGTGGGAGGGGGCATAAGGTCTCCATCGTAACATCCCCTCTGCAGCTGTCCAGCCAGCAGTGACTGGGCCCCTCCATGTGCGTTCCTGTGCTTGAATTGTCAAATAAACAGTGTCCCTTTCATTGCTGCCCAAACAGACTGGAGGCCTGCTCCTGCCAGCACTCAGGGGGGGAGTGTGTGCTTCCCAAGAGCCTGCCCCTTTGGCCCATGCAAACTTTCTCCATGGCAGGTGTCCATGGAGGTCTCCCAGGCCCTATGGGCTGTCCAGCTCTTTGCGCACATTCTTCCCGCTTGCAGGAATGGAAACCAAACACCTGATATGGAATGATGACTTGGCAGCGGGGAGTGGGGCAGCTTGTCTCCACTAACTTAGGACCAAAACTAGGAAACTCACCATGAGCATGCTTTGGAGATCAGCTGTGGCCTCGAGCCCCTGTACACGCAGAGGCAAGCCCCACCTCTGACAGAGCCAGTCACCATTCAGTAGGAGCTTCGCTTCCCCAGGCCCACAGGTAGGAAAGGCTGGGCTCTTAGTCCTATAAGTAAAGGCGCTGTTAGGAGCAAGGAGCAGGTTCAGCTGGGTCCACAGAGGAACTAAGCTCCTTAGTGACCCGTTACTGCCTCATCTACGGAGTTTGAACTCCATTCACCATCACCTTGGAGAATTTGGCCTTGTTTTAACTAAGGATTGTTGAAGTAAATTATAACAAGGGACCATCCTCACCCTGTGTTCCATTAAACATGCGTTTGGCCTAATGAAGTCAGTGAATGTTCCTCTTTCTTTTTTGTTTTTTGGTTTCTTTGGTTTTTGGATTACATATGTTGCTTTATTTCTCCTTTTTTTTTTTTTTTAATTACTGTGGACAAAGGAAAATAATGAGGCAAAAACAGGTCGTCAGTCACATTACTTTGACCCAGTTGTGCAGAACCCCTTTTTACCTGCAGGTATTAATTCCAATTCAATGCAAATATCCTTTTCAATCCGGTCCATTCTTGGAGAAGAAACCCATTGTAAGAGCTGTCTTCTGTGGTTGGGATATTACTTTGTAAAGTATTAAAGCACTAAACCAATTTTTGCAATATGTAGTAAATCTTGCTTTCATTTTGGAAAACTTCCAGTAATGACTACTGCACTTTTTATAGAAGAATTGTATTTAATTTCTTTCTTTTATGAAAGATTATTTCAAGTAAAAATAGCTCTGTAATCTGTGTGACATGGCTTCTCCATTACCTGACACAGAGAGAAGCTTTGATGCCTACTCAATAAAATTAACATGTTTGTAAAGTATTGCTTGGTCCAATTATTTGCCCACTGACTCCTGTGTTCTTGTAAAATGCCATCTAAGAAAAGCTTTATTGCCAAGAGGAAGAGGACTATATCAGGCATCCATCCATACCAGTATTGTTTTGTTTAAGTGTTTTCCCACCCAGATGAGATGTAAACCCAGTTGTCACAGTTTCATTTTTTTTTTTTTTTTTTTTTTTGTATTTTTAGTGGAGATGGGTTTTTGCCATGTTGGCCAGGCTGGTCTCAAACTCCTGACCTCAAGTGATCCACCTGCCTCAGCCTCCCAAAATGCTAGGATTACAGGCACGAGCCAGCACGCCCAGCCAAGTTTCATTCATGTAAGAGGAAGATAGTTTATCTCCTTTTTAAAATGACCATGACACATTTTGTCTGGATGAAAGCTGTATTTAGTCTGTTTTCACACTCCTGATAAAGACATACCTGAGACTGGGTAATTTATAAAGAAAAAGAGGTTTAATGGACTCACAGTTCCACGTGTTTGGGGAGGCCTCACAATCATGGCAGAAGGCAAAAGGCACGTCTTACATGGCAGCAGGCAAGAGAGAATGAGAGCCAAGTGAAAGGGGAAACCCCTTATAAAACCATCAGATCTTATGAGACTTTCTACCACAAGAACAGTATGGGGAAAACCACGCCCATGATTCAATTCCCTCTCACCATGTCCCTCCCACAGCGCATGGGAATTATGGAAGCTACAATTCACAATGAGATTTGGGTGGGGGCACAGCCAAACCATATCAGAAGCTGAATAGGGTTGTCCTTAACATGTCTTCACCAGAGGTTGCAACCATAAGCAAGAGAATGGCAGCTGGGAGCATAGAGAAGGAGGAGGATTTTGCCATGAATTTTTGTCTGTGAGTGCTCTTCTACGGAGGAGAGGCGCTGCCTCTGTAAAAGAAAGAAGCCCCCTCAGGAGGCTGTGGGTGGGGTCCAGGCCACAGGCCTGTCTAAAGCAGGTGTGATGCACCCAGGACTCAGTCCCAACCCACTGTGTGCCATGCACTGGGACAGTGACGGAGGTGGTGATGACAGGGCCTCACACATTGAATAGGCATCATTGGGGGTGGCACATTCTCCGCATAGTGGAATTCAGTCCATGCAACAACCCTATGAGATAGCAAAATCTCTGTGTTGTAGACAAGAAAAGTAAGGTTTGGCGAGGTAAGACGTAAAGCCAGGATTCCAGCTCAGGTGTGTCTGACGCGAGGGTCTGTGCTCCCAGCATCAGAGTACATTGTCATCCTAAGGAATGGGCAAGGCCCCCGCCCAGGAGGAGCTCACAGTCTGGGGGAAGGTGACACACAAGTCCATCTGGCTCCAGGTTGGGGGTGAGTTAGCACAGATGGGAGAAGGACAGGAAAGATACCTGGTGGGGCTGTGGGATTTGCTGGTGCAATGGCCACTACATACCCATGGAATCCTCTTAAGGCCGATGGGACCATCCGTTTCTGGCTCTAATGTTTTTCTACATGAGGAAATAGGAAACTGTTCCGAGTTTGTTTAGGACAGGCAGAGAATCCCATATGAAAGGCAAAATCCTGCATTTGAAGCTTTGAAAAGTGCTTAGAAGACTATATAGGATGGTGGTAGGAGCCCTGGATTGGGAGACAGGCAGTCTGGCCCCAGAATTGACCTTGAGGAAGGCATCTCACCCCTCCAGCCCCAGGTTTCTGTTCAGTGAAATGAGCGACTCAAGAAAAGGCTCTTGAAGTTTCCCCACCAAATCAAAGAATCTGTGTATTTAGGAAAACAGAAGTCACCTCAGTCGTTTTAACAGAGAATTTAATATAGGAAACTAGTCAAGCAGGTATTGGAAGCCTAAAAAACACAAAAAGGAGACATACAGGTCCCGCGGAGAGAACGTACAAGAAGCAGCTCCCTCACAGGGTCAGGGGCAAAGCAAAGAGGCGCGTTGTTAAAATCCACAGGCAGAGAGGGCAGGGCTCCACAGCATTGAGGTCAGACCCTTGAAAAGGGAGCTCCTCCCAGCTGGTGCCTGTGCCTCAGGAGGCCAGTGGAGGAGGCTCACGGTGCTAGTCTCAGATCTCCAGGGAGGGGTTGCTGGTGTCTCAGGAGGGGGTGTGATTTGACAGCTTCTTTCATGTGGAGGGGGGGGAATGAAATTGAAGCAAACTGCAGCTAGCAAGTGAAGAGCTGTTGCTAAGACAACATTGAGAGAAACTGGAAGCAAAAGGAACTAGCAAGTCCCTGTGCATCTTGACCCACCTACACACATGCATATATATGCACATATGCACGCACATGTATATGTGTATACACGCACACTGAGCAAGAAGAAAGACAGGCAAATATGCCTCCCTGCTGCAGGCCCCCCGGAACTGAAGCTGGCCACAGAGCACGGTTGATGTTTGAAACTCCCTTCTTCCATAACCATTCCATGTTGGCTTTGCTCTCGGGCAGACCTCAGCGTGTTGGGATTCTTTACCTGATGCACAATCCAAACTTTCATTCCCGTAGATTCTGAGTCCTCACAGGTCCTTTTGTTCAATGCCATTGTTTACCATTAACTTATTTTTTGATGTGGACAAAATTAAAGGCACCCCAAAGAGTCCCCTAGATTTCAGACATCATTTCTTGGCCCCCATTATGTAGTAACAACTCATTCAGTCACCCAGCCAGTAGAGTAACGATCATCTTTGCATTGATTCAGCTAGCTCAGAAGCCCAAAATGGCCAGGTCTCAGCTCCGGGTTCAGCGAAATCACTGTGCCACCTGTTGGGAAGCTCCCTGGGGAAGTAAGAACTGCAAAACAGAAAAGCGCTAAGGTCTGGAGCAGGGGAGGTATAGATTCTTGGTTACGGGGTGTGAGGCAGGGGCAGGTACAGATTCTTGCTTACGAGGCTTCGTAGTGACAAGAGCTCCTCATATGCCCACCTCTTGTTTCCCAGACCGTGTGTTCCGGCCATGGGACCACCATATGGCAGACCATATGGCAGTTGCTGATTCAAATCCCAAACTCCATCTGTAAGGTAGAACTCCGACCTTTCAGGGAGCTGTCTCCCTGCTGGCATCCTAACTGAGTTTTCAGTAGGCAGGTCCACAGTGCTATCAAGTCAGCTGCTTCTGGGTCAGTGGGATGTGCAGTAAGTGAAGTCCTTCTGTGTGATCTCATTGCCGTAAAATTGCAATTCTTCATCAGCAGTAACACTGTGTAGAATACCACAGCAATGAATCAGGCACTCTTTTCGTCCATGATAGTGGCTTTTGGCAGCAGCATTGCAGACAGGGAGAGCAAATCCGAATCCAGGGCACACCCATTCTAGTGAGGGAAAATGATTTTCCCTTATGAAGGGGTCCAGCTGGCCAACAGGCATCTGGCTGGCCCTTCCCAGGAATGCACCACAGGGGAGCTGTCAGAAGATCACTCCAGCAAAGCAGCGGTGGCCTCCAGGCTGGCCTTGGCAAGAGGAAATTCATGTCATTGTGCTCATTCACAGCCTGCATCCCTGCACTCATGGTCCTGGGCGCATTGAATAAACATCAGGATGGCGGGTGAGAGGGTCAGTAAACATCAGGATGGCTGGTGGGAAGGTCAGCTAGCATCACAGAGCATGCTTTCTTGTCCACCTGAGTCTGAAGAGCCTCCTCTGCACAGGGAGCTCCTGGTGAGCATAAACATGCCACCCAAATATCTCCAGTCTCTTTACACCACCTGAGCAATCCAGCCACATACATCCTCCCCCACTTTCCCGGACATACATCTGTTACCATGCTTCCTTGTCACCAATCTTGGAATCCTGTTCTTTCCAAGTTCCTGACCATCTAGCGAATTGTTTTCACCTGCCCATGAATCAGTGTAAATCATGGTTTCTCAATAGTGGCACTATTGAAATTCGGGGCCAGATCATTCTTTTCTGTAGGGGACAGTCCTGTGTGCATTGTTAGATGTTCAGCAGCAGCATCCCTGGCTGCCTGTGATGGTTGGTTTTATGTGTCAGCTTGGCTGGGTGAAGGGATGCCCGGCTAGCTGGTAAGCCGTTATTGCTGGGTGTGTGTGAGGGTGTGTACAGAAGAGATTAGCATTTGAATCCATAGACTGAGTAAAGATTACTCTCAGCAACGTGGGTGGGCCTCATCCAAATCGTGAAGGGCCCACATAGAACAAAAAGGCAGAGGAAGGTTGAGTTCACACCTTCTGCTTGAACTGAAACATCCATCTTCTCCTGCCCTTGTGCTGGCTCTCCAGCCCTCAGACTCGGACCAGACTTACACCATTGGCCTCCTTGCTTCTCAGAGCTTTGGGTTCAGACTGGCGCTACATCAGGGGCTTTCCTGGGCCTCCAGCTTGCAGGTGCAGATCATGAGATCTCCACAATCATGTAAGCCAACCCATCACAGTAAATCTGTTTTTGTATACCTCTATCCCATTGGTTATGCTTCTCTGGAGAACCATTGACCTCCACTCACTAGATGCCAGTAGCAACCCCATCTAGTTATAGCAATCGAAAATGTCTCCAGACATTGCCAAATATCCCTGGATCTGGAGAGCACCCCCTGCTGAGAATCGCTAGTGTAGGTTAATTCCTCTGACTGTCTTTCGGTCCAGAAAAGCGAGAACCATTTGTTCTATTCAAGCTCCATCCACTGGGACAATTTCCCTTCCCCGCCATTTACCAGAAACACTCCAGAGCTCCCACGGCCCACTCTCAGCGGGTACCCACATATCCCAGAGAACCATCTGAAGGCAGGTCTCAGCCATCTAGTCACAGAAGTTGATGCGGGCCACAGACGTAGATTGAGAGAGGAGTCAACACAAGCAGGAGTGCATGTCACGGGGGTCTCAGCCACCTGCTCACGCACTGACCCGTGCCTTCTGGATTGTCTCCAACCCATCCTCTCATGCCCCATCTTCACTTGATGACAGATTACAGCTGCATGTGCCCAACTTTATGGATGAGCGGGTCGAGTAGCACCCAGTCTTTGATGGCCAGCTTAGTATTGCAGAGTCAGCTGATGTCCTCGGTCATCTGTTCAGTCCTTACCAGGACCCAGTGGTACACCAGGAGCTGCTTTTCGGAAAGCGAAATGTATATATAGAGAAGAAGGCATGGGTTTGCTCCAGAATATAAGGTTCAATACCACAGTTCACCTCCTGGGGCTCTCTGCTATGTTGCTATTGGCCACAAACACTTGAGCGCCACTGAATCTGTTGGGTGATGAGGCCCAGGGGACCCGACCTGCAACTGGTAGTCTTACAGGCGCCCTGGATAATGCGTTGGGATATCACCCCAAATCATGTACAGGATGCCTTCAAAATGCAAAAAGTCTCAGCAAGCATCATGCCTCATTTTGGGGTATGATCACTTATCTTCCACTTTCTTGGGGTGTCCTGAAATGCTCCACAGGATCCTTAGCCACTTCACCAAGTGGGTGAGCCCCCCAGCATTTATGGGGTTCATCTCCTACTTCTGTGTCTTACCGAGGTGGTGGCAGTGACTGCTGCCATCGCGCTGGCTGCAGAAGGGAGGCGGCTGGGGCTGCACACTCCATGGAGCTGGTGGGAGCCCCGCGCTTCTGAGTTGGGGCAGAAGCTCCCTGAAAGCCGCTGCAGTCGCCCAACCCCCGGCTGCAGACCCAGGCCTCCTGTGTTGCCAAGAAGGCAGGGGCCCCGCCCTCCTGGGCGGGGCTACAGCCATCCAAACAGCAGCTGTGGATCCAAGCCTCCCTGTGCTCTTGGAGGGGGCCGGGAGCAGGTAGGAGCTGCCCTCCTGGGTGCAGCTGCCCGACAGGCAGCTACAGACCTGGGCCTCCCGCTCCACAGAGCAGGAAGGAGCTAGGGACAGGCAGGAATCCCGCCACTTCCAAGTTGGTGGGGCGGGAGCTCTCCAGGTGCTGTTGCGGCCCTCCCAGGTGCAAGACGGGGGCATCTCTGCAGCCTGGACCCTGGACCCCCATCTTCCGTCCCTGCAGGCTCAGCGGTGCCTGTTGCCACTGCCTGGCCCCTCTCCTCTCTGGCACCTGCTCCAATCTCAAAGCCGGATTGGGGCCAAGCCCTGAGGCCATGAATGGCAACGGAAGGCCTGGGCGGAAGGGGGGGTCCCTGTAAGACCCCAACTTCAGACCAAGGAGGGCCTGAAGGCTGGGGCCAGGCTGCCAGTCCCACGGACCAGAGTGGGGACTCGTGGTGCCTCCTCCGGCCCGCCCATGGCCACCAGTGGACCAGTCAACATGCACTTCCTCCCATCTGAGGTCCATAACAGCCCTGGACTCAGCCAGAACAGGGCAGAGGATAGTCAGCCAGGGGACAGTCAGCCAGAGGACAGTCAGCCAGGGGACAGTCAGCCAGAACAGGGCAGAGGACAGTCAGCCAGGGGACAGTCAGCCAGAGGACAGTCAGCCAGAGGACAGTCAGCCAGGGGACAGTCAGCCAGAACAGGGCAGAGGACAGTCAGCCAGGGGACAGTCAGCCAGAGGACAGTCAGCCAGAGGACAGTCAGCCAGGGGACAGTCAGCCAGAACAGAGCAGAGGACAGTCAGCCAGGGGACAGTCAGCCAGGGGACAGTCAGCCAGGGGACAGTCAGCCAGAGGACGGGGAGAGGACAGAGAGATGATGGGATGGCCAACTGCAGAGAGGAGCTTCCTACTGTGGGTCTTCTCTGAGCTGTTGTAATACTAAATAAAGTTCTTCTTCGTCTTCTTCCTCCTTCACTTGTCTACATACCTCATTCTTCCCAGATGCAGGACGAGAACTCAGACAAAGATGCCATGGAGGTTTCCGGGCGTGAACACCCCAAAGATCCCGAAACAAAGGACCCTAATGTACTTGGTACTTGTGTCCCATCAGGACCAATCAGCATAGTGTCAATGGTGTGGTCCACTATGGTTTTCTGTGGCATCTCTGCGGATGCTATCGTGGCAGAGAGAGCAGGAAAACTGGCATAACCCTGAGGCAGACTGGGAAGGGGTGCTGTGGGCACCCTAGATGCCAGCAGACTGTTTCTGGTGTTCCTGGACATTGACATAGAGATTAAGAGCCAACTCTCAGTGCCACGGGGCTGCAACTGTGGCTCCCAATAAAGAAGCTTCAGGCAAGGCATGGTGACTCACACCTGTAATCCCAGCACTTTGACGGGCCAAGGTGGGTGGGTTACCTGAGGTCAGGAGTTTGAGACCAGTCTGGCCAACATGATGAAACCCCATCTCTACTAAAAATACAAAAATTAGGTGGGCGTGGTGGCATGTGCCTGTAATCCCAGCTACTCCGGAGGCTGAGGCAGGAGAATTGTTTGAACCCAGAAGGCAGAGGTTGCACTGAGCCCAGGTTGCACCACTGCCCTCCAGCCTGGGCAACAGAGTGAGACCCAGTCTCAAAAAAAAAAAAAAAAAAAGGAAGCTACATCCAGAACAGCAGCTGCAATTGGAGTCACCAGCTGGTTACCTTCACTCTGATGCACTGTTTTTCCCCAAGATGCGTCTGTCTTCAGGAGAGGTTAAGCAGGCCAGGGAAGCCGAGACATAATAGGAACTTCCACCCTGAAATCTTTCGAGTATTTGATAGCGGCACTCATCTCTGCAATTCCCCTAGGATGTTGGGTTAATTACTTTGATTTACTATTGAGGTAGGGAGGGAAAATTCCAAGACTTTTCCTTTCTTTCCACTTTCTACCAAAATGGCATTCGCTCCGTGGCAGAAGAGCCAACGTGGGGGCTCTGTGGGGGCTCTGCCGGTTGCCAAGTGGAACTATTTCAACTGTACGTTCAGAAATGGGAGAGATAACCCCCGGAGAGCCCACGACACCGTCCAATGGAAATTCACACTTGGGACCAAACTCTTTTTATCATCGGACCCCCATAAGTCCCCACTTTTCTGGGCCATTGTAGTGTCTTGAAGTCCCCAATATCGGTGACATCTCAGAGCCAGTGCCGAGTAATCACGAGATTATCAAGGCATTCCCTTCCCCTGCTGTCATTCAGGAGGAGACATTTGTCACAACAACGTTTTGCTGCAGGGCACAATCACCCTAGCGAAAAGCCACAGGCTCATGGGCAGTAGGCGTCTGGGGTAACATGGCCGGGCCTCTTCTCCAGGGACCGGGGCTTTTCTCCTGGGTACCCGGCTCACATTTAGTCAGCGAGTTCCATACCTGTCAGGTGGCTCTGGAACTCTTCTGGAAAACCTGATGCATTGCTATGAGTCTACAATATGGCTACCGAAGTAAGAAATTTCACCTTCAAATCTGCAGTGTTGTGCAATAAAATTAATTTTATTGAGGGATATTTTATATACAGTAAAATACACAAATATCAAAGTATAGCCTGATTGATGTTGGCAAAGACACACCCCCAGGTCGTCATCACAGCCAAGATACAGAACATTCCCACCACCCGTGAGGCCCTCCTGCCCTTCCCACTGCCCCGTGCCCGCAGAAGCAGATATTGCACAGGTGTGCTCACTTTAGACTTATTCTGTCCTTAAACCCCATGCACATGGACTTGCAGCATGTGCTGTTTCTAGTCAGTTTTCATTTGCTCAACCTGAGGTTTCTGAGATTCACTGCGATTGTTGTGGGTTTCAGCAGTTTGTAATGTCTTTATTGATGAATAGTCTCCTATTGCATGGCCACACCACCATTTGTGTGTTTGTTTTCTTGTTAATGGACATTTGGGTTGTTTCCAGTTTGGGAATAAAGCTGCTATGAACATTTGTGAGCATTTGGTAGACACAGGCTTTCAGTTCTTTTGCATAAATACATAGAGTGGGTCGGGTGCGGTGGCTCATGCCTGTAATCCAACACTTTTGGGAGGCTGAGGCGGGTGGATCGCCTGAGCTCAGGAGTTCCAGACCACCCTGGGCAACATGGTGAAACCCGTCTCCACTAAAATACAAAAAAAATTAGCCGGGGTCAGGCATGGTGGCTCACAACTGTAATCCCAGCACTTTGGGAGGCCAAGGCAGGTGGATCACAAGGTCAGGAGTTCAAGACCAGCCTGGCCAAGATGGTGAAACCCTGTCTCTACTAAAAAATACAAAAATTAGCTGGGTGTAGCAGTGGGCGCCTGTAATCCCAGCTACTCAAGAGTCTGAGGCAGAGAATTGCTTGAACCCGGGAGGCGGAGTTTGCAGTGAGCCGAGATCGCACCACGGCACTCCAGCCTGGGTGACAAAGCAAGACTCCATCTCAAATAAAAAAATTAGCCAGCAGTGGTGGCCCATGCCTGTAATCCCAGCTATGGGGAAAGCTGAGGCACGAGAATCGCTTGAGCCCCAGAGGCAAAGGTCCAGCTTGGGCTACACAGCGAGACTCCGTCTCAAAAAAAAAAAAAAAAAAAGAAAAAAGAAAAAAAAATACATAGAGTAAAATTGCTGGGTCACAGGAGAGAAGTTTGTACTTAACTTTATTAGAAATGGCCAAACAGTGATCCAAACCGGTTGCATGGTTTTCCTTTCCACCAGCAAATGGATTCAGTTACCTGAGACAGGAGCATACCATGTCCGTTATTCTGGTGCCCATGCAGTAGCCCCCACAACCATACATACAGCAGCCCAAGTGGCTGTCTGTTCCTTGCACACGAGGTTTTCCACATCCGAGTTAGGTACATGCACGGAAGCACAGAATCCCGCCATGCCCCATGGCGTGTTTGCACAGGCCTGCGCCATGTGTCCCTCCTCCCGGGAGCCTCCCCTATCTCATGCCTCCCCGCTGCTCCCTTCCTCTTGGAGGTTGAGCTCATATTCTGCCCTCTGTCCTGGTCAGCGTCACCTGTGCCTCCTCTCCTCCTTCAGGTGTTTGGTTCCTGGGTGCCAGGATCTTGATTTACCCCTGTGCCCTTGAAGGCTCAGTCGATGTGATTCGCGCCCTTTCCTTCGGTGCAGAAGAGAAGCCTTCCTCTGTGCCCAGGTGAGCTGGGCAAGCAGCCTGAGCCTGGGCATGCCCCTTGCCCAGGGAATAGAGGTGACTCCCTGCCATGCAATTCCCAGGGAGTGTCTGGGAGTGCCCTGGGAGGAGCTCCGCAAAGCACCAGGGCTCAGCTTTGCCCCAGGCAGGGACTGCCCAGGAAGGAAGACTTCTCATGGGAGGTGAGGGCTGCATAGCCCTGATCTACTCAGACAGAGAAGGGGACAAAAGGGCACCCCAGCAGATAGGACATGCACTCCTTCCACAAACTGCCTGGGGACTGCTTTGTGCTGGGCTCACTAAGTGTGGTGGATTTGCCCAGGAAAAACACAGCCTAGTGTCCTCCCTTAATGGTACAGAAGGCAGGAAAGTTAGCACAGGTGCTGCTGTGACAAGAAGGAACAGGGACAATAAGAGCCAGGGCAGTGGCCACTTTCCCCTGGGTCTGGGGGCTCCTGCAGTGAGCCCAGGGCTGTCCTGACACAGCCTGACCACTCTCACAGCCTTGATGGGAAGGATCACCAATGCAGCTTTGTGGACGAAGGCTCAGAGGGGATAAGATCACCTGCCCAGGGTCACACAGGGATGAAGGAGCTGAGCCAGGCTGCAGGGTAGCTTGGCCAAGTCCCTAAATCTGCACTTGTCCTTGACAAGCCTGCAGAGGGACAGAAAGCCAGAAGTGATGAGGGGCCATGCATCACTAGCTGGTGGTGCTGGCCAGCCCTCAGGTCATCAGAGCTAGGCGGGCACCATCCTCCCTGGCCTCTTTGTGTCCACCCTATTGTCACAAACAGTGCAGGGGCCGTGAAGGGAAGGAAATGTGACCAGAGCAGTCCTTGTCTTCACCAGGCTTCACTGCAGGAGATAGCATGGCCCTCCCTGCACTTAGAGCTGAGCAACATGAGGCCGCTGATGGCTCCCACTGTGCTAGCTCGCCTTCCCCCACGGACTCTGTCTTGACAAAGTCCCAACACTCATCAGTTCCAGATTTGTGCTCTGTGTTTTTGACTTTCCAGGTTTCCATAACTCATCCCAGACACTGGAATTGGAGTTCTCTGGGGGTGGATCAGGGTGTTTGAGCCACGCGTCCCCTGCTCTGATGAGCTCAGCAGCCCTTGCCTGAGCACGTCGGCAGCATAACAGAAGGAGGAGGTCTGGAGGAGGAGGAGAAGCAGGAGCCCAGGCCTGTCTGCTGTTGGCCGCCCAGGATCAGCAGGAGCACCTCAGAGGCTGGTTCAGGGGTAGGAACCAGCGAGGCATATAGTATTTCCTGCGAGTCCAAGGAACAGCTGCTATCAGAGTTCCCACGTTTGCAGAAAATGCTTTGCCCTAAGCCGTGAGGTGAGAGCTGGACACCTGCATGGTGAGCACCACCGGAAGAAGAGACTCCTGGTTGGTCACGTGCTGTGTCCACATGAGGGTTTTACATGTTTTATGCTTCTCACCCAGGAGAAAAACAGTAAGTTGCCTGTAGTCAACCAATGATTTATTTCTCCTTTCAAATCTAGTATCTTAACCAGTGAGTTAATTCTGTAGTTCTAGATTTTACTGCAGTTTTTGATCAGTAATTCATAATCTGACATCCATAACCTACTTGTGCTACACCCAACAGTAATAAAATTGGAAGGTTGGGCTTGATGCTTTGTTTATTATCAAATAAAGCCCAGCAGTTTATTCTCCTTTGTCACCAGCAAGCAGTTGGAGGAACATGCCCAACCCACACATTTCCTCCTGGAAAATAGAAATGAGCAATGATACTGTTTTGGAAAAACTCTCTCAATCGTATTTTTCCTCTGCTCTCACACCACCACAACCATCATCACAGAAGACGACTTCTGTGACCAAAGGCGTGGAGGTTTCTCCTACACACTAGGCAGCAGACACCAGCTGAGTGTCCTCTGGTTCCATTCCCACGCGTCCTGGGCAGATCTGCACTTAGGACTGCCCAGCTCCCAGATGCCAGGTGCAAGTCCAGACCTCTGGAACTTCTGACCGACCCGCTTCAAGTTCGAGTTCCCACAACCCTCTCTTTGGGTTCTGTCAATTTATTGGAGCAGCTCACAGAATTCAGTAAGGAACACGTTTGCTAGTTTATTATAAAGGATATTACAAAGACTACACATGAAGAGATGCGTAGGATGAAATTGGTGGAAGGGGCACGGAACTTCCATGCCCTCCGTGCACGCCACCCTCCAGGAACCTCCGCGTGTTCAGCTCGCAGGAAGCTCCCAAACCCAGTCCTTTTGGAGTTTGATGGCAGCTCCGTGACATCAGCATTCCATCCCCCAGGGGGGCAGGACTCCCTCTGGGGAGGGTCTGGTGACCCACAATCAGAAAGGTGCAGGAGGAGTAGAGTCCTGTCTTGGGGCAGGTAAAAGGAGGTCGGGAGAAGACCAGAGAGATTCTGTTTCCTGAGACCTAAAACACCCAGCGTTATACAAAAGACCCTAACACAAGCTATGAGAGTTACAAGCCAGGAACCGTGGACAAAAACATATATAAAATAACACCGCAGATACTAAACACATCATATTCAAAACCAACTTCTTTAAGAATAATCAATTTCATAGGCTGGGCGCGGTAGCTCATGTCTGTAATCCCAGCACTTTGAGAGGCCAAGGCGGGCAGATCACCTGAGGCCAGGAGTTCAAGACCAGCCCAACCAACATAGAGAAACCCAGTCTCTACTAAAACTACAAAGTTAGCCGGGCATGGTGGCGCATGCCTGTAATCCCAGCGACTCAGGGGGCTGAGGCAGGAGAATCGCTTGAATCCGGGAGGCGGAGGTTGCAGTGAGCCAATATCATGCCATCGCACTCCAGCCTGGGCAAAATAATAATAATAATCATCATCATCATCATCATCATCATCATCCAATAGTTAGATTCCTTTTTGTACCATGTTTTTAAAAATCCTTTTCTAAGAGCCTCAGCACTGCCACCATGAGGAGAATTTCTACCCAAGAGAGATGGAGTAAGAGTAACCAAGGCCGGGCGCGGGGGCTCAAGCCTGTAATCCCAGCACTTTGGGAGGCCGAGACGGGTGGATCACGAGGTCAGGAGATCGAGACCATCCTGGCTAACATGGTGAAACCCCGTCTCTACTAAAAATACAAAAAACTAGCCGGGCGAGGTGGCGGGCGCCTGTAGTCCCAGCTACTCGGGAGGCTGAGGCAGGAGAATGGCGTAAACCCGGGAGGCGGAGCTTGCAGTGAGCTGAGATCCGGCCACTGCACTCCAGCCTGGGCGACAGAGCAAGACTCCGTCTCAAAAAAAAAAACAAAAAAAAACAAACAAAAAAAAAAAACAAACCAACCCTGTCCCCTGAAGGAAAATGCATTAAAAGTGGTTTTGATGGTCTGGGGGTGAGGAGTCATTTGAGTTTTATGATTCCTCCCCCAAGCTCCTGAAATAAGCCCAGGGCCCTGTCCTGTTCTGTCCACGCTCACGGTTATTCCTGCCACGTATGTTACTATTCTGGTCCGCCGTGCAGCAGGTGCTTTGTGGCCAAGGCACCCACTGCTTTAGGGGTGCCAAGCAAGGCCCATCAGGCTGAAGGGCAAACAGCAAAGGTCAGTGATGGAGGAGGGGGCAGAGGGCCCTGGGCAGACCTGGCTGTGATCCGGAATGCTGCGCTCATGTCGCTATCCAAAGGCTTTAAGGTAAGATTTCTAATCCTCTTCCGTGCTTCCCTCCCAAGCCTTTAGGAAATGGCTGTCATTGCCGCCCTGACTTTGAACTCCGGAGATGGCGTTCTGTAACAGCATTCTATAATGTCATTCCAAAATGTGCATGATAAAATGGTGGAAATATTTATTTTTTTCCATGTGGACATTCATCTATTAATTCATAAACTTTCTGGAAAAAGAGAAACAAGCCCTGAGTGGGGTCACATGCAGGTCAGGAAGGAGGTGAGTTAGCAGGACCCACCTTGGAGCTCCTCTGGGGTGCTGACCACAAACACCAGCAGCACAGTCCCAGAGCGCCAGGGTATCTGGGTCACCTCTGTGTATGACGGAGGAGGCATCTGACAGCCATCACTGACACTTACCCTGAGAATGGTCCTATGGTCTAAGAAGAGTGTTGGCAGAGTTCTGAGTTAAGGAATCCAGGAGTAACCAACTTGGATATTCACTCCTTATCCATGAAGGGCATCCGAACCCCTGGCCCATCCCTTAGAATACAGACTGTACAGGGGATAGGAGCCCTTTGTTCTGGGTTAAATAGAGGTTGCTAGGTGGAGGGTGCTAAGTGAAAATGCTACACAAACTGTCTGCTTTTTACAAATGGTAGCAATCTTCCTGTCTAGTCTGCCACCGCTAGAAGTCCCCCAGTAAACCCTAGGTCTCGTTCGCTGGCTCCTGCTCTTGGACATGGTGCCATCCCTACTGGAGTCAATAGGGATCTGGCACAACACCGCAAGAACATTCCTCAGATTCAGTTCAAGGATCTCTCTCAGAAATGGGTCTCAGTGCCCCAGAGTGAAGAACGGGTCCACATCCCAAGCCTACAGTGGAGAGTGAGCTCAGGGGTCAATGATCTGGTGGAAGGGCTTGCCCGAGAGAGAAACAGGGATCTCCACTGCCAGGACGGATGAATAAACTCATCTGAACCAACCTACCTAATCTATCCACCCATCAATCCAGCCAACAACTTAAAAAATTGCTCAAAATATGAGAAACATCTGCTAAAGATATGAGATTAATGAGGTTAGAAAGAATGACCTTCTTTAGGACTATTTAAAGTCTAGAGGTGACTGCTGATCCTGGAAGAGTGACAAAGAAACATGAAGATCTTTTGTAGGGTTAAGGGGACAAAAAACAGAATTCAGGGCCCACCAAGAATAGAAACACCAGTTGGGGCCGGGCTCAGTGGCTCATGCCTGTAATTCCAGCACTCTGGGAGGCTGACATAGGCAGATCACTTGAGGTCAAGAGTTCAAGACCAGCGTGGCCAACATGGTGAAACTCCATCTCTACTAAAAATATAAAAATTAGCCAGTGGCGGGTGCCTGTAGTCCCAGCTATTCAGGAGGCTGAGACAGGAGAATCACTTGAACCCGGAAGGCAGAGGTTGCAGTGAGCTGAGATCGCACCACTGCACTCCAGCCTGGGCGACAGAGCAAGACTCCATCTTAAAAAAAAAAAAAAAAAAGGAACACTAGTTGGGGTGGGGGTCACCCTTTGTGTGGGGATACCAAAAGATTGCCTTGTCTGAGAAAACAAGAAAATTAACCCTCATGAGGGCTACAGCCTGGCTTCAGTCATCAGTGTGGCTCAGGAGACCTCAATTCCTGAGCTGGATTAAAGAGAATCTTTATGCTATGAAATCTGCCAGAAGCAAGTCTCTGTAAAAATAATAATAGTAATAATAACATTATCCTATGCTTCAAAGTATCCAACTCAAAATGAAAGAGAACCAGGCATTCAAGAAAGCAAGTCAACACAAATGAAACTAGTAGAAACAATAGGCAATAGAATTAACCCACACAAGCCCCAAGTAGTGAGGATATCACATGGAGATTTTTAACTAGCTATACTTACTACTTTCAAAAAGATAAAACACGTGATTAAAAATTCTGGTGAAGCTGAAACTGTTTTTTTTTTTTTAAATTAAGTAGCATAAATGAAAGAAGTCAGACCCAAAAGGCTATGGATCATATGACTCCATTCACATGACATTCTGCAAAAGACAGAACTGTAAGGACAGAGAACACATCAGGGGTTATGAGATTTGGAGGATCAGGAGGTGGCTGACTATTATAAAGGGGATGCACAGGACAATTTTTAAGGCAATGGAGCTACTCTGTCTGCTAGTGGAGTACTAGCTACAAGTATCTGGAGTACTAGCTACAAGTATCTCTGTATTTGTCAAAACCCATAGAACTGTACACATTACAAAAAGTTCACTTTTAATGCATGCAAATTACAAAACCTCAACTAGTAGGTTGGGGAATTCCAGGATGGAACACAGACTGTGACAAGACACTCACTGAATTACAAACATGACCTCCATGAGGGGGTGGGAGGAGGAGCTGGCCTAAGTAAGCTGGGAAAGCAGTGTTCTTACTGGAAACACCTGCAGACAAAGGGCACGATACTCTCCTTAGCACGTGCATTTCAAGTGAGAGCAGGCAAATGATTCCGAAGCTTCCACACAGGTACACTGGGCTTGAACAAACAGGTGAAGGCATGCTGGGTGGTAAGAGCCAACGTCTCACTGTGGGGAGTGTGGAAGGGGGGTTATGGATCAACAGTGGGGGCGGGAATGAGTCCTGTAGGGCTGGCCTTGAGTCTGAGACATCAGTGTGAATCCAGGCTTAGTTCAGTGGACAAACAGAGGGACAGAAAAATATCACTAAAGGCACAGGATATGATATGGTTTGGATGTGATCCAGTTGTGATCCCTGATGTTGGCAGATCTCCCATGAATGGTTTGGTGTCTCCTCACGGTGATGAGTGAGTTCGTGCTGTTAGTCCACACGAGAGGTGGTTGTTGAAAAGAGCCCGACACCCCTCCCCTCTCTCTTGCTCCCTCTGTGGCATGTGACACAGCAGCTCCCACTTTTCCTTCCATGACTGAAAGCTTCTTTTTTTTGTTTGTTTGTTTGTTGGTTTGTTTGTCTGTTTTGAGACGGAGTCTCGCTCTGTCGCCCAGGCTGGAGTGCAGTGGCGCGATCTCAGCTCACTGCAAGCTCCACCTCCCGGATTCACACCATTCTCCTGCCTCAGCCTCCCGAGTAGCTGGGACTACAGGCGCCCGCCACCTCGCCCGGCTAGTTTTTTGTATTTTTTAGTAGAGACGGGGTTTCACCGTGTTAGCCAGGATGATCTCGATCTCCTGACCTTGTGATCCACCCGTCTCGGCCTCCCAAAGTGCTGGGATTACAGGCTTGAGCCACCGCGCCCGGCCTACTGAAAGCTTCTTGATGTCCTCACCAGAAACAGATGCTGGCTCCATGCTTCGTGCACAGCCTGCAGAACTGTGAGCCAAATAAACCTTTTTTCTTTATAAATTACCAACCTCAGGTATTCCTTTATGGCAATGCAAATAGGCTAACATGATATACAAATGGGCGAGTACACATACATATGTGCCCAGCTCTGTCCACTAAGAGAGGCTAGAGCAGCAACTCCCCAGTGGCCAGGAGAACACCCAACGCCCAGATCTTGGGCTCTATAGCATTTTCCAATCAAAGGAAACAGGATCCCTGGAGAAAGGAGAAATCCAGGAAAGAAAGGCAGAGGCTGCAGCATATCTCTGCTTCCCTTCAGCCTGACTGGGGGGAGACGCCCAGGGCTCCCCCGGGTCTAGCTGGAGCTCATTTTGTCATGCTTCAACTCAGGTCTGTCCCTTAAAAGTCAGTGACGCCACTCACCTGTGCTGCCATCAGAGGGACTTTGACAAAATGGGACTAGACCTGCCCTGAGGCCCGCTAACCTAGAAAATCCCCACCCCCTTCACCCCAGCCTGCAAGGTCCCAAAGCCAGCTAGGACTGCTCTACATGGTTCACCAGGCCACCTCGTGGGACACAGCTTTGCATGAAGTGACCATTGGTTTTCTTCCTCCACAGTTGTACCTGGAATCTCTGCCCACAAAAGCTAAGGGGGAGAAAATGGCCAGTCCAGGTGTCTCACAGCTGCAGGCAGAGATCCTGGCGGACCCCCTGTGTAACCGGAAGGCACCCTATCGGGGTCTCTCTTTTGTCTTGGAGCACCCCAGTCTCTACCTACAGCTGCCTGTGCCCTGCAGCAGGCAGGGCAGGTTGGGAAAAATAGGTCCCAGCTGAGTCACACTCTTAGCTCCAGCCCAGACGGCTTCTCGGGCCAAGGCTGCTGCGGGCTGTGCTGTGCATTACAAGACTCTGGGTTTGTCTGGAATCCACAGTAAATAAAAAGGACATTCCCAAATGGCTCATGAAAGTGACTTGCAAATAGCTGGGAAAAAATAGATCATCTTAAGGAAAAAACAAAACTCCTAATCCACACTTCCTTCCCAGGCTCACTTTTTCCCAAAGAGATGTTTTTATAAAGTCATGAACGGGTTTTAAACACATATAATAGAAGGATGGTGAAAGTGGGCTTAAAAGGGATGAAATGCTGATTTAGTTAAAAGAGAGTGATGCAGAGAACAGGGGTCTGGACACCCATTCCCAAGGCGCCGCAGCCTGCCGCGTGCCACGTGTCCCTCCAGACACCCAAGCGCATATGCGCATGTGTGAGGATATTCGTGTGAGGGCTTTGTACATGTGGGAGCATGCTGGGCACATGTCTACATATCTTGATCACAGAATCCTGCTTTCTGGACAGACACATGCCATTGTGTGAACGGATGATACTTTACTTAAGTCATCCTGTTTAGTGGGCATTAGGTGTTTCCTGACTTTTGTCACAAACACTGCTTCAGTGAACACATTTGTCATTGTCTTTACTCAATCATGAGCACATTTGCAGAATAAAATCCTACAGAAGAAATCACTGAGTCACATGTGTGCAAACACCGTTTGAGTGATGTTGCTGTGCCGTGGGGAGTCGAGGTGGGCAGAGCCCAGCAAGGGGTTCACACCAAAACTGGCCAGACACCAGCCACAAGGCCTGTGACCTCGGCCACACTCCCCTGGGGACACCAGTGGAGCAGCGCCAGCCTGCCCTGAAGACAGGACGAGTGGCCACCCACAGTCAGCACCACCACAGAGGGGAGGAGCAGAGGAGGGCTGGGGAGACAGGCATCTGAATAAGACTGAGATTCCCATCAGGCTTTGCCCTTCCAGGGCCAGCTGAGAGGACCAGAAGTGGTGCTGAGTCCAATTGCCCTGTAGACCCTCTAGCCTGAGGAGCCGGGTGCAGTGGGTGGGGAAAAACTGTTCCAGAATTAGGAGTGGGAAGCAGCTGCATTTCTCTGCATGTAGGAGCAGCAGCCACATTCCCCTGTACCTGGAGTCCCAGCTGGAGGTCCACAGTATCTTCCCAGGAGTGGCAGGTCAGCATTTCTTATCCTACGACCAGCTGCCTGAGATTAAGTTCCAGGTGAGGGCGATGAGAGGTGGGGGCTCCTTGATGTCCAGCCACCACCCATGACATGAAGTCTCTGCCTTGGGCACCGTGCTGCTGAGAACAGTGAGGTGCCACCAGAAGAGGCAAGCTGACAAAACCCAAAGCTACTGCCCACCTCCATCCACCAAATGCCCAGATCCGAAGGTGGGAATATCACCTGGAGAGAAGTGCACCCTCGTCCCCACCCCCAGCTCAATAACCATTGCTTGGAGATTTTTCCAGAGAACCTGAGTTCATCTGGAGTCAGAACATATATCAAATTCAGTTCATATCCACAAGGATTGGTTCCAGGACTCCCCAAAGATACCAAAATCCATGAGTGCTCAATTCTCTTGTATAAAGTGGCCTAGTATTTACATATAAAATACACATATCCTCCCATATACTTTGAATCATTAAATTACTTATACAATGTAAATGCTAGGTAAATATTTGTTATACTGTATTGTGTAGGAAATAATGACAAAGAAAAAAGACAGTTCAATATGGACACAACCATCTTCTTCTAAAAAAAAACAAAACAGTATTTTCTTATGGACACCACCATCTTCTTCTAAAAAAAAAAACCAAAACAGTATTTTCTATCTGCGGTTGGTTAAAAGCTTGGCTGTGGAACTCAATGATATGGAGGGCCAACGGTACCAACCTCCAGAACCACTCCTTCAAAGGATTCTGTATTTGATTGACTCCATCTGTAGAGCAATTGAATCTCAAGGGCATTGTTGACAACAACATCACAATCAGCCAACAATTACTGGAGTTTACAGCTAGGTGTGGCCAGGGAAAGAGACAGTCAAAAAGGGACTGCCAAAACCACCGCCATCACTGTGACTGCCGAGCCAAGGCTGCCTGAAGAAGCAGTATCAAATGTCCAACACCAGGGGGAGTAGGTTTCACTTAAACAATCCAGCCCTTCACTAAAAAAAAAAACAATAGCAAGCCCTTTGGGGGAAATGGGGGTGAGCACCCAGAGTTGCTACAATATATCATCAATTACCTAAAATATTCCAGCAAAAAATATTGAAACACGCTAAGAAATAGGAAAGCATCATCTGTACCTCAGGAAAAAACAGCAAGAAAACATCCTGTGAGAGTAACTCGATGTCAGATTTTTAAAAATAAATTGTATTTGTCTATATTTGAGGTTTACAACATAATGTTATGAGACATGTATATACAGAAAAATGGTTACAATAGTGAAGCAGGTGAACATAGCTATCATCTCTCATAGCTACTTTTTTGTGACAAAAACAGCTAAATAGGTGTCAGATTTAACAAAGACTTTAAAGTGGCTATTATAATATGTTCAAAGAACTAAAGAGAACCATGACTCAAGAAGTAAAGTATAATGACAATATCACATCAAATAGGAAATAGCAACAAAGAGAGATAAATTGTTTTTTTAAATGAAGATACTGGAATTGGAAAGTATAATAATGGAAATAAAATTCACTAGAGTTTTTAGTTTAAACTGGCAGAAGATGAAAACTGGCAGAAGAATTCATTAACTTGAAAATAGATCAACAGAGAGTATGCAAGCCAAAGAACAGAGAGAAAAATAAATGAAAAACAAACAGAGCTTCAGCGATATATGAGACACCATCAAGCACACTAGCATACACATCATGAGAATACCAGGAGAGGAGAGAGAAGAGAAGGAAAAACATTCAAATAAATAATGACTGTAAAATTTCTAAGTTGATAGAAAAACAATATACATCCAGGAAGCTCAACAAACTCCCAGTAGGATAACCACAGAGATCCACAAAGAGTAAAATGTACTATATCTCAAATAGTAAAGATGCTGGCGGGGAGAAAAAAGCTGAAAGCCAAAAACAAGTAGACAATTTTTAAAACCTCCAAACAAACAAAACAAAACAAAACTTGTCCCTTACAAAAGAATTCCCATAAGATTCACAGCTGAATTCTCATCAGAAAAAAAAAAAAAAAAAAAATGGTGGCCAAAAAGCATTGGAATCACATATTTAAAATGCTCAAACAGGCCAGACATGGTGGCTCACACCTGTAATCCCAGAACTTTGGGAGGCCGAGGCAGGTGGATCACCTGAGGTCAGGAGTTCAAGACCAGCCTGGCCAACATGATAAAACCCCATCTCTACTAAAAATACAAAAATTAGCCAAGTGTGGTAGTACACATCTGTAATCCCAGTTTACTCAGGAGGCTGAGGCAGGAGAATTGCTTGAACCCAAGAGGCGGAGGTTGCAGTGAGCTGAAATCGTGCTACTGTACTCCAGCCTGGGTAACAGAGTGAGGCTGGGTCTCAAAAAAATAAAAAATAAAATAAAGTAAAATGCTCAAAAAGAAAAAAGCCTATATCCAGCAAAACTATCTTTCAAACATGAAGATGAGCTGAGCATAGTGACTCATGCCTGTAATCCCAGCACTTGGGAGGCAGAGGTGGAAGTATGGCTTGAGGCCAGGAGTTTGAGACCAGCCTGCACAACTTAGCAAGACCCCATCTCTACAAAAAATGAAATAAAAAATAAATGAAGGTAAAATAAGCTCCCAAATAAACAAAAACTGAGATATTGTTGATAGCTGACTTCACTTCCCCACTTACAAGAAATACTGAAAGAAGTTTTTCAGGCTAAAACAAAGTGACCCCAGAGGTTAATTAGAATCTACCCTAAAAAGACCCAAAAAGTGCTGGTATAGGTAATTATGTCATCACATTGTATAATTGCAAAAGACAATATAAAATGCATGCTTTTTTCATTCTTCTCTTAACTGATTTTAAAAGCAATTATATAAAGTTATATATATAGAATGTATAGTTGGACATATAACATATAGAATTGCAACGTATTTGCCAATAACAATAAAAAGGAAGTAGGTGGCAACAAAGCTGTATTGGGCTAAAGAAATGACTACAGATGGTAACTTGAATCCACAGGAACAAAAGAGAAGAACCAGAAATAAGGAAGAAGTTTAATATAATAGAATTATTAACAATTCTAAAATAATAATTCTATTAATAATTACTATTAATATATACCCACTCTTCTTTCTTCTCTAAACTTCTTTAAAAGACATAAAATTATATAATATAATAATTATAGGCCAGGCGCGGTGGCTCAAGCCTGTAATCCCAGCACTTTGGGAGGCCGAGACGGGCGGATCACGAGGTCAGGAGATCGAGACCATCCTGGCTAACACAGTGAAACCCCGTCTCTACTAAAAATACAAAAACTTAGCCGGGCGAGGTGGCAGGCGCCTGTAGTCCCAGCTACTCGGGAGGCTGAGGCAGGAGAATGGCGTGAACCCGGGAGGCGGAGCTTGCAGTGAGCTGAGATCCGGCCACTGCACTCCAGCCTGGGTGACAGAGCGAGACTCCGTCTCAAAAAAAAAAAAAAAAAAATTATTAAAGAGTCTTTGGGTTTGTAACAATAATGTAATATGTATAACAGTAATATCACCAAAAGTGGGATAAAAGGAACAGAGCTATATAAGAGCAATGTTTCTATGTATCACTAGAACTAAGCTAGTATAAATAAAAAACTGATACTAATAATTTAGGATGTATGCAGTAAGACTTTGAACAGCCACTAAGGAAATAACTAAAAGAATTGTGGAAAAAAATCATTAATGAATTTAAAATGGTACATTAGAAAATATTTAATGTAAAGGGGAATGAAGGACTGAAAAGACATAAAACATATAACACACAAAAAGTAAAATAGCAGCTGCAAATCAAACTATAATATTAAATGTGGATGGATTAAATAATCCAATCAAAAGGCAAAGATTATCAGGCTGGATTTTAAAAAACATGATCTAACTATGTACTCTCTACAGGAGATGCACTAGATCCAAAGACACAGTGGGATAAAAGTAAGTGGATAGAAAAAGGATGTACCATGCATAAAGCAATCACAAGAAAGTTGGAGTGGCTATACTAACATCAGACATCAGACAAGCTAAACTTTCAAACCAAAAACAGTTTGTCAAGATAAAGAGAGACATTAAAAAGTGATAAAGGGATTAATCTATCAGGAGGATAAAGCAATTATTTAAAAATTATGCACCCAATAATGGTACACCAACATGGAGGAAGCATAAACTGAGATAAAGGAAGGGAGAAAAAGACAATTCAGCAATGAGAGTTATAGATTTCAATACCACATTTTCAATAATAGAGAAAAGGTTTCCAATAAGTAATCTAAGTTTCTACCTCAAGAAACTGGGGAAGGGACAAAATTAAACCAAAAGCAAGAAAGAAGGAAATAAGAAGTAGAAGAGTATAAATCCATTAAATTGACTACAGACGAATATCTCCCATGAATATAAATGCAAAAATCTTCAACAAAATACTAGCAAAACTAATCCAGCAACTACAAAAAGGATTAGACACCATGACTGTGATGGTTAACTTGACTACAGTGTCCAGTTGCTTGGTCAAACATCAGTCCAGATGTGGCTGTGAAGTTATTTTTTAAATTCAAATTAATAATGTAATCAATAGACTTTGAGTAAAATCAAATTACCTGCCATCATGTGGGTGGACCTCATCCAGTCAGCTGAAGGCCTTAAGGGAAAAGACTGAGGTCTCCAGAAAAATATATTCTGCCTCCAGATTGCTTTTGGACTCAAGACGACAACACTGACTCGTGCTGAGATTTCCAGACTGCCAGCCAGCACTACATACTTCAAACTTGTCAGTCCCCAAAATAATGCAAGCCAATTTCTTAAAATCTCTCTCTCCCTTCTTCCTATCCTCCTGCTCCTTCTTCCTCTCCCCTTCCCCCTCTCCCTCCCCTTCCCCCTTAAGCCTTTCTCTCTCTCATTCTTTTTGTTTAGAAGTAGAAATGGCCTGACATGTGATTATATACCAATTATGGACTATGATCAATGGTCTGAATGGATGGTCAGGGACTTGGAGGGAATATAACTGGAAAATTGATGACAAGGAGGTCATGTGTATAGATCTCTGATATTATGTGTCAAGGCAGGTATGTGTATAGATCTCTCTGAATGGGCACAAAAAGTGAAGATATGTGTGTCTCATGTGACAGTTCACTAAAGAGTGACCTCAGAAAAGGAGGAGCTTAATAATCAAGTGGAGGCCGGGCACAGTGGCTCACGCCTGTAATCCCAGCACTTTGGGAGGCCGAGGCAGGCAGATCACGAGGTCAGGAGTTCAAGACCACCCTGGCCAACATAGTGAAACCCCGTCTCTACTAAAAATACAAAAAATTGCCCGGGCATGGTGGTGGGCATCTATAATCCCAGCTACTCGGGAGGCTGAGGCAGGAGACTCGCTTGAACCCGAGAGACATAGGTTGCAGAGACTGGAGATCGTGCCACTGCACTCCAGCCTTGGCAACAGTGTGAGACTCCATCTCAAAAATAATAATAATAATGAAGTGGATAAGATGACCCATTTTGTGGATACCAGTCAGCCTCTTTGTCCAGCCACGCTTGTCATCATCCATATGTTGGGAGCAAGCCCCCCAAAATCTGGCCATACACTGGCCCCAAAACTGGCCATAAACAAAATCTCTGCAGCACTGTGACATGTTCCTGATGGCCATGATGCCCACGCTGGAAGGTTGTGGGTTTACGGGAATGAGGGCAAGGAACACCTGGCCCACCCAGGGTGGAAAACCGCTTAAAGATATTCTTAAGCCACAAACAATAGCATGAGCGATCTGTGTCTTAAGGGCATGTTCCTGCTGCAGTTGACTAGTTCAACCTATTCATTTAATTAGGCCCATCCCTTTGTTTCCCATAAGGGACACTTTTAGTTAGTTTAATACCTATAGACACAATGCTAACGACTGGTTTGCTGTTAATAAATATGTGGGTAAATCTCTGTTCAGGGCTGTCAGCTCTGAAGGCTGTGAGATTCCTGATTTCCCACTTCACACCTCTATGTTTCTGGGTGTGTGTCTTTAATTCCTCTAGCGCCACTGGGTTAGGGGCTCCCTGACTGAGCTGGTCTCGGCATCCATAGGCTCCTGAACAAAAAGCGGCCATGGTGGCATGGATGGAAGCTGTGCATGGGCTCAGCAACAGACTGCCACTCACCAAGGTTGACCCAGCAGTTGCTCCCACTATGTGTCCAATCTACCCTCAACAGAGACAATATAGCCAATCTACTATGTGCCCAATCTACCCTCAGCAGAAACAACACTGAGCCCTCAACATGGTGCCATTTTCCAGAGTGTTCAGCCAAATACATGGTGGCAGGTTGATTACACTGGACAGTTCCCATCACAAAAGGGACAGTGTTTTGTTCTTACTGGAATAGACCTTCTAGATATTGATTTCCTTTCCCTGCACACAATGCTTCTGCCAAAACTACCATCTGTGGACTTCCAGAATGCCTTATCCACCATCATGGTATTCCACACAGTATTACTGATCAAGGAATTTCCGTCACAGCACATGAAGTGTGGCACTGGCTCATCCTCATGGCATCTACTGATCTTACTATGTTTTTGACTATCCTGAAGCAGCTGGCTTCATAGAATGGTGGAATAGCCTTTTGAAAATGCAGTTACAGCACCAACTAGGTGGCAACACTTTGTGGGGCTACAGCAAGGTTCTCCAGCAGGCTGTGTGTTCTCTGAATCTGTGTCCAATATAGGATACTGTTCCTCTGATAGTCAGGATTTCTTCAATAGTCCAGGAATCTAGGGTGGACATGGAAGTGGCACCACTCACTATGACCCATAGTGACCACTAGGACATTGTTTGCTTCCTGTCTCTGCAACTTTGTGCTGTGCTCTGCTCATCTAGAGGTTTTAGTTCCAAAACAAGGAATGCTTCCACCAAGAGACACAAGACTGATTCCACTGAACTGGAAGTTAAGACTGCCACCCGGCCACTTTGAGCTCCTCGTGCAAATGAACTAACAGGCAAAGAAGAGAGTTACTGTACTGGCTGGGGAAACTGATCTGGAATACACAGGAAACCAGACCGCTACTGCACACAGGAGATAAGGAAGAACACGTGTGGAATAGAAGAGCTCTTTTAGAGCATCTCTTAGTACTACCATGCCCTGTGATTAAAGTCCATTAAAAAAATAAATAAATAAATAAAAAATAAAAAAAAACAGAACAAAACGCAGTCAGAACTACTAATGGCCCAAACCTTTTAATAATGAAGTTCAGGTCACCTCATCAGGGCTCGCTGAAGGCAAAGGGAATACAGAATGCACAGAAGACAAGGGTAACTGGAAATACCAGCTAAGACCACGTGACAGAAACAAGGACTGTAACTGTTATAAGTGCTTCTTCCTTATTTTGTTACAAATATCTTGGTGTGCATGTATTTGAAAAAGTATTTGTTTTCTTCCCTCTCTTAGTGCCTTATCATATAAGATGTATGAGCTTTATATCTTAGTATTTAAGTTATAGGATATCAAAGAAAAGTAGATGTCATTCAAGGACTTTCTTTTTCTGGGGTAAGGGTTAGTGCATTTTCGGTTGTAGGCAGAATAGTTGTATCATGCTAGGCGGAAGTATGACCTTGTTATTTAATGCCTCTGTTTGGAGATGAAGTACAGTTTAAAGGAAATGTGTCTGGATGCCAAGATGACAAGGGGTGAACTATGACGACTGATTTTATGTGTCAATGTGGCTAGGCTATAGTGCCGAGTCGCTTGGCCACAACATCAGTGTAGATGTGCTGTGAAGGTATTTTTAACATTCAAATCAATGGCATTTGAGTAAAGCAGATTACCCTTCGTGATGCAGGTGGGCCTCATCCAATCAGTTGAAGGCCTGAAGAGAAAAGATTGAGAGCACACACAAAAAAGAAACGTCTCCAGACTGCCTTTGGACTCGAGAACAGCCACATCTAAAGAGATAGGTCGTTGTCTCAGGGCTGTGGGGGATGGGAAGAATGCGCATGACTGCTGATTGACACACATTTCGAACTCAAGTAAGATTTTTGTCTGGTTGTTTTTGAGACAAGGTCTGGCTTTGTCCCCCAACCTGGAGTGCAGTGGTGCAATGCTAGGGTCTCCCTGTGTTGCCCAGGTTGGTCTCAAACTCCTCGGCTCAAGGGATGCCCCTGCCTCTGCCTCCGAAAGCACTGGGAATATAGGCATGAGCCACCTCGCCCAGCCTGACATGGTGTTCCTTTATGGGGTGATGAAAATATTCTAAAATTATGGTGATGGTTTAAGTGGATCTATTAAAACTATTGAACTGCACACTTTAAATGGGTGAACTGTACAGCATACAAATTATATATCAAAACAGTTGTTATATTGAAAAACCAGTGAAATTAAAATCAATGAAGTAAAATGCTGGTTAATCAAAATAATAGAATTGATAAACCTCTAGCATACTTACTTTTGTTTTTTTTTTTTTTTAAAAAAAGCTGCCATCCTGCTTTCCAGAGTGGCTGTAATGTTTTACATCCTCACTTCTAGCATCCTTCCAACATCTAAGCAGAAAGCAAAAACAAAACAGTTTCTTTATAAAGAAAAAAAATTAAGGTGAGAATCAGACTTCTCCACAATGCTAAATATCAGAAGGCAGTCAAGTTCTTTCTAAGAAACTTATAAAAAGGAGTGCCTGTGACCCAAGAATTATATAGTTAACTAAATTGTGTCTCATGTGAAAAAGACAACTAAAAGACTATATGCAAAAGCTTGCTGAGAAATTATATCACCAACAATTCTTGAAAACATAACCCCAACTGAATAACATATGAAATTATTTAAAGGTTCAAAAAATGAGAGTGACATGATGTCAAAGATGGATGGTGAGCAGATAAATCACTTGAAAGAAGAGACCAATCTATATGGGTGCTGTGAATCCGGTCACATAACTGAATGTAAATGCTTACAATTATTCTGAAGGCCAAAAGTACATAACAGCATAGCACTAGTCCCATGCCAGTGGTCTCGATATCAATGCCAGTTTATTTTGTTAAGAACCAAGAAGGAGTGGATAACAGACCAAGTGAAGAAGAACCTTTTCTAAACTTACTATCTTTAATATAGGCAATAATCTAAAAGAACTCTACTAATAGAAAAGAAGCAGAGAAGATGCCTTATAAAATGCAGGATAATATAACAACCAAAGATGACAAAATCCAGACAGTGAAAGACAGAAAACAAAGGAAAGAGCAAGTAAGCATAAATATTAGAAAGCAACTGGGCATGGTGGCTCATGCCTGTAATTCCAGCACTTTGGGAGGCCGAGGCGGGTGGATTCCCTGAGGTCAGGGGTTGGAGACCAGCCTGGCCAACATGGCGAAACCCTGTCGCTACTAAAAATACAAAAATTCGTCAGGTGTGGTTGTGCAGGCCTGTAGTCCCAGCTACTTGGGAGTCTGAGGTGGAAAGATCACTTGAGCCTGGGAGGTGGAGGTTGCAGTGAACCGAGATTGTGCCACTGCACTCTAGCCTGGGTGACGGAGTAAAACCCTGTCTCAAAAAAAAAAAAAAAAAAAAAAAAAAAAATCAGAAAACATGAAACAGCATAACAAAAATAATACCAAAAGTATTAGTTACAGTGACAAATGTGGGTAGTTCAAATACCTCTATAAGAAGACAATCAGTTAACTAAACTCAAAAAACAATATCCAACTATATGCTGGTTATAAGAGATACAATTAAAATAGAGTGAGGCGTGGAATGTGACTCACAAGGGTAGGAGCCATGTCTCTATGACACTCTGCAAAGCCCGGTTCTGAGACACCACGTGGCATACATATAGGAGATGCTCACTATGGATTTGCTAATGAAAGCAAAGGAATGAACGAAAATATGCTAGGTCAATTGCAAACAAGTAAGTGAAAAGAACAGATGTCACATTTTTAAAGAAAAAATTCACAGAAAATAGAATCTAAAACAATAACTATGAAAATAAGGCAAAGGAGGTCATTTTATTTTTCTAAATCATGAAATGACAACTTCCACAATCCTTCTTACATGGGAAATATTATTCCACTAAAATGTATTAAATGAAAACTTTAAAAATACAAGGAGAAATTGACAAAAATGCAATTGCATGGGGTCGTTTTAATGTATTGCTCACACTTTTTTTTTTTTTTTTTTGAGACAGAGTGTCACTCTGTCGCCCAGGCTGGAGTGCAGTGGCATGATCTTGGCTCACTGCAAGCTCCGCCTCCCAGGTTCAGGCCATTCTCCTGCCTCAGCCTCCCGAGTAGCTGGGACTACAGGTGCCCGCCACCACGCCCAGCTAATTTTTTGCATTTTGTAGAGATGGCGCTTCACTGTTTTAGCCAGGATGGTCTTGACCTCCTGACCTCGTGATCCACCCTCCTCAGCCTCCCAAAGTGTTGGGATTACAGGCGTGAGCCACCGCGCCCGGCCTCACTCACACTTTTTGATGGAGGCAGTATATTAAAAATCCACAGGCATATGAAGGCTTAAATAATGTAATCAATATTACTGATTGAGTAGACACTGCTAACGAAGTCAACCCCCACCCCCCAACCCCCTCTGACACATACCTACACACACACACACACACACACGTTTGTTCAGAGTCATCAGTTGTCACGTGAGCTCTTTCTTTTTTTAAGAGGAGCAGTGTTTCTTGAGGCCCAGATGCAGGCTGGTGGGTGGGTGAGGTTAAAGAAACACCACGGCAAAGGTTCTCTCTTGGGGCCTCTGGGTTCGGTTTGGCTCCTGGGATTGAGATCAGTTTGAGGGCCCAAAACCAAGATTTTCTTGAGCAATCTGGTAAATTTCTAGACCATGAGGTCATAGTCTGAGGTCATCTAGCTGTTGAAGGGGAAATCTTAGAGGCCAGATTAGGGAACAAAGGAAGCCTTACTTAGTCTAGGTGAGAAAGTCTGGCTTCGAGCTGGGTTTGTACTCTTTGATCTTTCCACTGCTGTAGGGACATAGGCCATGCTCGGTGGAGGACTGTGCCCTTGGCAATGGGATGGAGGGTGGAAGGCTCAGCAGGCCTTCATAATCTTGGTGTAACATGAGTGTGCATATGACTGTGGTTATAGGCTATGACATGTGAGTCATGTCTATGTTAAATTTTATATAAAAACAGAGAACTGGCCAGGCACGGTGGCTCAGGCCCATAATCCCAGCACTTTGGGAGGCCAAGTGGGGGCAGATCACTTGAGGTCAGGTGGTCAAGAGCAGCCTTGCCAACATGGTGAAACCCCGTCTCTACTAAAAATACAAATATCAGCCAGGCATGGTGGCAGATGCCTGTAATCCCAGCTACTGGGGAGGCTAAGGCACGAGAATTGCTTCAATCTGGGAGGCAGAGGTTGCAGTGAGTCAAGATTATACCACTGCACTCCAGCCTGGGCAAAAGAGCGAGACTCTGTCTCAAAACAAAACAAAACAAAAGAAAAAACAAACAAACAAACAAAAAACCCACCAAAAACAGAAAACTTTCCTTTCCAAAATTCAAGCAATATTTATAAACATTGATGAAATATTGGGCCACAGAGAAACCTCAATAAATACCAAAAAGCAGAACATGTAATGAGGTTAAAAACCTCAATGCAATAAATCTTCAAGTCAACAACTAAAAGTTTAATTTTTTAAATGCCCTGTATGTAAATCACACCCCAATTTTTAAAATCTAACCCCTTGAAACTTAAAAATAAAATCACTGTCCTAAAGAAACATCAGCTCACCGAGAAAAACAAAACTGCATTTACATAAGACGGGAATGATGAGAAAATTGCCCGGCAAAACTTAACGGGATGTGGCCACGGCCTGTTTTTATTACTAAGCAAGAAGAAATGAAGAGCCATGTGATGAGTAGTAAACAGATGAAGTCAGAAAAACAGAAGTCAGATGCGAGGAATGTGCTTTAAAAGACACACACGTCAGGACAAAAACAAAAGTTGTAACTGAATTACATGAGAAAAAAATATCTAGTCTTGATAAATAACACTAAGGGCTGTTCTGAGAAGAGACTGGTCCCCCTGCAGGCACCGGGTGGGGAGACTAGCATCCCAGCCCAGCTGCTGACTTCAGCTGAGCCTCTCTGAACTCCCTGTCTCCCTCCATCTGCTGGATGAGAGTAAATCAGACCGTCATAGAGAAGAAGCCTATGGTACCAACTGGTACCCAAGTCTGCCCTCTTCCTACCTAATGTAACTGCTTTGTAATTTTGCATGACTTGGGCGGGGTCATTTATTCTTTTCAGGAATAGATGCTCCTGAACCGCGCTCAGACTCCTGAACCGCGCCCCCTCCAGCATTAGGGTGCAGAATTATCAAACACGATGCTGCTCTCTGCGTCCTGGCAGTCAGCTTCCTCCATGTCCCGGGCCAAGCCTCACAGCCCAGGCAGAGACTGGTTTTTGTCACGGAGAAACACCTCTTCAGAGCAGGGTCTTCAGAACCGTTCCGCCAGCCAACCCCACCCAATTTGTAGATTCGGGAGTAAAATAAATGTTGTCACTGTCAAGCCACTAAGTTTCCAGGTGGCTTGGCACACAGCCATAGTGACTGACTGGGAAAGTGCATCAAGGAAGAAATGAAGGAAAAGCAAGTGTGAAGTCAGAGGCCGAGAGATCGTGCCTTAGACTGGTATGTGTTATACGTCAATGTAAAAGGTTGTTGTCGGGGTAAGAATGGATATATCCTCGTGGTCAGGATACAGACCCTGTATGCAAACCGCTCAGCAAAGTCCCTGGACACACTAGGCTCTCAAGATAGAAACAGTGGCTACCATCATCACCCTCACCACTGCCAGCCGCAGGCCGTCTCCCAGTACTGGCAAGGACGTATTCAGCCGGTGGCATTCATGTGAATTAGCTATCCTGTCCCCCTAGCCATGTCAACATATCATCAAGAGGGGCCGGGGGCGTGGCTCACGCCTGTAATCCCAGCACTTTGGGAGGTGAGGCAGGAGGATAGCTTGAGCCCAGGAGTTCAAGGCCAGCCTGGGCAACATAGTGAGACCCCTCTCTACAAAAACAAACAAACAAACAAAAACCCTGTTGCGGTGGTGCGCGCCTGTGGTCCCAACTACCCAGGAGACTGAGGAAGGAGGCTCGCTTGAGCCCGGGAGTTCCGAGGCTGCAGGGAGCCGAGATCAGGACTCTTCACTCCTCCAGAGCAAGACCCTGTCTCAAAAGAATAATGAAAATAAAGGACGGGGCGCGGTGGCTCACGCCTGTAATCCCAACACTTTGGGAGGCGGAGGCGGCTGTTACAAGAGGTCAGGAGTGACCTGGCCAAGATGGTGAAACCCCGTCTCTACTAAAAATACAAAAATTAGCCGGGCATGGTGGCGGGAGGTTGAGGCGGAGAATTACTTGAACCCGGGAGGTGGAGATTGCAGTGAGCCGAGATCGCACCAGTGCACTTCCAGCCTGGGAGACAGAGCAAGACTCCGTCTCAAAAAATAAAAGACATTAAGGGCTTTCTGGGGCCAACTCTCCCACACTAATGTCCCTTGCTTTTCCTTTCATTCGTGTGCCTCCTTTTTAATTAAAGGACTTTCTTTGCAACCTGGTATCCAGCCAGTTTCCCGATTTAAATCTAGGTTCTGCAGCAGCTGAGGACGGGTGTGTTGCGGGAGGCGGTGCGGTGCGGCGCGGAGGCCGCGTGGACAGGGTCCTGGGCGCGGGCACCAGGCGTCTCCGTCTCCGGGGTGGGTCTGCAGGCGCCGCCCGTACTCGCGGGTCACCCTGACCTCGAAGCCGCGCGACTCTGACTCGCGCTTTCCGCTGGCTCGGCTGGGGCGGTGCCCGGACAGCGAAGGGCCGGCGGGTCAGCGCGGGCCACCCTCTTCCGCTGCCCGCCCGGCGGCCACATCGGCGGCAGGAGCGGCGACTGCGCAGCGGCCCCCGGCACTCGGGCCCTTCCCCCTACCCTCCCACCCCCAACCAAAGATTGGGGCGGGGCATCCTAGTCCGCGCGACTCGAGTGGGTGGCCTGAAGCTTCCACAGTTCCGCCAACGCGGGACCTGCGTGTGGATAAGAATCCACAAGCGTGGGGGTAGGGCTGGATCCCAGACCTGCCCTCCAGGAGCCCCCGAGTCCATAGCCAGGCCGGCAAGTGTGAAGCGATTCCAAGAGACTTGCAAGAGAGGAGCCTGCTGCCAGAGCCCAGGCTCGGGGTCTGGACGCTGGGAAAGTCCACGAGCAGGAATTTGATCCTGCCTTGAAGGATGGCCATAGTGCACCTGTGCACCCAAGAGCAAGGCCCACGCAGGGAGCAGGACAGCGCAGGCCCAGGGGAGGACCCTGGAGGAAGCTCAAGGGATTAGGTTAAGCCTAAAAGAAGGTTTGGTGGGAAATAAGGCTAACCAATGGCATAACACGATTAACCCACATCAGCCACGAAGAACTTAGCTGGTAGGGGGAGAGGGTGAAGGGGTTCCACATGTTGGTCAAAGGATACGAAATTTCGGCCAGGCTCGGTGACTCATGCCTGTAATCCCAACATTTTGGGAGGCTGAGGCAGGCAGGCACCTGAGGTCGGGAGTTCGAGACCAGCCTGACCAACATGGAGAAATCCCGTCTCTACTAAAACTACAAAATTAGCCAGGCGTGGTGGCACACGCCTGTAATCCCAGCTACTCGGGAGGCTGAGGCAGGAGAATCGCTTGGACCCGGGAGGTGGAGGTTGCCATGAGCCGAGATCGCCATTGCACTCCAGCCTGGGCAACAGAGCGAGACTCCATCTCAAAAAAAAAAAAAAAGATACAAAATTTCAGTTAAAGAAGAGGAATAAATTCAGGAAGTCTATTGTACAGTTTGGTGACTATAGTTACTAACAACTTATTATAGACTTGAAAATTGCCGAGAGTACATTTTAAGTATTCTTACCACCAAAAATGTAGGTGAGGTAATGGACATGTTAGCTTGATTTAGACACCCACAATGTATACGTACTGTATATCGCACATCATGTTGTATACCATACATATATACAATTTTGTCAATTTAAATTTTTTAAAAAGATACTAGCTCATATTAGTGTTTCAATCAGCCAGCCCAGAAATATCTGATAGAGAAGGGAGGCAGGCTGCAGATCCCAAGAGACTGAGAGAAGGAGCAGGAAAGATATCCTGGGGCTGATGGGGCCTCAGATTGCCCAGCAACTGCTGAGGTGTCAGGAGAGGCCAACATGCGCTGCGGCACCAAACGGCACCAGACCTCAAGCAGAGCACAGCAAAGGTGCATTTCCCCTCACATAAAGTGCACTTCAGAGCCGGACAACTCTCGGGGGAGCAGTCGCCCTGGTGACAGGCAGTGGCTCAGTCTCCACCCACGACCTCCTCCGTGGTCACTGTGGGTGGGAAGAATGAGAGGACCTGGAGAGTCAGATGAGCAGGTAAATGCCTCCCCCTGGAGGTGACACAGCCTTCACCCAAGACATGATCCCGCTCCCTGTGAGGGATTCAGGAGTGTCATCTCCCAGGGCTCCGGAAGGAGGAGAGCCAGATGGGGTCGGTGCTGAAAGTCTCCATCAGCAAAGGGGGCAGGAGCCTGTGGACTGGTTCTACCTATGCCCTGCTTTGACAGGAGGCTGGCTTGCTGCCTGGGGCTACACTCTGTCACCTGTCAGCTGCATAGAAGTTCTCCTGGACTTACTATGAGGTCACATCCCAATAAACCCATTGTAGGTTGAAGATCTCATAAGGTGAAAATGCGTGTAATACACCTAATCTACTGAGCATCATAGCCCAACCTACCTTACACATGCTCAGAACACTCATTTAGCCTATAGCTGGGCAAATTGTCTGGCAGCACCGTCCCCTATAGGGTTGTTTACCATCGTGATCACATGACTGGTGTCCAGCATCGAGACAGAGTATGTTACCGCTTCCTACTGAATACATATTGCTTTCTCACCATTATAAAATCAGAAACGTTATAAGTGGAACCATCATAAGCTGGAAACCATCTGTAATTACATGGCCTTCTGACTGGCCTGTTAGAAGTCACAACAATGGGTGCTCACAGAGTGCTATGGAGAAGAGGTCTCTTGTGAAGCACTTAAGATTAGCTGAAGCCGCACTCAGACAAACCACCCCTGCGCCCAGTGAGGCCCCACTGAGGAAGACACACAGTCAGGAGGCAGGCAGAGAATTCGGCATGGGAGTGACCTGCAGAGGCCACTCCCATTCCCCGTGGGTGCATGGACCTCCTACCTGTACAAGAGCGAAGACGTGACGCAGGGTTGGCCCCAGCTCTGCCTCTCCAGCCAAAGGGCTGGGCACATGACCCAAGGGGGAGGAGTCAGAAAGACCATGGGGACTTTCTTGAGCTCTCTGCTCTGGAAGCTCTAGCTTCTCTGACCTTGGAGTTGTTGATGATCAGCTTGCTACTGGGAGAGCTGGTCTGAGGATGAAGCCTAAAAAGCAGGGAAACAGAATAGAATTGTGGAGACAGAGAAAGAGAGCGAGAACACAGATCCAACTTGAGCTCCTAGAACCAACTGTGCCTGAAGCTACCACCCACTACACAGCCGATACATGTCCTCTTTCTGTTTAACCTAGCTTGAGCCATATCCTCAGTTATACATTAAAAATTCCAATTACTAATCGTTCTCTGGCTGCAAAGCCCAACACAGAATTCTCCTAAGCTAGGTTGACCCACTAGTAGCCCTCCTTTGGTGAGGCCCCCGTTTCCCCTAAGGTCAACGTGTTAGTAAAAAAAAGCAAGTTACCCGGCCTCTGTGTGGGAGGAGGAAGACACAGGCCCTTCTACTGGGGGTGTGTCTATCCTGGCCCTTCCCTCTCATGCCCAGTCTTCCCACTTCCCTTCAAGCTCATGTCCTGTGAGCCCAGGGGTGGGGATGTGACAGAAATGAGGTGCTCCTAGGACCGCTAGAGAGCCCCATCTCCTCTGATGTGGGGTGGCACAGAGGTCACTGAGTGAGCCTCCTCTGCCCCTTATAGGAGAGCTCCTCGTGACTCACTGCAGGGTTGGGTGCAGTGGGGGACAGGGTTTGGGAAACAGAGACCTTCTCAAGTGAACTCAGATGGAGGGGGATTTCCTAGTAGGCCACAGGAGACCACGGCCCACCCACGTGAGGGCTCTCAGGTCCTTGGGAGCATGTGCAGCTTCTCTCTTCTGCACCTGCAGGGCCTGGTTCCTCCGGCCCCTTCTCCTCACATCCATTCTCTGCATGCAGGCTCTGCAGCCTGGCGGCCCACCCTGGCTCACCCTGGCCAGCAGCCTCAGCCTCCAGCCCGTGCAGATGTCACGTCCAAAGACCCAGCCACATAACCCAAGGTCTAGCAGGTACAGCTGCCAGAAAAAATGCGGAACACCCATGCAACATTTGGGATGTGCTTATACTAAACTCTTATTCAAATCTTTATTTGAAATTCAAATGTAACTGGGTATCCTATATTTTTATTTGCTAAGACCTGACAACACTCATGGGAGGAAGCCCCCCAATGGCAAGAAAGGCTAAGGTAGAAAGGGAGATCCCAGGACTGCTTTCTGGGGTGCACCCCTCCCTGCACGCCACCCCACAGATATTTAGGCCTGGAGGCAGACCTCGGGCCGGCAGTGCCGCATCGTCACTGGGGGAGCTATAAGTGGCTGCGAGGGGAACCAGAGCAAACCCCAACATAAGACATGGCAGAGAAGAGGCACCCTGCTGCTGCTCCACATTCCCAGTCACCTGTGAGGGCCTCCGATGACTGGCATTCCAGGATCCTCTCCCCAGCCAGCAGCCACTCCTGGCAGTGACTACGTGGAAGCTCCCAGTGGCCTTGGTGGGTATAAAACTGCGGGGGTCCATCTCTAGCCTGGCCCAGTCTTCGCAGGGAAGGATGATAAGTGGCCACTTGTCATGCCCATGCCCACACTTCATGAAAGTGCCCAGGGGAAGGTCAGTCCACCTCAGATCATCCTGGCAGTCAGGGCTGGTGTTCCACACGTCCGGGGGGCAGCCTGCGCTTCGAACACCCCACCCCCAGGGGTTACCTAGCTGACTCTGCAGCAGGGATCTGAGCCTGTGAGGATGGCAGCGAGTCCCTGAAGCCTGGTGGCCTGAGCTCCAGGAGGAGGGCTGGCTGGATATTTAGTTCTCTCTACTGTCTGCGGTAATGTCTAGCAAAAGGGGGCTGGTCGAGTTCTTTCCAGAAAGGTAACATTGTCACACAGCGTGGAGTAAAGGGGCCCCACAACCTGCTGGGCAGTGCAGCAGCCCCAGGCCACACCTCTGTGAACAAAGTTTCCTGGTCTGGGACCCCAACCAGGGTGAGCGAGGGGTGAAGTGAGCAGTGCGCAGTACATGGCATTCCCACCTCCTGCGCCCTCCCACCCACCCTCGCCCCACCCATGCCAGGCCCTGGGGATGGGATGAGCTGAGAGCCAGAAGTCCCACGTGAATGCAATGCACCTCCACCCTGTGCACCTCCCACCACACCAAGTGCTGTGGTAACCACACTCTCCCAGAGATGGGCCGAGCGTGGGCTGGGCATGGGTTCTCACCATCATCTGCGTTTAGAGGATACGAGGACACAGAGGGGCTCAAAGGGGCCCGCCTGCCACATGGACTCACATCCTTGGGGGCGTCACCCTGAGCTCCTCTTACCTGGACCCCAGAAACACATCATCCCCTAAGAAACCCCAGAGTCCCAGAGTGGTGCTTAGCTGCCTGGCCCTGTTCAGCTGTCACAGGTCCTGCCTATGATGGTGGAGGTACTCCCTCCCTCCCTCCTTCTCCTCCTCCTCCCTCCCTCCTTTTTTCCCGCCCTCCTTTCCTTCCTTCCCTTTTTCCTTATGGGCGGCGTGCATGTGCCTGCTCCACTGGGTGGAGCAGAGTGATCAGGACCTAAATCCAGGAACTCCTGGGGCCCGCAGGCATGACTCCTCCCTGCTCAGTGTTTGCCAAACTTAGACCAGGATCCACTAAGGTTTGGACATAAGCTCAGTGGGCGGCGATTCCTAGAAAATAGGAGTGTATCACATGAAGGGTGAGTGTTTCATGAACACAGTATCAGTTACACACATACATGAATAAATGTACATACATCTGTACACGCATGCATACAGCAGCTATGAATGTATACTTTAATTTTCTGTAGAGATGGCGGATGAGTGTAGGGTGAATGTGTCTCGCATAAGGGTGAGTGTTTTTGTGAAGTTGGTGCCGGTTTTAGATATCTGTACACGCCTGTGCATACACATGCATGTGGGGGTGTCGTGGAGATTGCATCATCTCCTGTGGGTCACAGCCAAAGACGTCTGAGCAACTCTCTTTTATTCTGTTTACTTCAAGAGAAAGAAAAAGTAGCAAGCCAAAAGTCCCTGGGCTTCTCAGGAAACAGGCTGAGGGACACTTTTAGCGCGGGATCGGAAGGTCTGGGGGTGGAGACACATCCTTTGCCCGCCGCAGACACTGGAGGGCATGTCGACATTGCCTGCAGATGTCCAGGAAAGAGCTTGGACCTGGGGGGCAGAAAGCCATGGGTCCATGACCTTGACAAGCTCTCCAGCCTCCCTGATCACCTTCCTTGTCTGTTACTCGTGAAAGATCGAGAGCCTCTTGAGGCCATTTTGAGATTAAACACGCCACCTGCGAAGGGTCCTAAGCATGACCCCAGAGAGACCCTCCTCTTAGTCATTCTCACAACCAAAGGTTTTCAGCTTGCAGGGAAAGCCCGAGCTGTCCCCAGTGTCCCTTACAGTGACAAAGGCCCCTCGGAAGCAGCCCCACCCCCACAAGCTACAACACGTTGAAAGGACAAAACAGAGACAAAACTTAAAAGAAGTAAAAACACACATGTTGCACCCGCCCCGTTCCTTAGCGTGCGTAAGATACACACAGGAAGGAAGTGGCTGGGGTCATTCAAGGAGGCTGAGCTGCGACGGCTCAAGGAAAGGAATATTTTCTGACAAGTCCGCCCTGACTGTGGTTTTGAACATGATTTCAGCCCTAGTTTTGGCCGGTCCCCGGCCCCCGCCAGCACTTGTGTCTGCAGTCTAGACACAGCAGTAAGGGTGGACGCCCGTGCAGGAAGGCGCCCAGCGTGCTGCTCCGCGGCCTTGGGGTTGGAGTCAGGCGGGTTAAGCGAAAGCTGCTGTGGGCCAGCGTTGGTGGGGGCTGCGGCCGGGGCAGGGAGGTGTGGGCCGCTGCGGGGTCCACAGGGCTGAGGAAGGAGGGGGGCTCAAGAAGCCTGCTTTCTGGTATGTTTCCAGCTACTGACTCACAAACAAACCTGTTCTTGATTTCTGCTCTTAACCCGCTTCAGGCCCCAGCAGGTCCAGCCCTGTAGAACCAGGGAGCTCCCGACACGTCATTCTCAAACTCAAAAGTCCCTTCCACACCCCTGAGATAGCAAAGACCCAGTTCCAAGCCTCTCCCACCTCCATCCACAGCCTCTCCTGCTTTCCAAGCCTTTCCACATCCCCACTCTGGCTCAGCTGGGGGCAAGTACCCAATTTGAACCTCCGTTGGGGGGTGCTGTTGGTTCCCGGCCCTTCTTCCCAGTCGTCTATACAAGGCCTGCCCATCCCCTGAGCCAGCTCCATGGCACCTCCTCTGTGCACCTTCCTGGCTCTCCTGGCAAGTCTCTGTCCCCTGCCGTCACTGACCCTGCATTTGACTGTGTGGGCAGCCGTATGTCCAGCTGTGTGCAGGCAAAGCAACGAGCCTGGCACCAGTGTTGTGCTGTGTGAATGATTACACCGCCAGTGACAGTGATGGCGGGCCTCTGACCCTCCACCAGCTGGGAATCTCTCTGGGGTAGGACTTGGCTGTTCTCTCTGCATCTTCTCTTAGTTCTACAAACGATTTCCTACATCTAGCAGGTGCTCAAAAAAGAAATGTGAGTGGTGGTGTCTCCTGGTGGTCTGAGGCCAGAAGATTCTTCGCATGGTGAGGGCAGCTAAGACCCTGAGCTGGGCAAACTACTCCTTTTGCAGGAGGGGCAAGAGCGGCTGTGGGGCAGCTGTGGCCTCGGCTGCCAGGGACTGGCGTGGGACTGACGTCCCTTGCACGGAGCCTGAGTGGCCAGTCAGCGTCAGCCCACACAGGGGCACCACTGCTTCCAGACCAAGGGATCAGGGAGACCTCACAGTGCTGGGCTCTCAGGGTGGGGGTATCTTTGAGACAACATTCCCTGGGGCCCACAAGGGTGCTGTAGTCTGAGCCCACGGGCTGGACGGGCATCCTAGCCCACAGCCTTCAGTAGAATGGGAGGTAGGAAACAAGTGAGTCCTTTGACGGCCCTGGCTCACTGCCCTGATCGCATGTACAGGCTGCAGAGCAGACAGGGACTGGGGAAGGGGGACCCTGGTGGAAGAGAGTGGACTCCCTAGGCAAAGGGAACAGAACTGACAGTCCAGGGAGATCAAGGTGGCTAGAGTTTGCAGGACAGAGGACCTAAAAGGAGAGAGCTGGCAAAACAGAGCCCTGGACATCTTCAAAGAGTCTCCTCCATTATTCACCTCATGCGTGTGAAGAAGCTGCCTGCGGCCAGGGAAAAGCCACCATATGGAAGTAAAGAACAGCAGCTGAGGCTCCCAGGAGGCTCGCACCAGCCAGAACACACAACTCCTGATTCACTGGCCACTGGCTTCAGTACTCAGTGGGTAGCCTAAACTTAGCCCTGGACTAAGCACTGCTCCACACCCACCTAACACATCATAAAAGCGAGACCCAGCAAGATCAAACAGTTTCTCAGTAGCTTCACTACATCTCAGAAAAAAAAACTTAAGGTTATTTAAGTGTTTATTTTTCTGCTTTGTTTTGAGGCGGAGTCTCACTCTGTCGCGCAGGCTGGAGTGCAGTGGGCGCTGGAATCACAGGCACGTGGCACCATGCCGGCTAATTTTTGTATTTTTAGTAGAGACGAGGTTTCACCATGTTGACCAGGCTGGTCTTGAACTCCTGGCCTCAAGTGATCCGCTCGCCTCGGCCTCCCAAAGTGTTGGGATTACAGGCATGAGCCACTGCACCCAGCCTAAGATTATTTAAAAGAATACAAAAATATCCAGCATCCAACATGGCAAAATTCACAATATCCAACTTTCTTTTTTTTTTTTTTTTTTTTTTGAGACGGAGTCTTGCTCTGTCACCCAGGCTGGAGTGCAGTGGCCAGATCTCAGCTCACTGCAAGTTCCCCCTCCTGGGTTTATGCCATCCTCCTGCCTCAGCCTCCCGAGTAGCTGGGACTACAGGCACCCGCCACCATGCCCAACTAGCTTTTTGTGTTTTTTAGTAGAGACGGGGTTTCACCATGTTAGCCAGGATGGTCTCGATCTCCTGACCTCGTGATCCACCCGTCTCGGTCTCCCAAAGTGCTGGGATTACAGGGTTGAGCCACCGCGCCCGGCCTACAATATCGAACTTTCAATGGAAATGACCAGGTCAGGTGCAGTGGCTCATGCCTGTAATACCAGCACTTTGGGAGGCTGAGGCAAGAGGATCACTTGAGCCCAGTAGTTCAAGACTAGCCTGGGCAACAAAGCAAGACCCCATCTCTACAAAAAAAATTAAAAGTTAGCTGGGTGTGGTGGTGCATGCCTATAGTCCCAGCTACTCAGGAAGTTGAGGCAGGAGGATATCTTGAGCCCAGGAGATTGAGGCTCCAGTGAGCAGTGATCACACCACTGCACTCCAGCCTGGGCAACAGAGTAAGACCTTATTTAAATTAAAAAAAAAAAAAAAAAAAAGGGCGGAAAGAAAGAGAAAGAGAACAAGAAAGAAAGCAAGAAAAGGGAGGAAACAAGAAAAGGAAGGGAGGAAGGAAGGGAGGAAGAGAAGAAGGGAGGGAGGGAGAGAGGAAGGGAGGGAGAAAGAGAGGGAGAGAGGAAGACAGAGAAAGAAAATGACCAGGTAGAGGAGAAGGTGTGGTCCAGTTGGCTGGTATGGAGCCTTCCATGGAGGGCAGAGGCCATGTCTGGATAGGAAAACAGGGAGCAGAGGGAGGTGGTCAGGAAGAAACCCCCTTTCCAGTGGAAGAGCTCCTGATAAGAGCTTGGTGACAAGGACGTGAGGGGCAGGGGGAGATGGCATTAAATAGAAAAAGAAAAAAAAAAAAAACAGGAAAAAAAAAATCTCAACTTCACTTCCCCTTCCAGCAACCTTTCTTTTTCAGCAAAACGACATGAAAGGTTTTTATAAGTGCTCTAATTTCTCTCTTCCTTTCTCTCTAGTCTTCCTCCTTATTGTGAGATATAACATACATCCAGAAAAATGTTTAAAATGCAAATGTTCAACTTAGCAAGTTATTGTAAAGCAAACACCTGTGTAACCACCACTTGCATCCATCTGGATCACACCTCCTCCATCCCCGTGGCCTTCCCCAGATCTCTGCCACCTGGCATTCCCAGTCAACACTTCCTTCCTTCAGTTGCTTTATAGTTGACCACATAAGCAAGTGTCCCTAAATGGTAAGGGCGCATCTGCAAGCCTTCGCAGGGTATAGAAATTGAATCGTGCAGTGTATGCATGGTTCGAGACCTGGCTTCTTTCTCTCAAGATTATGCTTTTAAGATTTGGCCAGGCCGGGCGTGGTGGCTCACGCCTGTAATCCCAGCACTTTGGGAGGCCGAGGCGGGCAGATCACAAGGTCAGGAGATAGAGACCATCCTGGCTAACATGGTAAAAACCCGTCTCTACTAAAAATAAAAAAAATTAGCCAGGCATGGTGGCACATGCCTATAATTCCAACTACTTGGGAAGCTGAGGCAGGAGAATCGCTTGAACCTGGGAGGCAATTTTATGTGTCACCTCTAGTCAAGGTGACACATAAAATCAACCATCACATATATTTTCTTTGGAGAAATGTCTGCTCAAGTCCTCTGTCCATTTTTAAATCAGGTTATATGTTTTTATTGTTGTTGAGCTGTAAGTGCTCTTTATATATTCTAGATATTAAGTCCTTACCAATCAAATGGTTTGCAAATATTTCTTCCATTCTGTAGGTTGCATTTTACTTTCTCGATTGTTTTATTTGATGCACAGGGTTGTAAGTTTGATATAGTCCCATTTGTCTATTTTTGCTTCTATTACCTGTGTTTTTTGTATCATATCCAGGAAATTATTGCAAAGTCCAATGGCAGGAGGCTTTCCCTCTGTATTTTCTTGTAGGAGTTTTAAAGTTTCAGGTCTTATATTTAGGTCTATTATCTTTTTTAAGTTAATTTTTATAGATGATATAGGTTAAGAATCAAATTTTATAATTTTACACTTTTCCTTTGGAACTGGGTAACAGGCAGTGGTTGGAACAGTTTGGAGGGCTCAGAAGAAGATAGAAAAACGTGGGATAGTTTGGAACTTCCCGGAGACTTCTTGAATGGCTTTGCCCAAAATGCTGATGATGATATGAACAATAAAGTCCAGGCTGCAGTGGTCTCAGATGGAGATGAGAAACTTGTTAGGAACTAGAGTAAAGGTGACTCTTGTTACGTTTTAGCAAAGAGACTGGAGGCATTTTGCTCCTGCCCTAGAGATTTGTGGAGCTTTGAACTTGAGAAAAATAATTTAGGGTGTCTTGCGGAAGAAATTTCTAAGCAGGAAAGCATTCAAGAGGTGACTTGGGTGCTGTTAAAAGCATTTAGGGTTTTTTTGTTTTTGAGATGGAGTTTCACTCTTGTTGGCCAGGCTGGAGTGCAGTGGCACGATCTCAGCACTCTGCAACCTCTGCCTCCTGGATTGAAGCGATTCTCCTGCCTCAGCCTCCCGAGTAGCTGGGATTACAGGCATGCACTAACACGCCTGGCTAATTTTTGTATTTTTAGTAGAGATGGGGTTTTACCACGCTGACCAGGCTGCTCTCAAACTCCTGACCTCAGGTGATCCGCCCACCTCGGCCTCCCAAAGTGCTAGGATTACAGGTGTGAACCACCACACCCGGCCACTGAAATCTTTATATTCATCGATAAGGCCCACAGATCTTCCACACCGGCATTGGTACTATTCCAGAAAGCAGGCTTTGGTTATGGTCTTGGCCTCATCAAATATCATTTGACCACATATGTGAGGATTTATTTCTGGGATCTCTCTTATGTTCTATTACTCTATATGTCTTTATGCCAGTATCATACTATTTTGATTAGTGTCAGAGTAGTGATATGTTTTGAAATTGGGAAGTGTGAGACTTTCAGTTTTGTTTCTCTTTTACAAAATTATTTGGGCCATTCCTTAGGATTCTCCAGATCTCACCTTGAATATTAATAATCCCCACATGTCAAGGGCAGGATCAGGTGGAGGTTAACTGGATCATGGGGACAGTTTTCCCCATATTCTTATGGTAATGAGTGAGTCTTACGAGATCTGATGGTTTTATAAGCATCTACCATTTCCCCTGCTTGCATTCATTCCGTCCCGCTACCCTAGAAAGAAGGTGCCTGCTTCTCCTTTGCCATTCACCATGATTGTAAGTTTCCTGAGGTCTCTCCAGTAATGAAGAATTATGAGTCAATTAAACCTCTTTCCTTTATAAATTACCCAGTCTTGGGTATTTCTTCATAACAGTGTGAGAATGGACTAATACACAGCCTATATGTGTCTTTGTATCTAAGGTGAGTGGGTCTTGAGGTTCTGAAAAATCTGTTGAACCACTCTCTATTTCTTTTTTCTTTCTTTTTTTTTTTTTTTGTTTTTTGTTTTTTGTTTTTGAGATGGAGTCTTGCTCTGTCACCCAGACTGGAGTGCAGCGGCGCGGTCTCAGCTCATTGCAACCTCTGCCTCCCAGGTTCAAGTGATCCTCCAGCCTCAGCCTCCCGAGTAGCTGGGATTACAGGTGCATGCCAGCATGCCCTGCTAATTTTTTGTATTTTTGGTAGAGATGGGGTTTCATCATGTTGGCCAGGCTGGTCTCGAACTCCTGACCTCAGGTGATCCACCAACCTCGGCCTCTCAAAGTGTTGGGAATACAGGTGTGAGCCACTGTGCCCAGCCCTCTATTTCTTTTGATTTACATATATAATAATTACTGACAGGAAAGGACTTACTTTGCCATTTTCTTGATTGTTTCTTGTATACCTTGCAGTTATTTTGTCCCTTTTCCTTTCTTGCTGCCTTTCATTAGGTTTTGTTAATTTTTTTTTAGTGACATGTTTGATTCCTTTCTCATTTTCTTCTGTATATCTTCTACAGATATTTCCTTTGTGACTACCATGGGGCTTAAGTATAATACCTTATCATTATAGCCATTTATTTTAAACTGACAGAAACTTAATATGAGTTACATACAAAATTTTACATCCCCCCTACTTTATGTTATTTATTTCACAAATTGCATATTTTTATATTTTATGTTCATTAACATAGTTTGTTATAGTTCTATTGATACTTTTATCTTTCAAATTTTATACCAGAATTAGATGTGATTTATGTACCACCATTAGAATATTATAGGATTCTGTACTTTTCCATATACCTCCCTTTACTGAGTGCTTTATATTTTTTATGCCCTTGTGTTGCTGTCAAGTGTCCTTTTGTTTCAACTTGAAGAACTCCCTTTAGCATTTTTTTGTAAGGTAGATTTAGTGTGGATAAACACCTTCAGCTTTTATTTTTCTGGGAAGGTCTTTATTTCACCTTTTTTTTTTATGATCAAAATGTATTTATTTAATATACATCACAATGGCTCAGTCAAGGCTTAATTTAAAAGACAAAAACAAAACAAAAATAATACCACAGCTCAAGATACAGAGTCCTATACAGAAATCACAGACACGACAGACCATCGAAGGAAAACTTAAAAAGACGACACAAAGATAGGCAGGGAGACCAGGTGTGGTGGCTCATGCCTGTAATCCTAGCACTTTGGGAGGCCAAGGCGGACAGATCACCTGAGGTCAGGAGTTTGTGACCAGCCTGACCAACATAGTGAAACCTCGTCTCTACTAAAAATACCAAAATTAGCTGGGTGTGGTGGCGGGTGCCTGTAATCCCAGCTACTCGGGAGGCTGAGGCATGAGAATAGTTTGAACCTGGGAGGTGGAGGTTGCAGTGAGCTGAGATCTCACCACTGCACTCCAGCCTGGGCAACAGAGCAAGACTCCACTTCAAAAGAAAAAAAAAGGACAGTCTGGGCAGCCTGGGTCAGGGGTCCTGGCTGGTAACCTACTTTGAGTAGGTTTCTTGCAGGTAAAAGCTGTGGGAAGCTTTTTTCCAGAACTCAACAGCATGCATGTTCAAAGGGCTATCAATGTTGGGTTCTCCTAGCAGACTCTGGATGGAGACCAGAATGGTCCTGATGCCATACAGTACAGACCACTTGTCCTTCCGAATATCCAGGCATATGTTACCCTGGGTGTCTATGTTGGGGTGGTAGCAGGGTGTGAGGAACTTCAATGTGGGCTCATTGTAAGGGCAGCCACTGGGGAACTCTAGCAAGAGCTTATACCTCAGGTCTTCATATACTGTGCCAACTGCTCCACGGATGGTCCCTACCCATTTGAAAAGTTTGTCTGATTCAGGGAAGGCAGAAATCCCTTTGTCACCAGACATCATGAGGGTCATCAGCTCCTGCTATAGTCTTCTGCCCACAGGACTCTGGGCAGCACCCCCACTCAGCTCAGTTCTTTTATGGGTGGTGACGATGCTAGTGGCAGCTGGGTTGTGGTTTTGGGAGACCACTTGGCTGCCTTCTCCTTCATTTTTGAAGAACAGTTTTGTTGGTTATAATATTCTTGGTTGACAAAAGTTTTTTTTCTTCCAGTACTTTGCATATAACATCTCACTCCTTTCTAGCCTATAATATTTCTGCTGAGAAATCAGCTGATAATCTTAGAGTAGCTCCCTTGTACATGACAAGTGGCTTTTCTCTTGCTGTTTTCAAGACTCCCTCTTTATCCTTGACTTCTGATACATCAAACTATCCTTGAGAGTTTGATTACAATATGTCTCAATGTGGGCATCTCTGGGTTCTTCTTAGTCAGCATCCTTTGAGCTTCCAGAATTTGGATGTCCATTTTCTTCCTTAGATTTGGAAGTTTGGGCCATTATTTCTTCAAATAAGCTCTCTGCCCTTTGCTCTCATTCTTCTTTTTAACTCCTATAACATGTATATTGATAGGCTTGATGATTTTTCATAAGTCCCTTATGCTTTCTTCACTTTTATTAATTCTTTATTCTTTCTGTTCCTGTGACTTGATCATTTCAAATTATCTGTCTTCAACTTCACTGATTCTTTGTTCTGCTTGATCAAGTTGTCTATTGAATCCTTCTAGTGAATTTTATAATTCAATTATTGCAGTCTTCGGCTCTGGATATTTTTTTTCCTTAGTTTTTGTCTCTTTGATCATATTGTCACCTTGTTAATGCATTGTTTTCTGGATTTGTTTTTAGCTGTGTATCTGTGTACTCTTGTATCACACTGAAGTTCTTTAAGACAATTATTTTGAATTCTTTCTCAGGTCGTTAATTGATCTCTTTGTTTAAGGTCAGTTCCTGGATATTTATTTTGTTCCTTTGATTGGGCCATTTTTCTCTATTTCTTCATATGCCTTGTTATTTTTTACTGAGATTTGTGCTTTTGAAAAACAGGCACCACTTCAGCCTTTATGGCCTGGCTTCATACAAGGAAAGATCTTCACTCAACTAGGGATTCTGGGGGCCTCTCAAGCCTTTTCTGGGGAGATGCATCATGTAATACACCAGGTCCCCATTTGCCTTCTACCATGGTTGTATGCATCTTGAGGCCCTCACTAGAAGCAGATGCCAGCACCAAGCTTCCTGTACAGCTGCAGAACTGTGAGTCAATTAAATCTCTTTTCTTATTTATGTTTATATATATGTATGTATTTTTAGAGACAGGGTCTCCCTATGTTGCACAGGCTGGTCTCAGACTCCTGGGCACAAGGTATTTTCTAGCCTTGGCCTTCCAAATTGCTAGGATCACAGATGTGAGCCACTACACCAAACCAAAATATTTTTTCATTATAAATTACTCATTCTCGAACACTTCTTTATTGCAACACAAAAATGGTCTAATACATAGATCCTGCTAGGAAAGGCATGGTAGCTTTGTACAAAAATTTTTGTAGAAAAAAATTTTGCTTACTGATTAAATTTCTTTAGTACTATTTCTACTATGTATGTTTCTGTAATTAGTATTTTTTCAGTTAACTATCTTTCACAGTTTTGGGGGTTGAGTTGTTCAGTATGTTCTCTACTTTTCATATTATTATTTGTGGGATTGATAGTGATGGTCCTCTTTCATTCTTGATAGTGCTATTTGTGCACTCTTTGTTTTTGTCCTTGAACACTGTTACTAAAGGTATATCATCTCATTAATTTTTGCAAAGACGCAACTTTTGTTTTGGTCGATTCCTTTTATTTATGTTTGTTTTCTATGTCATTAATTTCTGTTCTTGTCATCCTCGTGTCTTTCATTCTACTTTCTTTAAATGTAATATACTTTTTTCTCTGATTTCTTCAAATGGATATTTTGTTTTCCTAATTTCTTTGAATAGATAATTGCTCTTTCAACCTTTGTTCTTTCTTTATATGTTTGAAGGCTGAAAAAATCCTCTAAAGTACAACTTTAGCTGCTTCCAACAAGATTTGATATACAGTATATGGAGAGCTTTTATGTAATTAAGTGCAAATTTTTAATTGCAATTCTTCTTTAAACCTTGAGTTACTTAGAAGCAAAGCTCTGTCATAAGCTCTATTTTGCCTTTTTATATAGAGAGGTGGGTTTTGGTTAGTGTTTGCACAGTAAATCTTTTTTAGTCCTCTTATTCACAAGCTCCCTGTATCCTTGTGTGTTGAATGTGCACTTTGTCATTTAAAAAAAAGGTAAAGTTTGTTAGCTTTTTAATACACTTTAACAACCTTTTTATATAACCGGATCATTTAACGTTGTCTTAGTTCATTTTGTGCCACTATAACAGAATACCAGAAGGCCAGACACAGTGGCTCATGCCTGTAATCCCAACATTTTGGGAGGCTGAGGCAGGCAGATCACCTGAGGTCAGGAGTTCGAGACTAGCCTGACCAATATGATGAAACCTTGTCTCTACTAAAAATACAAAAATTAGCAGAGTGTGGTGGTATGCGCCTGTAATCCCAGCTACTCGGGGCTGAGGCAGGAGAATCACTGGAACCTGGGAGATGGAAGTTGCAGTGAGCCGAGATCGTGCCATTGCACTCCAGCCTGGGCAACAAGAGTGAAACTCTGTCTAAAAAAAAAAAAGAAAAAACAAACAAACAAACAACAAAATAAAAAAACAGAATACCAGAGACTAGATAATTTATTTATTTTATTTTATTTTGTTTTATTTTATTTTATTTGAGATAGAAGCTCACTCTGTCACCCAGGCTGAAGTGCAGTGGCACGATCTCAGCTCACTGCAGCCTCTGCCTCCCGGGTTCAAGCAATTCTCCTGCCTCAGCCTCCTGAGTAAGCTGGGATTACAGGTGTGCACCACCACACTTGGCTAATTTTTGTATTTTTAGTAGCGATGGGGTTTCACCATGTTGGCCAGGCTGTTCTTGAATTCCTGACCTCAAGTGATCCACCCGCCTCGGCCTCCCAAAGTGCTGGAGATTACAGCCATGAGCCACTGTGCCCGGCCTAGATAATTTATTTTAAAAAGAAATTTATGTCTCACAGTTCTGGAGGCTCGGAAGTCCAAGATCAAAGGGCCAGCAACTTGTGATTGCCTTTTTGCTGCTTCATAATGTGGTAGAAGGCATCACATGGATGAGAGAGGGAGAAGGGGGCAAACCAAACTTATCCTTTTTTAAGGAACCCACTTTCATGATAACTAATCATGATAATTACTCACAACCTTGCCATTAATTCATGTATTAGGGCAGAGCATTCCATGACCTACTCACCTCTTAAAGGTTCCACCTCTCAATGCTTTACACTGGGGAGTAAGTTTCCAACACAGGAACTTTGAGAGACATATTTGAACTCTAGGAAACATATTAACAGTTAATAACAAAGCAAACATGCAACAGACAAGTTAATGAAATTTCTAATATATTTCAATTTAAAGCTACCATCTTAAAGGTGCTATTTGTCTCATTTGTTCTACGTTAATTTTTCTCTCTTTTCTTGATTCTTTGAGAGTATTTTGGTCCATATTTCCTTTCACTATTAAGTATGACATTTGATATGCGTGTTGTATAAATGCCTTTATCCAATTGAAGAAGTTTCCTTGTTTTTAGTTTGGTAAGTGTTTTTGTCAAGAAAAGGTGTTGGAGTTTTTCAAATGCTTTTTAAGATGTTGATGTGATTTTTGGTTTTTAATCTATTGATGTGATATATTACATTAATTATTTTTAAAATGTTAAGTCAACCTTGTATCTCTGCTGTAAATATCACTTGGTCATGGTGTATAATTCTTTTTATATATTGCTGAATTTGGTTTGCTATTATTCTGTTTAGAATTTTTAATATCTGTATTCATAACAGGTATTGCTCTGTAGTTTTCTCGTAATCTCTTGTCTGGTATTCGTATAAGGATAATAATGGCTTCATAATGAGTTGCAGACTGTTCCCACCCCTTTTTTTGAATGTGAGATATTAGCATTAATTCTCCTTTAAATGCTTGGTAGAATTCAGTGACGACGTATTCTGGGCCTAAGATTTTCTTAGTGGGTAGTTTTTGATTACTTTGCTTCTTAGAGGTATATTCAGATTGTCTATTTCTTGTGTAATCAGTTTTTGTGGTTTGTATCTTTCTAGAAATTTGTCAGTTTTATCTAATTTGTCGTCACCTAATTTGTTGGCATACATACAATTGTTCATAGTATTTCTTTAAAATCCCTTTTACTTCTGTAAAGACAGTAGTAATGTCTCCTCTTTCACTTCAATTCTACTAATTTGAGCCCTCTTTTTTTCCTTGTTCAACCTAGAAACTGAAAATTTCAACCTGAAAATTAAACATTTATCAATTTTGTAGATGTTTTTAGAGAACCAGCTTTGGGTTTATCAATTTTTTCTATTATTTTTATTGTCCATCTATTGTTTTTTATTCTCTATTTCATTGATATCTATTCTAATCTTTATTATTTTCTTCCTCTGGCTTGCTTTAGGTTTAGTTTCCAGTTTCCTAGGGTGAAAGGTTAGAGTATTGATTTAAGATCTTTTTTCTTTCTTAACATAGGTATTTACAGCTATAAATTTCCCTCTAAGCACTGTTTTACTTGCATTCCATTACTTTGGGGATATTGTATCTTCATTTTCACTCACATAAATCTATTTTCTGACTTCCCTTTTTATTTTTTCTTTGTCCTATTGGTTATTCAGGAGTGTTTTGTAAAATTTATCTCTGAGTTTACCAAGTTATTTTCCCGCTACAAATTTCTAATTTCATTCCATTGTGGTCAGAGAACATATTTTGTATTATTTCAATTCTTTTAAATTTATTGAGGTATGCTTTACGGTTTAGCATACGGTCTATCCTGGAGAATGTTCTATGTACACTTGAGAACAGTATGTATTTTGTCGTAATTCAGTGGAATGTTCTGTCTTAGTTCATTTGTGTTGCTATAAAGGAATACCTGAGCCTGGATGATTGATAAAGAAAAGAGTTTTATTTAGCTCATGGTTCTGCAGACTTTACAAGAAGCATGGCACCAACATCTACTTCTGGTGAGGCCTACAGGCTGCTTTCAGTCGTGAGCTCATGGCAGAAGGCAAAGGGGAGCCAATGTGTACAGAGATCACATGGCAAGAGAATGGAAGCAACAGAAAGGGGAGGTAGGGAAGTGCCAGATTATTTTAAACAACTAGCTTCCATGAGAACTAATAGAATGAGAACTCACTCATTAATGTGAAGACAGCACCAAGACATTCATGAAGGATATGCCTCCATGACCTAAATGCCTCCCATTGAGTCCCTACCTCCAACATTGAGGATCAAATTTCAACACAAGATTTGGAGGGACCAAATATCCAAACCATAGCATGTTCTATAGTCGTCTGTTAGGTGTAGTTGGTTTATAGTGTCATTCAAGTCTTCTTCTACTTCTTTACTGATCTTCTGTCTAATCGTTCTATCATTAAGAGAGGATATTGAAATGTCTATTTATTTCTTCATTTCTGTCAGTTTTTTCCATGTATTGGTGCTCTGTTATTAGCTGAATATATATTTATAACTGGTATATTTTCCTGATGGGTTAATCCTTTTACTGTTATAAAGTATTCCCATTGATGTCCAGCAACATATTTTGCTTTAAAGTATATTTTGTCTATTACTGTAGCCACTCCAGCTTTCCTATGGTTGCTGTTTTCATGACATATCTTTTTGCATCCTTTTACTGTCAATCTATTTGTATCTTTGAATTAAAAGTGTCTTTCTTGCAGACAACATATAGTAAGTAGAAGCATGTTTTTTGTAATTCAGTATGACAATTTTTGCCTTTTGAGAATTGTTTAATCCACTCGCTTTTGATATTATTGTCAATATAGTCAGATTTATGTCTATTTTATTTTTGTCTTACATATGTCCTGTGTTTTTTCTGTTCTTCCATCGCTACTTTACTGCTTTTTCTGCAGTAAGTAAATATTTTCTAATGTAGCATTTTAATTTCATTAGGATTTTTTCCCACTATATTTGTACTACATTTTTTAGTGGTTGCTCTAGGGCCTATCATATATAATTAACTGATCATAATCACCTTGAGATTTAAACGAGTTTAATTCCAGTGATCTATTAAGAACACTATTCCTATAAAGCCCTGTTCCATTTCCCCCATTTCTGTGGTATTATTTTTATACACATTACATCTATTAATTTTACAAACTCAGTGATACATTGTTATAATCATTTTCTTAGTCCATTACATGTTTACTCCCACTTACCTCCTTTGTGATGTTATTGGCAAATATATTTCACATATATGTTATAGGCTCAACAATGCGTGATATACATATTATTTTATATAATTGCCTTTAAAATAAGTATGAGGCAAAAGAGAAAATATGCATTTATAGTGTCTTTTTAAAGGACAGTAACTTTCACTGATACTCTTTGTTTTTGTGGATTCAAATTACCATTTAAGGTAACTTGCTTTAAACCTGAAGAATTTTTTTTAGTATTTCTTGAAGGCAGACCTAATAGCAACAAATTCTCTGGGTTTTTGTTTGTTTTGTTTTTTAATCTAGGAATTTCTTTATTTTGCCTTCATTTTTCAAATACAGCTGTGATGTATATTGATTTTTTCTTTGAACACTTCAAATATGTTATTTCACTGCCTTCTGACCTGTGTTTTGTTATAAGTCAGCTGCTAATGTATTTGGGGTTCTCTTTTAAGTGATGAGTCATTTTTCTCTTGCTGCCTTTAAGATTTTTTCTTGTCTTTGGTTTTCATCATGATGTTTCTGTTTGTAAATGTTTTCTAATTTATCCTGTTTGGAGTTGATTGACCTTTCTGAATGAGTAGGTTGTTGTTTTCAATAAATTTGAGAAGTTTTCTGCCACTATTTCTTTGAATATTTTTTTCTACTTTCTTTCCTCTCCTTCTGGTACATTGTTATGTATATGTTGTTGTGTTTAATCATGTCCCACATATCTCTGAGGCTGTCTTTTTTTCTTTTCCCCCATTCATTTTCTCTCTGTTCTTCAACTTGAATAATGAGCGGACTGTGGTATTGTTAGGACTCTCTTTCTGTCTCCGGCCACATCCAGATGTGAAACCACTAATTGCTCAATGATTGTACTCTTGTTTTCAAGAGTGCTTTGGGGCATTGATGCCTCTACAAAGACATCCAATCAAATTGTGATTCCTTTGAAGGAACCGTTTCTGAGGTCTAAGCTTCATATTTTCCCCCAGGAACTCAGAAGTGCTCCTCCCAGCTGTCTTGTTCCTCAGTTCTGTCCTGAAAACTAGCCAGCCTGGTTTAGGCTTTCTCTTCATAAATTCATGAATCTCCTTTCAGATGCCTTTCACTACAACTCGCACTGTTCTCTAGAGGCCCTTGGGTTTAAACTTCTCCACATTCTGTTGCACAAGAAGTCAATTCCAATGAGAAGAGATTGGAATCTATCTGTTTTATGGCCTTCTTCTCCAATCAGGCAAAATTTTTAAGCTGGAGCTGGAGGTGTGGAACATGACAAGTTTTTCTTTGAGTGACACCTAAACATGTAGAAGTTCCTCCTCTTCTTTGCTTTTTAAAGTGGTGATTTTAAAATTTTTAATTGCAATTGTGCATGACTAGTAGCAAATATAATTAATTTTTATTTATTCAACTTGTATCCTTGTATCTTGGCTAAACTCCTTTATTAATTCTAGAAGTGTTTTTTTTCATAGTTTTTTTTTGGGTGGGGCTTTTCTTTTCTGCATGTACAGTCATGTCATCTGGAACTAGATCTCGGCTCACTGCAAGTTCCGCCTCCCGGGTTCATGCCATTCTCCTGCCTCAGCCTCCCGAGTAGCTAGGACTACAGGCGCTGGCCACCACGCCCGGCTAAACTTTTTTTTGTATTTTTAGTAGAGACGGGTTTCACCGTGTTAGCCAGGATGGTCTCGATCTCCTGACCTTGTGATCCACCTGCCTCGGCCTCCCAAAGTGCTGGGATTACAGGCGTGAGCCACCGCCCCTAGTCCAATATTATTTCATTTCACATGTAGTGTAAGGAGCTTATTATTATATTCCCAATTATTTCCTCCATCCTTTCTGCTATTGTCACACATTTTACTTTTCCATATGCTATAAACACATGATACATTGATCTTATAGTTTGCTTGAGACCGTTGTCTTTTAGAACAATTAAAATTAAGAAAATTTTAAATAGACTTTATTTTATGTACATTTGCTTCATTTCCAGAATACTTTATGTTTTTCTGTAAATTCAAGATTCTGCTGGTATCGTATTTTTTTCTGCCTGAAGAAATTCCTTTAACATTTCTTATATTGCAAGGCTGCTAGTAGTAAATTTTCTCAGTTTTTATTTATCTGAGAAAGTATGTCTTCATTTTTTAAAGATATTTTGCTGAATATAGAATGCTGGGATGACAGTTTTGTCTTTCAGTAGTTTAAACACGTCACTTTATTGTAATCTGGATTGCACTGCTTCTGTCACTTTATTGTAATCTGGATTGCACTGCTTCTGAGGTGAAGTGCACTGCAATTCTCATCTTTGTTTCTCTGTATGTAATGTGTCCTTTTTCTCTGGCTGTCTTCAGGGTCTTTATTTTTGGAAACTTGAATATGACATACATAAGTGTGGTTTCTCTCTTCCTTCTTTCCTTCTTCCTCCCTTTTCTTCCTCCTTTCTCTCTCTCTCTTTCTTTTCCTGCTTGGTGTTATCTAAGTTTCTTGAATCTATGGCTTGGTGTCTGTCATTATTTTTGGAAAAATTCCCAGCCAACATTTCTCAAATATTTCTTCCCCCTACTCTCTTTCTCTTCTCCTCTTGGGATTTGTATAATGTGTATATTGCATCATTTGGTATTGTCCCACAGCTCTTAGATGAACTGTTTTTTTGTTTTTTTAGATTTTTTTTGAGAGAGAGTCCTGCTCTGTTGCCCAGGCTGGAGTGCAATGGCACAATTTCGACTCACTGTGAACTCCGCCTCCTGGGTTCAAGAAATTCTCCCACCTCAGCCTCCTGAGTAGCTGAGATTACAGGCATGCACCACCATGCCCAGCAAATTTTTGTATTTTTAGTAGAGACAGGATTTCGCCATGTTGGCCATGCTGGTCTGGAACTCCTGACCTCAGGTGATCCACCACCTCGAGCTCCTAAAGTGCTGGGATTACAAGCATGAGCCACCATGCCTGGCTGGTTTTTTATTTTATTTTATTTTATTTTAACTGTTTGTTGCTCTTTGTTTTTCTATTGACTTATCTTCAAGTTCATGTTGATCCTTATCTTCACTGTGTCTAGTCTACTGATGAGCCAGTCAAAGGCATTCTTCATCTCTCTCACTGTGTTTTTCATTTCTAGTATCACCAGTTGATTCTTTCATATAGTTGCCACCTCTCTCCTGAATCATCCACCTGATCTTATATGTTACCAGCTTTTCCTTTAGAGTCTTTAACACACGAATCATTACAATTTTAAGATCCCTGTCAGTTCCAACATATCTTGCTTTTTCATATGGCTCATAGTTTTTGTTTAAAAATAAACATTTAACAGTAGTAACAGAGGTAAATAATTTTCATACTTGGAAATGAGCACACCTTTCCTTTTAATATGGGGGTTCTATTAATCTAGTCAGGAGTTGAGTTTAACTTGAGATTTAATGTTGCAATAATCATTCTCATTATATAACAGACTTCAAATTCTAATGTTACCTTGTGTTTAGAATGAGGACTATTTTGCTAGAATTTTAACTTCCCTTTCTCATAAGGATGACACTGTTGGCACTTCTCCATCCCCACATTTTAAGTTTTTTCCCATGGATGGTGAGGGACAGGGGAGGGATAGGGGAGAAGTGACCTGTACCACCACTAGGAAGGAAGGTTTCTCAAGAGTCTCCTTGGTCTTCCCCGTGATTACCTGGTGAAAAACAATTCATCTTTTAACTTCATATGTGCAATTTATATATTATATGCAACATATGAAATCTATTAATTGCTCTATTAATTTTATAACCTGCTGTCTTGCAGAATTCTTTTATTTTTTCAGGTAGTTTTACCAACTATTTTACAACTTTGTTCTCTAGGGTTTTCCAAATGCACCATTTTGTCATCTGCAAACAGAGATGCCTCCAGTTCTTTTCTCTTACCTGATTGCATTGGTTAATATATTAAGTAATAATAGAGCTAAGAAAATGTTTGCCTTGTTCCTAACCTTAGTAGGAATGTTTCTAGTGTTTCCTCATTACATAAATCAGTGATTTTAGCATGAGGTATATACATAGTTTATCATGATAAGGATGTGTCCATTCATTTTTTCAAGACTATAAGTACAAATGGGTGTTCAATGTTTCCAAAGGCTTTATTGGCCTCTGTAGAGAGAGTCAAATGATTTTTTCTCCTTCAACTTATTATTATTGAATAATCTTTGAGTTCCTGGTATGGAATTGCTTTTCACTGCAATATTGATTTAGTTTTGTAGTTTGGGGAAGTCTTTATTTTTCTTTTTCTTGATGTTCACTTTCTCATGACCAGAGTATTTCTCAAGTGTATGTATTTCCCCAGAATGAGTTCATGGGTGGTTAACTTTTAAAATATTTTCTTACACATAAAACATTATTTTTGCTTTCATAATTAATAGTTCGGCTTACTGTATCATTTTTGAGACAAGATAGTTTTCCCTCCAGCCTTGAAGGAAGCCTTCTATTTCTCCTTGGCACATCGTGCTGCTGAGCTTGTTTCTCTGCCAGTGACCTGTGCCACCCCCTCCTCTTGTCTTTCTAGTAGTTCATGGCAAAATGCCCAGGTATTGATACCTTCTCTTCCTTTCACTTCTTTTTTATAGAGAAGAGGTCTCCCTGTGTTGCCCAGGCTGGTCTTGAACTCCTGGGTTCAAGCGATCCTCCCACTTCGGCCTCTCAAAATAATGGGATTACAGGTGTGAGCTACCACACCCAGCTATCTTTTCTCAATCATCCTATGAAATAACTTGAGAAAGTTTTAATTTAAAAACTGTTCCTCCTTTTTTAGCTCTGGGAAATTATTCCCCCAACATTTCTTTATTTCCTCTGTAGTAGACAAAATAATGGTGCACCAAAGGTGTCACATCCTAATCCCTGGAACCTACGAATATGTTATCTTACATGGAAAAAGGGACTTTGCAGATGTCATTTAAAATCTTTAAATGGGGAGATTTTTCTGTATTATCCAGGGAGCCCAATGTAATCACAAGAGTCTTCATAAGAGGGAGGCAAGAGGGCCAAAGTCAGAGAAGATGATGTGACATCAGAAGCAGAGGAGAGGGTGGTGCAATGATGGAGGCAGGGGTCAGAGTCAGAGGGAGAGATCTAAAGAGGATACACTGCTGGCCTTGAAAATGGATGGGTCCACAAGCCAAAGGATGCAGGCAGCCTCTAGAAGCTAGGAAAGACAAGGAAACAAATTGTCCCTTAGAGCCTCCAGAAGGAATGCAGTCCTGCTGACACCTTGATTTTAGGACTTCTGGCCATTATAGCTGTTAAGATAATAAATTTATGTTGTTGCAAGCCATTAAATGTCTGGTCATTGCTTACAGCAGCAATAGAGACCACTACACTTCCCTCCATTCTTATTTTTTTTCTGTTCATTTTTCTGAACTCCTAGCAGATTTTTTTTTCTTTTTTTTTTTGAGATAAGGTTTCACTCTGTCACCCAGACTGAAGTGCAGTGGCGCAATCTTGACTCACTGCAGCCTCTGCCTCCTGGGTTCAAGCGATTCTCCTGCCTCAGCCTCCCGAGTAGCTGGGATTACAGGTGCCTGCTGCCTCACCTAGCTAATTTTTGTATTTTTAGTAGAGATGGGGTTTTGCCATGTTGGCCAGGCTGGTCTCGAACTCCCGACCTCAGGTGATCCGCCTGCGTTGGCCTCCCAAAGTGCTGAGATTATAGGTGTGAGCCACTGCGCCAGGCCTATCAGACACATTTTGACACCCTGGATTGACACTATGCATCTCTTACCTGCCCTGTCAGACTCTTCATCTTTTTATCTTCTTGCCCTACAGTCTGGGAAGTTTCTTTAACTTTACTTTCCTATCCTCCTCCCGATTTGCTTTTAATTTTTATCATCACATTTGTAATGTCTCTAAACTTTTTTGATTCCCTGATTTGTCCTTTCTCTAGTTTTCCATTCTTGTTTTGTGGATGCAATATCTCCTCAAACATATCTGAGATGTTAATTATGACTATTTTATTCTATTCGTTGCCTTTAGTATCTATTTCTTCCAGGGACAACTGTTACTTTTGTTCCTCTTGGTCCTTCTGCCTTGTGACTGTTTTCCTTGGTTGCCTGTTATGTACACAGATGAAAGATAAGACTGATGCATACAGACAGCTGCCAAGGGTTCCCTTTGCGGTTCCAGGGTTTGTTTACTCAGCAGGCCGCTCCCCTTCCTGGGAAGGCTGGCTTGACTTCTGCTTAGCCGGGTGAGTCATACCTGGCAGCCCTCACCAGAGGGTACCCAGCTTCCTCATCTCTACAAAAAGACCAAACCAACCAGGCTTTACTCCAGCAGATACTAACCCTTCTCCTAAGTTCACTTCAATTTACTAGCAATATGTTTTCGTCCGTTCAGGTCATTATAACAGAATCACACAGCCAGGGTTGGTTATAAACAGCAGAAATTCATTTCTCACATTTCCAGAAACTAGAAAGTCTAAAATTAAGGCGCCGGCAGATTTGGTGACTGGCGAGAGCCTCCTCCTGGTTCTTAGACGCCATTCTTCTTGCTGTGGCCTCACCTGGCAGAAGAGGAGAGGGGGTCCTCCGGGATCTTGTTTTCTTTTTCTTTTTGAGACGGAATCTCGTTCTGTCGCCCAGACTGGAGTGCAGCGGCACTATCTCAGCTCACTGCAACCTCTGCCTCCCGGGTTCACGCAATTCTCCTGCCTCAGCCTCCTGAGTAGCTGGGATGACAAGCGCACAGCACCACGCAGGCTCTTCTTTTCTAAGGGTACTAACCGCACTCATGAGGGCTCTGCTCTCATGACCTGGTCACCACCCAAAGGTTCCTCCCCCTAATACCATCACACTGGGGTGAAACTCAATGTATGAGTTTTGGGGGGACATGTTTCCATCTACAGCATAAACATATTGGTTCTATCCTACTACAAAACTCAGCCTCTTTGAGCCTGTGATTAAAGCAAAGAGCTCCCCCCACTGTTCCCCGCACGATCTCTCCATCCACTCTCCAAGAGTGAAGTCTCTAGCTTCCTGTCTTCCCAAACCGTGGACCCTGAGATTGCAGACTTTCTGTGTCGGGAGTTCGTTCCTTCCCGTCAGTTTGCGGTACCGCAAGAATGAAGTCATGGACCTTTGCAGTGAATGTTACACCTCTTAAAGGTGGCATGAATCCAAAGAACGAGCAGCAGCAAGATTTATTGCGAAGAGCAAAAGAACAAAGTTCCCACAGCACTGATGTGGACACCACAGATGTGGACTGGAAAGGATAGCCGCCGTTGGCTGCAGGGTGGCCAGCTTTTATTCTCTTATTTGTCCCCACCCATGTCCTGCTGATTGGCCCATTTTACAGAGTGCTGATTGGTCCATTTTACAGAGCACTGATTGGTCCATGTTACAGTGTGCTGATTGGTCCATTTTACAGAGCACGGATTGGTCCATTTTAGAAACCTCTAGCTTGCCACAGAGAGCTGATTGGTGCGTTTTACAATCCTTTTGTAAGACAGAAAAGTTCTCCAAGTCCCCACCCACTCCAGAAGTCCAGCTGGCTTCACCTCTCATTTCCAGCTGGTAGAGGTACCGTTCTACCCAAGCCTCCTCCTTTCTACCCTCCTCCCTGCCACGTACACTCACTCCTGCACACTTACTGAGCTCCAGTACCCCCTGCTTTGGTTTATAAATCAACATCATCATGCCTGTTTTTTATTTTCTGGAAGTCCATGATAGCCACGGGCCCACTGGTAACTTGCCTGTGCCCCACTCTCCTTCTCAGCTCTGCTTGGGTTATGCTACTTGGCCACGTCCAGGGAGTTCAGACACGAGAGGGAAGCAAACGAGGTGTTCAGTCTGCTCTGTGGGCACCTATGTCGACACGCTTAGTTATCATTGTACTTGTGGTAACATGCCAGTGTGTAGCAGGAGTCCTCTCCCTGACAAGGACAGAGCCTTCCCACAGATGAACTGCCTTAGCGCAGCTGGCACTCCAGTCTGGGATCACTTATAACCACTGGCTAACCTTTTTCATGAGAAACATAATTGGCTGTAAACTCTCTGAGGGTGGTGAATCAGTTAGGACTATCTCTGACTATGGGTTAAAACAATCCTAACATAATAGTGGCTTAAGCAAGAGAGCAGTTTACTCAATGTGGGAGGCAGGAAGTCCAGTTCTGTTACAGGGGCTACACTGTGATGGGGACTCAGGCTCCATCTATCCAGTGCTCATTATCCTTGTGTGGCTTTAAATACCCTTGTGTGACTTCCATTCCCACGATGACCCATGGTCCGGTGTGACTGCTGCAGCTCCTGCCGCCATGTCCACACTTCGGCCAGCAGGAAGAGAAAGAAGGAGGAAGGGCTCATCCACTCATTTACAGAAGTTGTTCATGACACCACTGCACACCCCATCAGCCAGAATTGGTCTAGATAGCCACATGCCGAGCTAAAAATCAAGGCTTTCATTATTAAAGATGGGAACATGTATGGTGGGGCCTCTAAAGGAGCCCCAGCCGACAGCGTCTATCTCGTTTGTGATTTTATTCCCCCAGCTAGAGACAAGAATTCTGGAGTCATGATTCATCGATTATTTGCCGGGCACCCAGTTTCACTGTAGCCTTGGACTTGGACTATGTTGCCCAGAGTTATCCAGACCAGAGCAAAAGATCTTGCCCAAAAACTGCTTCGCAGCAGAAAAGACACTAAAAGAATGAGGGGGATCAGCAGACATATCTATACTCAAAACATTTTGGGGATCAAGATAGACTGACAGCTGGAATTGGCAATCAAGCCGTAGAGAGAGAGCCAATGGGAAGCAGCTGGTGCTCCCCAGGCCTGGGCTAGCATGCCCTTCCTGGCATCCATTTTTCCTGCTGGGCCCCAAGGGACCTGGCCCTGTGCGTCAGTTCTGCGGCTGCAAGGGATGCTAGTGAGGCTGCTTACGAAAGAAGAAAACAGTTCATGAGTCCCATTGCCTGTCCCTCCAAGGCAAACACTTTTAAAAGTATTTTTTTCCCCACATTTTAGCATTTCGTATTCTGATAAGGCCCATATACTGCTGTGGGCTGAGCCAGAACAGCCTACATATCCCAGGGAAAGGAGGACCTTCTCTGACGGAAACAAGTCTAGACTAATGAGCCGCAGAGCTCAGTGTCTGGTGATACGCTGAGAACACTGAGCCTGCCTCCCCAGGCTCCACCTGGGGCCCTGTGCAGCAGCTGCTGCTGGAGACAGCTCCTCCGCGCCTGGCGGTGGGACAGCAGGGCAGCCCTGGGTCCCAGTGCCGCTAACAGCCAGGTGGGACCTGAGCATGAGACCCTGCGCCACAGCGGGGACATTCAGGCTCTGTGGACTTCCTGAGTGTCTTCTTCACATTAAGCCGTCACACATTTCCTGATTGGAACTGTCTCTCTGGGTCTTTGTCACTGGGACCCCTTGGGAACCCTCTGACTGAGTCTCAGCCCAGCCTCATCTCCACGGTATCTGAGCTGCCCCAAGCACACGGCTTTCATCTCCTGCCCCTAGAGGTGCCCCTGTGGGGCAGGGTCCCCAACCAAGAGCTCCTTCCAACCTCCTGTCCTCATCTAAACCTCATTCTCCTTTCAGAGGCTGGCGGGGGCACATCTCCTTCCAGGGGGATCTCCATCCAGGAAGGCCATGGACCCCACCCAGGGTCAAGAGGCAAGGGAGCAGCAGAGCCTGCAGCTGAACCCACATCTGCAGCTCCCAGGCCTGGCCCCCACAGCCCTCCTGTGGGCCCCCGGACAGCTCGCTCAGAGGCTGTGTCCTGGACATGCGGCGTCTCTCCCACTGGGGTGGACATTGGTGCTGCTCACCCAGACCCCACTTCTCCTCGGGCAAGCCCTGCATTCTGCGAAGTGGATGGCGGCAGGACCTGCCTCCGAACGTGCTCTTCTGACCTGGCGATTCTGGCAGTTCTGCTGAGAGGTGGGGTTTCCTCTCTTCCCCTTGCCTCTAGGCGCGCATGCGTGCCACTCTGGGTTCGCGATGCTGTGTGGCTTCTGAGGCTGGATCACAAATGGTGAGTCAGTGTCTGCTGGTTCTCTTAGGACTGCCCTCGGAGACTCAGCCCTCGTGCTGTGGGGAAGCCTAAGGGGGCCATGCAGCCGGAAGACAGTGAGAGACCTTGGAGCTGGACTGCTGAGTTCAGGTCCCTGCATCCGTGTGGCCTTGGGCAAGTCCCACGTCTCTGAACCTCAGTTTCCCCATTTGTAAAATGGGCATAATAGAGTCTTTCCCGCTGAGTGTTGTTAAGAGGATCACATTCCCACACGAAGGGCCCAGCCCAGCCCCACGCAGCAGGTGGTCCCACCCAGTGCTGGTTCCTGCTCCGGAGTACAGACTCTCACCCCAGCACAGGCCTGCGCCCAGAGGGCAGGATGCAAGCCTCAGGCACACCCTTGCTCCCCTCAGAGCAGGCAGCCCACCACCCACTTCACCCCTACCCGTGCCTTGCCCTGACTCAAGCCAGCCGGGACGTTACAACCCCCAGGGGACAAAAAGCAGGCCCAAGGGACCCTGGGCAGGTGGGCAAGGACTTCGTGAAAAGGGCATAATTCTGCAGTCTAGACTGTACTCCCAGCACTTTGGGAGGCTGAGGTGGGCGGGTCACTTGAGGTCAGGAGTTTGAGACCAGCCTGGGCAACATGGAGAAACCCCGTCTCTACTAAAATTATCAAGTTAGCTGGGCGTGGTGGCGCATGCCTGTAATCCCAGCTACTTGGGAGGCTGAGGCCGGAGAATCGCTTTAACTCGGGAGGCGGAGGTTGCAGTGAGCCAAGATTGCACCATTGCACTCCAACCTGGGCAACAAAAGCAAAACTCCATCTCAAAAACAAAGAAAAACAATTGTTTCTTCATCTATCCACAGGACACATTGCAGCGCCTGCCTCAGAAGGTCACCTGGTGACATCAAAAGATGATAGCGATGCGACGCTTCCAGGTGCTCAAACCCACATCTCGGGGTGAGCTCATCTTGCCCCTCCCTCCCACATGTCACAGCCATGGCATCCAGCCAGCCCGCCCTTCACAGGCAGTCACCCTGCACCCCCAGCACAATCGACTCTGGTCCAAGGCATCGTCCCTTCTCTCCTGCATCTGCCCTCTGCCTGGTCTCTGGGCCTCCACCCTCTCCCTCGGCCCTCCTCCGTCCTCCCCCACCCTCCACACAGCACAGTGATCCGGGTAAAACCCGAAACCCAAGTTGGGGCCTGCCACCCCTCTGCTGGAAGCCCCAAGGGCTTCCCATTTCCCTGCAGGGCACCTCACCCCAGCTCTGGCCTCCCTGCGCTGCTCCAGCAGCGCCATCCCAGCTCTGGGACCGGCCACCTTCAGCTCTGGACCTGGGATTTGAGTTCTCCCTGCCTGTGGCACACTTCGTAAGGCTTGCTGACTCACTTTTTAAGGCTTTTATTTAAATGTCATCCACTCACGGAGACCTCCCTGAGCAACCTAATTAAACCGCACGCCACTCCCTCCACGTGGGGTCCCCTTCTGTCCTTCACTGTTTTCTGTTTCGTGGTTGCCATCTGACACAATGCTGAGGATGGTTTCTCGCCTCTCCCCAGTTAAAACACAAGCATGAACATGAAGGCGGGGCTTTCCTGTCATCTGTGTCACTGCTCTCGCTCCGTGGATTCCCCGCAGAAAATGAGAATACCCTTTCCTCACTGATGAAGGCCAGGCGGAGGGCGAGCAGAGGGGTGGAGCAGGAGGAGGACTCGTCTCCTGGCAGGATGTCAAGAACCCCATGGGGAGGCTCTAGTCTGGCTCGGCCTGCGACCATGTGCTGTGGCCTCTGTGGGTCCAAGCAGTGCTGACGACAGCCTGGGGGTTTGAGTCACCCTCCCTAGTGGGAAGGCCCTGGGTGAAGAGCAGAAGTCAAAGTCAAAGGGGCAGCTGAAGCTTTGAAGAGCCACTTCGCAAAGGGGCCTAGGAAAGAAAAAGGCACCAAGGTGTGGGCCCAGCATGGCAGAAGCCCTAGAGCCCAGAGTCAGGCTCTCAGCCCCTCCCTGTGGCCCACCCTGGCAGATTGGGCAAGACAGGTGTGCACATGCACAAAAAAGCCCTAAGCCAGAAGACCCGCCCTCCCAGTGGCTGGTGCCCCTCTGCCCCACAGCGACCCACCCCACCCTGGCACATCCACCCAAAGTGAGCCAGCTCTGACTCTAAACCACACCCCTTGTCCCGCACCCAGCCACAGGGCGGAGGTTAGTGCAGGTTTCAGCGCCCTTGGACTTCATCTGGGAGTAGAGGGGGCAGGTCTAGGCCTGGACCTGGAGCAGTGGGTGTCAAGGAATCCCCAGGGATGGCCTTATCCCCTGTGTAGGCAGGATGGCTCTGGGAAACCAAGGGCAGTGTGTGGTGGTTTGGCACAGCTGACTGCAAAAAACTCAGAGATAGGCTGGGCGCGGTGGCTCACACCTGTAATCCCAGCACTTTGGGAGGTCGAGGCAGGTGGATCACCTGTGGTCAGGAGTTTGAGACCAGCCTGCCCCACATGATGAAACCCTGTCTCTACTAAAAATACAAAAATTAGCTGGGCGTGGTGGTGTGCACCTGCAATCCCAGCTACTCAGGAGGCTGAGGCAGAAGAATTGCTTGACCCTGGGAGGCGGAGGTTGCAGTGAGCCAAGATTGCACCATTGTACTCCAGCCTCTGGCAGAAAACTCCGGAATGCAATTCCCTGCCATCTGGGTTGCCCTCCCCCCGCAATTTGTGGGGCTAAGGGGCCCCTTGTTTTCAGAGAGAGCTCAGCTTTGCCCAGTGGGGTCTCTGCTCTGCTTCTCCATCTGGTACTGACATCCTCCAGGGCAGCCAGCACCATCCTCTTCACTGAGGCAGGATGAGGGGCTCCCACTCTGCCAGGGACACTCAGGATGCTTGGGGCAGGGTGACACTGAGCTTCCCTGGGCACAGGCTCCAGGGAAAACCTAGTAGATGACACAGCCCCGCCCAGCGGGGCAGATCAGAGGGAGCTGTGTGGGCGAGCACTCGGCGACTGCAGGGCTTGCCCAGGGCTTCTTGGCCTGGCTGCAGGCTCTTGCCGCCCACAGAGTCCTGTAGCTGCTCTGCGGGAGAGGGAGGAGGGCACCGTGCATGGTCGACTCTTCCTGCTTCTGGGCTCCGACAGCCTTGGCCTCCTGCTTGATCTTTCCAGGGTCTGGGGGCCTGCTCCAAAGTCAGACACTCCTGATGTGGTACTGTGTCTGGGGACAAAGGTGGCTTGAAGCGGCCTGGTGGCCACATGGGCCTCGGAGCCCCAAGCTTGAGCCCTGGGATGGGAGGGGTTGCTCCTTCTCCACTGGGGTCCAGGAGCCAGTGGGCTCTTGCTCTGGGGGCACCCTGGGAGCCAGGCAGCAGCACCAAGCATGCCCCTGAAACAGGCGCTGGCCAGAGCCTGGGTGCAGGCTGCGGGGTTGGCCCTGGGCCAAATCGGCTCCCTCTTTGCCCACCATGCTCTGCTCCCTTCCACTACACACAGAATGCCAGTGGCCGCTTTGGTTTGGTAGCTTCTGCCGCCACCCCCACACCCCTTCTAAAATCGTCAGTGCTGCCCTGTCTGGTCTGCTGTGTCCTAGTGCTGCCCTATCCCCTAACACCTGGGCTGTTTCCTTGCTGTGTTGGCCATGGTTGTGCCTCTGAGGCCTGGGCTCCTTTCAACTAAGGGGTTGGGGAATCTCTGAAAACACCACCAATTACGGCCCCGCCCGAGCAGGAGCATCCTGTGCTTTGTGGTGGGAACGTGTCCAGGCAAAGGCCTTATCTGAGAGATCAGGTAAATTACCGGGTAACCATCGGAGCCTGAGCACAGACGCAGGCCTAGCAGGCTCCTTATTAGGCTAATTACCAGCTCCTGGGCTGCCGAAACTGCGTAAAACCCAAGATAAACTCAGGGTCAACCTGGAGAGCAGCTGGGAGGTGGTGTTTTCCTGGAGAGGCACTTGCCAGAGGCCCTCAGGCTGAGGCCTGGGAGAGAAAGACAGAAGAATTCCCGGGGAGAGTGGATCACCCCCCGAAAACCGGAGAAGTCTGCAGACCCCACATTCAGCTCCTAACTCCGACGCCCTCCACATCCTCATCTGTAAATTTCGTCCCTCTGACATTTATGATATGCCAGGAGCTGCTGGCCACTGGGTATGGTTGAAAACAACATAATAATAATAATGTTACAAAATCAGCCTCACACTGTACAAAGAGTAGCTCCTTTAGTCCTCAACAAATCCATCTTCATTTTATAGATGGGCAAACTGAGGCTCAGGGATGTTAAAGGACTTGCTAGCAGCTGCTAGAGCTGGAACCAAGAGGCAGCCCTGACCCTAAAGGGGAAACAGGCCCAGGAACTTCCCAGCGCCCCTCCCTTGAGGACAGACGACATTGGCAGACCACGGACCCTCCCGCTCCGCTCCGAGGCGTCTGGGCCTCTTGGCCTGCAGCCTTTGCAAGTGCACGTCACTGAGGAGAGGGCGCCACCGCCCCAGGCCTGAGAATGGCTGGCAGTGGGCGGGGTCAGCGGCGCTCTGGGCTGGTAATTATGCTCCGGGTAATTATGCTGGCGCTGGGCGTGGCCTGAGCCGAGAGCGGGGAAGACTGCCTGCCCTGCCACATGCACCTCTGCCCTGCCCTGCCCTGCCCGGCCCTGCCCTACCCCGCCCTACCCCACCCTACCCTGAACCTGGATACCCTCTTGGCCTCAGGGCCTCAGACTTGTCCCCAACCCCGCTTTGCCTATTTCCCCCTGGGAAATGACCCCTGGCAAATGTTCCTGAGGCAAAGTCAAAGGAAAAACCTGGACTGGAGGAGGGAAAGTGTCCTCTGGGGGCAGGGTAGGGACAGGCACCAGCCCCTGACCCACTGTTGAAACCGCCACTGCAAAATGATAACCCAGACAGTGGAAGAGATCTGACTTAACTAACTCCGTCTTGCTTTGAACCTCCAAGCTGTCCTTGTTCATTCCTGGGCGTAAGCTGAACTAACTTTGGGAGAAACTTGGTTTATAGTTTATAGTTTAAAACAAAGACAATAACATCCCTTTCCCAAAGCAGACCTCCTTCTTGCCTAGGGACTAGACTGCCTTTGCAGGACTAACAAATTAGCCAAAAGATTAGAAATTATGGTTTAGGAGTCATGCAGCTGGAGGCTACAAGATTCTGACTTTCTCCAAGTTGCTTCTGGGGATAATATCACTATTGTAAAGTCTAAGACCCCTAAGATAAGTGCGTGAGATATTTTGCAGACCCTGCACTCCACGGATCAGCTGGCGCCACCCAGGTCAATAAACTGGTTCATCTGATCCTGTGGCCCCAACCCAGCAACTGACTCAGTGCAAGAAGACAGCTTCGACTCCCTATGATTTCATCCTTGACCAACCAGCACTCCCAACTCACTGGCTGCCCCCTACCCACCAAATTATCCTTAAAAACTCCAGGCCGGGTGTGGTGGCTCCAGCCTGTAATCCCAGCACTTTGGGAGGCTGAGGCATGCGGATCACAAGGTCAAGAGATGGAGACCATCCTGGCCAACATGGTGAAACCCCGTCTCTACTAAAAATACAAAAATTAGGCCAGGCACGGTGGCTCATGCCCGTAATCCCAGCACTTTGGGAGGCTGAGGCGGGTGGATCACGAGGTCAGGACATCGAGACCATCCTGGCTAACACAGTGAAACCCCGTCTCTACTAAAAATGTAAAAAACTAGCCAGGCGTGGTGGCGAGCGCCTGTAGTCCCAGCTACTAGGGTGGCTGAGGCAGGAGAATGGCGTGAACCCACGAGGCGGAGTTTGCAGTGAGGCGACATTGTGCCACTGCACTCCAGCCTGAGCGACAGAGTAAGACTCTGTGTCAAAACAAACAAACAAACAAACAAAAACTCTAATTCCCCAGTGCTTGAGGAGACTGATTTGAGTAATAACGAAACTCCAGTCTCCAGCACAGCTGGCTCTGAGAGAATTACTCATTCTCTATTGCAGTTCCCGTCTTGAGAAACCAGCTCTGTTCAGGCAGCGGGCAAGATGAAGCCATTAGTGGGTTACCCTGTCTCCCCAAAACATAGCCCAAGGCTTTCACAGGAGACCCTTCTTGCCCCACCAGGCTCTTCTCCGGCCCTACAGCCCCTGGCTCGGCCTGATCCCTCTACACAGAAGTCCTGCTATGCCCTGTCACCTGGTCCCCCTCTTCTTTAGTATCCCACGTCACCCTCACAGCCCCCAGGCTCTAAGGCCCAGCACCTCACTTGGGGCTTGTGTGTTCCTCATGGGCTGGGAAGCCTGGCGGACAGGGATGGGGACTTAACTGCACCCCCAGGAAAGTCCTGCCAGGCCAAGACAAGGCCAAAGGCAGGAAAAGACAAGGGGCCTCTGCCTAGGGGGCTACCCCCCGAGTCACTCAGAAACTCTACTCTGTCCCCAAGGTCCCGTCCCTGCAGCTCTGGTACCACCATCCCAGACCTGGGGTATTAAGAAAAGGAAGGGCCACATCAACTTCCAAACTGGATCCAACCGGCTTAACTAGACTTGCCCATCTCCTTTTGTTCCTTCTCTTTTTCATGAAATAAAAAGAATGAAGAGATGAGCTTTGGTTTTATAGCAGTGATTCTCAGGGTGTTGTGGGGCCCAGCAGTGGCAGCAGTACCTGGGAACCGGCTGGAGTACCCAGGCCCACTGCAAACTCACTGAATCAGACACTGTTTAATGAGCCCTCCAGAGAAGCCTGATGCTGGCTGCAGTGTGCAAGCTCCTGGCCTGCAGCCTCTCTGTCTCACCCTCACACATGACCCCACCATTGCTTCCTTCAGACCAGGAGCTCAGGAGTTCGGGGGCCCCGAGGGCATCTCCCACTCAGAATCACTCCAGGGCTTCCCTCCAGGGCCTCCCATCTGTTCCCCTCATCTCTGATGCACACCCAGGCTGACTCCTGGAACTCCTGATCTGCCTGAACGTTGCCCTCACCAAAGACCACACCCAGGTGTGTGGGCAGCTTAGGGTCAGACCCCCTACTCGGCTCACGGGCTAGGAGTCCCAGTCCTATGGACACTTGCCTTTTGCCTTTTAACCAGGCTGGGGGTTACAGATCTATCTCAGTGTCTGGTCTTCTTTCTTCAAAGGCACAGCCAAGCATCTGAGCAGGGACAGAATAGGGCGCTCTGCAACCTCTGTCTGCTGGAGACACTGGGAACAGAGGCGGCCACGGAGACATGGGGGTGACTTCCACAGTAAGGTGCCCAGACCAGCATGCCAAGAAGCCACCGTACACTGCTTGGGCACCCTGACCCTCCCTCCACTATCTCAGTTCACATGTCAGTGCTGATGGGATGCCCTTTCAGGGCCCCACTTGTCCCCCATCCAACTAACCAGGCTGAAAATGTAAGCCCTAGTTACCCAGTATGCAAAAAGCTGCAGGAGCTGCCCCCCCTCCTACTCCGCAAGACCCAAGCAGAGCCCCGGAGTCCTTCACTGGGTCCACTGCTTTGCCCACCCTCCCTGTGTCCCCATGTCCAGCCAAGCCAGCCATCAGACAGTGTCAGTCCCCCACACCAGGTGTGCCCCTGCCCCTGAAGCCCACAGACTGTGGTCCTTTCTCTACAACCCAGTGCCAGCTCTGTGCATCTCTTGGGTGGTGTCTTTTCCTTTAGAGTAGTACCTCAAGTCCCTGTGGTCTCCCTGACAAAGGAGACCTTCATCCCTTGAGGGCAGATTCCTCATTCACCTGAATGTGTTCTCCCTCTGCCACCCTCCCAGCACCGGCCACAAGTCCAGGCACATGGAATCGCATGAGTCAGAAAGACTCTTTTTTTTCTGAGACAGAGTCTTGTTGACCAGGCTGGAGTGCAATGGAGTGATCTTGGCTCACTGCAACCTCTGCCTTCCGGGTTCAAGCAATTCTTCTGCCTCAGCCTCCCGAGTAGCTGGGATTACAGGCATGCACCACCACGCCCAGCTAATTTTGTATTTTTAGTAGAGATGGGGTTCCTCCATGTTGCCCAGGCTGGTCTCGAATTCCCCACCTCAGGTGATTTGCCCGCCTCAACCTCCCAAAGTGCTGGGATTATAGGGGTGAGCCACCACGCCTGACCTGAGACTCTTACATATAGTAAATTGCATTTGAACATTTAAGTTTTAATTTTCTTTTTAAATAGTTCAATAGTCTCAATAACATTAAGAAAAAAAAAACTTTCCCAAGTATGTAATCAATTAAGTATATTAAAATATGATGATTCACATTTTCGAAGTGTTGTGGTATTATATATGAACTCAGATTTGGGGCCAGGCATGGTGTCCATGCCTGTAATCCTAGCACTTTGAAAAGCCAAGGCAGGTGGATTGCTTGAGGCCAGGAGTCTGAGACCAGCCTGGGCAACATGGCAAAGCCCTGTCTCTACAAAAAATTAGCCAGGCCTGGTGGCATGCACCTATAGTCCCAGCTGCATGGGAGGCTGAGGTGGGAAGATCACTTGAGCCTGGGAGGTCAAGGATGCAGTGAGCCATGATCATGCCACTGCACTCCAGATTGGATGACAGTGTGAGACCTTGTCTCAAAAAGAAAAGAAAAAAAAAAGAACTTAGAAGTTAAAATCTCAAGTCTAAATTAATTCCTCAATTTTAACTTTAAATTCTTATTACATGGTTGGCCTATGACTCTAACGGGCCACATTATCCAAAACATAACAAATGCTGAAAAGACCAGGTGCACATGTTTTACAATGTTAAAATTGTGGGTTTGATTCTCCTTAACATCTGGATGAACAATTCTACAATGTTGTCATCAAGATGGTATCAGAGTTACCTTTCCAAGGAACGTCGGGTTAGGTTCCTGGCTGGTGGAGTGTTTAACATGTGGAGTGGCCCTGCTCACAGCCAGGCAAGAGGCTGAGCTTAGGTCGTGGCTGCTTTGCCAATTTTTTTCACATGGCAGGAGAGGAAGAGCCCTCCTACACAAGTTCCCTGAACACTGGTCACACGTCACCTAATTCCTACCTCTTTTCACTGACATTTTCTAGCTCCACTCTGGTGGCTGCACACTTCTGTGTCCCACTGGACTATTTACGCTTCCTTTACTTCCGGGGTGTGTGTGTGTGTGATTTTTTTTTTTTTCCAGGCCTTCCTGTCTGTTAGCAGAGCCAACAGGTATTTAAATGACACTTGTCTGACTCTCCGCAACCTGGTGACACCTGACCAGGACCGTGGCTGCTTGGTAATGGTAGGCCCCCGTGCCCTGGTCATCTGTCCCCGACAAAGCTGTACCAGCCTCAAGTAGATTGTGCTGTCTGGTGGCTCCAGCTAGATGTCCAGCAGCATGGACAGGATGACAGGGTGTCCCAGCCCCGCCCTACATCCCCAAAACGAATCTGTGTGAGGAACAAGCCCCATCCACCAGCCCCAGGCACCCCCCAAAGCCAGCCTCCCCACAAAACCCCCTGCTCCCCCGGTGTGTTCGGACATCCCTGCATCCCTCCCTCCAGTCACTCCAGATGTTGAGTTGCAGACCTGAAAAGGGGATGTCCTCAGGCACCGGCCTCTCAGGGGTGTGGGGGAACTGTAGGGGAAGGGATTCTCAGCCTGACCATCCATGCCCAGGCAAAGAGGCGTGGGAAGCGCCCAAGCCCCAATGTGTTAGACACTGCCCGTGGTGATAAAGAGCAGATGTCCTCCTCGGCTGGAGAAGTGGGCTGGCAACAGAAGGAGGAGGCCTGGGAGAGCTGGTGGCCGACCCACCATCCTCTGTCTTGATTAAACCAACGCTCCCTGCTGGGCATGATGGCTCACTCCTGTAATCCCAGCACTTTGGGAGGCTGAAGTGGGCGGATCACCTGAAGTCGGGAGTTTGAGAGCAGCCTGACCAACACGGAGAAACCCCATCTCTATTAAAAATACAAAATGAGCCAGGCGTGATGGTGCATGCCTGTAATCCCAGCTACTCGAGAGGCTGAGGCAGGAGAATCCCTTGAACCTGGGAGGCAGAGGTTGCAGTGAGCCAAGATCACGCCATTGCACTCCAGCCTGGGAAACAAGAGGGAAATTCCGTCTCAAAAAGAAAGAAAAGAAAAGAAAAGAAAAGAAAGGAAAGGAAGGGGAAGGGGAAGGGGAAGGGGAAGGGGAAGGGGAAGGGGAAGGGGAAGGGGAAGGGAAGGGGAAGGGAAGGAAAGGAAAGGAAAGGAAAGGAAAGGAGAAGAGAAGAGAGAAAGAAAGAAAGAAAGAAAAGACCCAACCCTCCCAGGGCATGTGTATCACAGGCCCTGAGGGGACAACAGCCAGAAAAGCTGGTGAATGTCCAGTAGGCAGAGGATGGAGGGTCGGGGACTCTGAGGGAGACTTCTTGGGCCAGAACCTCAGCTCCACCACCAAGCAGCAGCATAACTTGGGAAACTCAATTCCTTCTACTTTGGGGGTTCCCCTCCCCGATTTTTATTTTAACAAATTAATTTTTAGGTGATATTATTAAATGAAATTAAATGTCAAAACTGTAGATGAAATGTGCACCCTTGCCATCCAGGAAATGCAAATCAAAACCATAATAAGGTACCACTTCACATCCATGAGGATGGCTATGAACAAAAAGGTGGACAGTAACAAGTGTCGGGGGATGTGGAGAAGCTGGACCTCTCATGGATTGCCAGTGGGAATGTAAAACAGTGCAGATGGAAACAGTCTGGCAGCTCCTCAAAACTAAACATAATGTTGCCACATGACCCAGTAATCCCACTCCTAGGTGTATACCCAAGAGAAATGAAAACTTATATCCAAAAACAAATAAATAAGGAAAAAAGAAAACTTACGTCTACACAGAAACTTGTACACACATGTTCATAGCAGCAGCATTCATAGCAGCTAAGGAGTAGAAATAACCCAAACATCCATCAGTGGACGAATGGACTTTAAAAAATAGTATGCCCATACGACAGAGTATTATTCAGCCATAATAGGGAGTGGGGGCCGGGCACAGTGGCTCATGCCTGTAATCCCAGCACTTTGGGAGGCAGAAGTGGGCAAATCACTTGAGGTCAGGAGTTTGAGACCAGCCTGGTCAATGTGGTGAAACCCAGTCTCTACTAAAAATACAAAAAGTAGCCGGGTGTGGTGGCGGGCATCTGCAATCCCAGCTACTCCAGAGGCTGAGACAGGAGAATCCCTTGAATCCAGTAGGTGGAGGCTGCAGTGAGCCGAGATTGCCCCCTGCACTCCAGCCTGGGAAACAGAGGGAGAGACTCCATCTGAAAAAACAAAAACAAAAACAAAAACAAAGCAAAGCAAAGGGAGTGGAGTACTAACACATGCTACAACATGGATGAAACTTAAAAATTTATGCTAGGTGAAACGAAACAGACACAAAAAGCCACATATTGTTTGATTACATTTATATGAGATATTCAGAAAAGGCAAATCCAGAGACAGCACGTAGATGAGTGGCTCCTAGGGCCAGAGCAAATAGGGGAATATCCCGGGGGTGGGAGGGGATAGCTAAAGGGTACAGGGTTTCGTTTTCAGATAGTATTCTATGATTGACTGTGGTAATGGTTGCACATGTCTGTGAATATACTAAAAGCCAACGGATTATATACAGTAAAAGGGTGAATTATATGATATGTGAATTATATCTCAAAAATGTCATAGAAAAAATGGCCTAGAGAAATCTCACTTCCACCTCCATCCTCTCTGCCCATATCCACAGGACTTCTTTTTGAAAAAATAAGCAAAGTCTATATAAAATACACACCCATACTCTTTAAAATACTCCCCTCCCCTCCCCTTCCTTTTCTTCTTTCTTTTTTCTTTTTTCTCAATCGCTCAGGCTGGAGGGCACTGGCTTGCGATCTCCTCTCACTGCAAGCTCCGCCTCCCGGGTTCACGCCATTCTCCTGCCTCAGCCTCCCGAGTAGCTGGGACCACAGGCGCCCGTCACCACGCCCGGCTAATTTGTTTTTGCATTGTTTTAGTAGAGACGGGTTTCACCGTGTTAGTCAGGATGGTCTCCATCTCCTGACCTTGTGATCCGCCCGCCTCCGCCTCCCAAAGTGCTGGGATTACAGGCGTGAGCCCCGTGCCCGGCCAAAATACTCCCTCCTTTCTTACTCAGGTAGTGTTGTCTTTCCCGTGCTGCTTGGCACCTTCCTTTTCTTTTCTTTAACTTAGCAGTGTACCCCAGCGCTGTCAGCATCTCTCTTTGGTGCACAGCGCTTCTCCGTGGAGACCTTAGCCTCATGGACTGTGCCGCCAGGAACAACGCTGCCTGCAGGTTGCTTCCTGTCTGCCCAGGTGATCCCTGTGGGAGGCCCCTGAGATGCAAGGGCAAAGGCAGTCCAGACTTGGCAGGTGCGGCTGCCTGTCCCCCCACCTCCCCACCCACCACCCTCACAGACGGGAGCCCGACCCGGTGCCCTCCAGCCACGCAGCATGCCCTTGACTCTCCACAGAGGCCTCCGTTTGCTCTGTGAACCGGACTGTGGTAGTAATGAGACGACTGGATACAGGTCCAGCACTCAGAACGGTGCCTGGGTCATAATGAACATGAGCTCAGTGGGAACTCTCCTCACCACTCCCCTCACCTTCAAGGCCAAAGCAGCGATGCCTGGCTGGGAAAGCTCTGCCTTTGCTTGCTCTCTGGTCTTGGAGCACAGAAGCGGCTGCAGCTGCGACCCCAGAGCACAGCGGGGTTGAGCCCCGCGGCGCGGCGTGTAGGGGGTACTAGAGGAGTCGTGGGAGGACCCAGGGACAGGGTGCTGGGATGGGGGCTGGATGGCCGGCACCCTGCCCTGGCTCTGAGACCCCCTGGCGGGTGGGTGCATCCTAGGTCTGCGGGGAACGGGGCGACGGGCCGGGGGGTGACGGGGAGGGTGCTCTTTAGCCAGGTTTAGGGAAGGCCTCTCAGGGGGAGCACTGCAGCAGAGGCGTACAGGGAGTGCGCAGCACACCTCCGTCACCTCTCTCTCTGGACCAGGAAGTGCAAAGGCCGAAGGCCGCGCCGGTGGCTGCTTAGTGAACGCTGCATGCTGCTGGGAGGCCCCGGTAGCCCCAGCAGGGTGGGGGCTGGCGGGAAGGTAGGGGCAGGCCGAGTTCTGGGAGAGACCTAGGTGCCAGGTGGGGGAGGATCTAGAGGCCGCTGGAGCAAGAAGGCAAGCCGCTGTGGGTTCTCCTTGTAAAAGGCTCGCGCGCCCGCCTCCAGGCTTGCAGGCTCTCCCAGGCTGCGGTCCGTCTCCGTCCAGGCGGGTATGGTGGGGCTGGAGCCAGCGGGGCTGCACAGTTGTGGGAGGGAGATCTGCTTTGCAGGTGGAGCCGGCAGAACTTGCCTCCATGCTCTCCAAGCGTAGCGGACCTGGCCGGAGCCGGACCGCGCACCTAGAGCCGTTCCCAACGCGCCCATTGCAGCCGCTTAGACCTCCCGGAAGCGTCGGGGGCGGGAGGTGTGCGGCGGGGGCGGGGTGGGGGCCAATCCCAGAAATGGGTGTGGGGCCCCAGATGGGGCTCCTGGCCCAGCCCGGAGCTGACCCGTGTCTTGGGCCGGTGCAGGGCCCCCATTGTTAAAATACCGCCAGCAGACTCCACTGAATTTCCAAAACGCCACCCAAGTCACTGGGGCTCCTTCCTCGGGGCTATTTACAGGGCGGACCCCCAGGACAGGCCTGAGGGGTCAGGGAGGACGCACCCTGAAAGCCCCTTCAGGAGCGGGACAGTCGCGCGCGTGGAGGACCCGGGATGCGCGGTCAGGGGCCTGAGGAGCCCAGAGTACCGGGGGGAAAAGGACGCGGGTGGGGAGCGGGGAGAGCGGGGCGGGGCCACGTCCCCGTGACCTGTGACTCGGCGCCTGAGCCCGCGGCCAAGGAGGTGGCGCCTCCCCGGGTCTCACCGAGGGTCGCTGTCCACGTTACATGAGCTCACGTGAGGAGAAGAAACTTAGAATGACAGAGTGCAAAGCACAGTGACGATTCTTATCGTTCTCTCCCGGACCACGGGCTCATCCTTGTGCCATCTGAGCTCGCGGTGGGCTGGGGGCATCGCAGTGGACAGAGGGCGCTGCGAAGTGGAGACGACGTCCTGCGGTGGCCGCGAGGGCCTGGGGCTGGCCGGGGTCCGAGCCGGGGTGGAGACGGCGCCGCGGGGGTCGGGGGCGAGGGGGCAGCTGTCGGGTGTGGCCAGTCGCTTCGGAGGCAGTGAATGGCCCGGCCCGGCTCAGAGCGCCCGCCCGGCCAAGGGCTCCCCCGCCCCCGGCCCAGCAGTCCCGGCTGCCCTCCGGGCGCGGCAGTCCGCGCAGGAATCCTCGGCCTCTCCGGGGCCCTCATAGATCCTCCCCCAGGCCGGCAGTTCCCTAATTCCAGGAACTTACTAGAGCCTGGGAAGTCCGGGAAGCCCCTCCCGCCGAGGTCCGCCTCCCCTAGCCCAACTCCGCGGACTCCTCTAGGGCTCCTGGCTGCCTGAGGAGCACAGTAACACCCAGCCCCCCACAGCCCACACAGCCCCACAGAGCCCCCCACAGAGTCCCCTCACAGACCTGCAGCGCCACACAGACCCCACACCCAGGCCCCCACACTCAGCCCCCCACAGCCCCACACCTCCTACACCCACAGCCCTACACAGCTCCACATCCAGCTCCACACATCCTCCCTCAGCCCCCCACAGCCCAACACCCAGCACCACCCCCACAGCCTCCTCAGTCCTATTCCCAGCCCCTCCACAGCACCACACAACCCCCCCTAGAGCCCCTCACAGCCCCCTCAGCCCCACACAGCCTCCCACACTCACCTATAGTCCCCCACATTATCCCTCCCCTCCGCCCCATAGTCCCCACAGCCCTCCAACCCATAGAGAAGGCCCATGCAGTTGAGAATGTACATCCTTTCCTGACTCAACAGCCTAGTAAGGGTCAGGACAAAATGCCATGGCCAAGAGTGCCATGAACAATGCCTGGGGACAGGATGGCCAGAAAGGCTCCCACAGGACATGACCTGTGGTCTGGGTCTTAGGGGATGAGTGAGATTTGAATAAGCAAGCCTGTTTCAGCTCAGGGAGCAGACCAGAAGAAAAGAAGGAAAATAAACACAGGGTTAATGCTGAACACAGAGATAAGGGACACAGAAGCCTGATTCAGTAAATCCACCTTCAACTAATAGGAATTCCAAAAGAAAAGAATGTAGAGGGAGGGCAATTAACAATACAAGATTGGAGGAAAGCAGTGCAGACCTAAGGAACAGACCTAAGGAGACATGGGTCTGCAGATGGAGTGCTCCATGGAATGCAGGATCAAGGAAAAAATAACCTGCCTCTAGAAATATCTGAACAAAAGTGCAGAGCGACAGGGAGTAAGATTGGCTGACAGATTTCAAAGATGGTAAAAATAAAATGTTCACTGCAAGGGCTGAGAACTGCAGTGCATCACATCCCCATCAGTAGCAATAGTCGTAAGAAGATGATTGGGAAGTAATTTTGAACCTTGTTTTCTACACTAGGCCAAATTATGAATCAAGCATGGGGTAGAAAAAAAGATACTGTTAGACCTCCAAGGACTCAAAAAAACAGAAACCCATCCTCCCATGCATCCTTTCTTGGATAGTTACTTGAGGATGTATTCCAGCAAAGTGAGAAAGAAAGCTAAGAGAAAGACCTGGGATTGACTCTTGAGTGATCCACCAGGGGGTGGTAGAGGGAGTCCAGGGCTGTGCTCCTACCCAGGGACAAGGAGTTGGAGTCTGGATCCATGGGGTAGGAGAGGGAAGGGGAGGTCTTGAGAACAAAAAGGTGGCAAAACTGAGGCCATGTCAGAGGCACATTATTATTCTGTTATTAATATTATGTGTTAATAAGGAAGAAAGGCAATTTAAAGCTCTAGGGAAAATGTATGTAACAAAATTCAGCTTCAACTATAAAGCAAACGAACATAGGATAGGATTTTCAGTTCCTGAGGGAAGGCAAAATGAGTTTGCCCCATTTGCTCTGATGCTAAGAATACCTTCCTTGTGTGGTTGGACAGGGTGGTGGTGGTGGTGATGACTTTAGGCCCACAGAGAAAGAAATGTCCCCCTGGCCCAGCAGGTAGCTGTGCAGTGAGTAACATGTAACAGTGATATGCCCAACTGCCCATGAGTGTAGAGGCTCCCACTGTTGCAGTTTGAATCCACTGGGCTCCACTTTTACTATAGACAAAGCCGCAGAAGTAAAGGCTGAGGAGGATGGTGTTGTGGGACCTAGAGAGAGTGGATAGCAGAGGCCATCCTACTATCACCTTCCATGAAGGGGAGTCAAGACGCAGACCAAAGGTATGGTAGTAAACACAGGGGAGTAAGAGCTAATGTAAAGTTTCAGAGATAACCTGCAGAAGGTTAAAACACTCCTCTAATGTAAACACAGGGGGAGGAGGGAGAAGGTACAGAGGGGAGAGGGGACTGGAGGTAATTATAGTTGATGCTTGAACAACACAGGGGTTGGGACCATTGATCCCCTCCCCCATGAAGTCAAGAATCCCCATAAAACTTTTGACTCCTCAAACATTTAACTACTGATAGCTTGTTGACCGGAAGAAGCCTTGCCGATCACATAAACAGTTAATTAACACATCTTTTGTATGTGAGATATATTATATTCTGCATTCTTACAATACAGTAAGCTAGAGAAAAGAAAATGTTATTAAGAAAATATAAGAAAGAGAAAATATATTTAGTATTCATTAAGTGGAAGTGGATCATTATAAAGGTGTTCATTCTCATTGTCTTCATGCTGAGTAGGCTGAGGAGGAGGAGGAAGAGGAGAAGATGGTCTTGCTGTCTCGGGGTGGCAGAGGCAGGAGAAAATTTACATAGAAGTGGACCCACACAGTTCAAACTTGTGTTGTTGAAGGGTCAACGGTATTCATCTTTCATATTAGGAAGCCAGTATATTTTGTCAAATACTCATAAATCACAAAGTAGGAGGACAAGTATTTTATTGAAGCTGAAGGGAATAACGACAAAAACAAATTAAAAACAGAAGCGATAAAGTTTAGTCCCAAGGTGGTAGAACTGGTGTGTGTGTGGGGGGATGGGTAAAGAGACATTCTATCATTCGTTTTTTGTTTTTTGTTTTTGGTATTTTTTAACCTTGTTCATATGTATGATTAGAATTCCTGAATTTTAAAAACAAAACCAACAGTCAAATTACTTCCAAAGTCCTTGAACATCATGACTCAATACTCCATAAAATAAACATATTTTACTGTTCCTTTTTCTTTTTCTTTCTTTTTTTTTTTGAGACAGAGTTTCGCTCTTGTCGCCCAGCTTGAAATCTTGCCTCACCACAACCTCCACCTCCCGGGTTCAAGTGATTCTCCTGCCTCAGCCTCCTGAGTAGCTGGGAGGGATTACAGCCATGCACCACCATACCTGGCTAATTTTGTATTTTCAGTAGAGACGGGGTTTCTCCATGCTAGTCAGGCTGGTCTCGAACTCCTGACCTCAGGTGATCTGCCCGCCTTGTCCTCCCAAAGTGCTGGGATTACAGGTATGAGCCACCATGCCCAGCCTTACTGTTTCATTTTTTAAATCATTTTCACTGGCACTTTCTCAGTTTTACAACTGTCAGCAACTGTATACAGAGTATGCATTCTTTACCTAGACATGAAGGGAAAACAAACAAAAACAGTTTCTAATGCTTTCCTAAAGGGACAGTGCCAGCTGATAAGAAGAGTAATAACCACCCAGCCCCATCATGTTCAGGCACTTCCAGGTACCAGGGCAGATGACTTCGACTCCTTCCTGACTCGAGGCAGCATCCTTACCTAGTCTCAGATCAATGAAACCTGCTCTTGTTTTAAAGGCCTCGCAGCAGGGAGCTCAGCCTGTCTCCTCTCCAGCTGAAGCAGTTCTATTTTTATTCCACGCTGTCGATGGCTCGTGTCCAAGCCAGTGGCTGTGCTCCAGGTGCCAGACTCCCTGGCAGCACCCCTATTATGGGACAAAGCTCTGCCTGCTCCAGACAGCAGCCTGGCCACAGCCTGATCACAGGCTAGTCACAGCCCTGTCACAGACATCTGTGCACACTTCAATCTGCCCATTGTGGGGACAGCCTGCAGGCCTGCCTGAACCTGGCCAAGCCCCGATAACAGGCAGGAACCACATCTGTGAACCAGGTCACAGATTGTCAGATTGTCAAACATTTCACACCTAAAGTGAATACGGAGAAAGGAAAAACAAGCCTCACTTTTCCCACCGCCCAGTTCTAGTACAGGCAGACCTCAGGATATTGTGGGTTTGGTTCCAGACCACTGCAATCAGCAAATATCACAATAAAGAGAGTCAAACACATTTTCTGGTTTCCCAGTGCATATAAAAGTTATGTTTAAACTATACTGTAGCCTATTAAGTGTGCAATAGCTTTCTGTCTGTAAAAGCAATGTACATACCTTAATTTAAAAATACTTTTTGCTAACAAATGCTAACAATCATCTAAGCCTTCAGCAAGTTTTGGTCTTTTTCCTGCTGAAAGGTCTTGATTCAATGTTGATGGTTGCAGACTGATCAGGGTGGTGGTTGCTGAGGGTTGGGGTGGCTGTGGCAATTCCTTCAAATAAGACAACAATGAAGTTTGCCACACCAATGGACTAGTCTTTTAGTGATGGACTTCTCCGTAGTGTGCAATGCTGATAGCATTTTACCCATGGTAAAACTTCCTCCGAAATTGGAGTCCGTCCTCTCAAACCCTGACACTGCTTTATCAACTAAGTTTATGGAATAGTCTAAATCCTTTGTTGTCATTTCAACAATGTTCACAGCGTCTTCACAAGGAGTAGATTCCATCTCAAGAAACCACTGTTTTTCCTCATCCATAAGAAGCAACTCCTCATTCATTCAAGTTTCATCAGAAAGGAGTCTCAAAGTGGGCTTCAAAATATTCAGTAAGCATGCTGTAAATAGGTGTGCTGTCCTCCAGGCTTTGTTCTTCCACTTCTAGAGCGTAGGCAGAGTAGATTTAGCGTATTTTTAATGGTCCCAGGATTTTCCGAGTGGTAAATGAGCGCTGGTTTTAACTTAAAGTCATCAACTGCCTTAGCCTCTAACAAGAGAGCCAGCCTGTCCTTTAAAGCCAGCCATTGACTTATCTCTAGCTTTGAAAGTCCTAGATGGGATCTTCCTCAAATAGAAGTCAGTTTCATTTACACTGAAAATCTGCTGTGTAGTGAAGCCACCTTCAGCAATGATCTTGGCGAAGATCTTCTGGATAACGTGCCGCAGCTTCTGTAGCAGCACTTGCTGCTTCGCCTTGCACTTTTATGTTGTGCAGATGCCCTCTTTCTTTTTTCTTTTTTTTAAGATGGAGTTTCACTCTTGTTGCCTAAGGTGGAGTGCAATGGTGCAACCTCTGCCTCCCAGGTTCAAGCAATTCTCCTGCTTCAGCCTCTCAAGTAGCTGGGATTACAGGTGCACACCACCACGCCTGGCTAATTTTTTGTATTTTTAGTAGAAATGGGGTTTCACCGTGTCAGCCAGGCTGGTCTCGAACTCCTGACCTCAGGTGGTCCGCCTGCCTCAGCCTCCCAAAATGCTGGGATTACAGGCTTGAGCCACTGCGCCCAGCCTAATACCTTCTTTCTTTAAACCTCATGAACAAACCTCTGCCAGCTTCCAACTTTTCTTCTGTAGCTTCGTAGCTTCTCTTAGCCTTTGTAGAATTGAAAGAAAGTTAGGGACCTTGCTCTGAATTAGGCTTTGACTAAAGGGAATGTTGTGGCTGGTTTGATCTTCTATCCAAGCCACTGAAACTTTCTCCATATCAGCAATAAGCCCATTTCACTTTTGTATCATTCATGTGTTCACTGGAGTAGCCCTTTTAAAAGTTTCTTTGAGAACATTTCCTTTGCATTCGCCATGTGGTTAACTACTTGGCACAAGGTGCCTAGCTTTCAGCCTACCTCACCTTTTGAAGCTTCCTCGCATGGCTTCCTAAGCTTAACTATTTCTAGCTTTTGATTTAAAGTGAGAGACCTCTGACTCCTCCTTTCACTTGAACACTTAGAGGCAATTGTAGGGTTATTAATTGGCCTAATTTCAATATTGTGTCTCAGGGAATAGGGAGGCCTGAGGAGAGAGGGAGAGACAGGGAAAGGCAGGTTGATGGAGCAGTGAGAACACACACATTTATCAATTAAATTTGCCACCTTATATGGAAGTGGTTCGTGGCACTCCAATTATAAGAGTAACATCAAAGATCACTGATCACAGATCACCATAACAGATGTAATAATAATAAAAATGTTTGAAATATTTTGAGAAATACCAAAATGTGACCAAGACACAAAGTGAGCATGTGCTGTTGGAAAAATTGCACCGATAGACTTGCTCAAGGTAGATTTGGCACAAATCTTCAATTTCTAAAAAACACAATATTTGCAAAGTGCAATAAAATGGTGTGCACTAGAACAAGAAATACCTGTAAATCCTAAATAAATCTAATGTTGCAACCCCCTTGGGCCCCTCTCAGTCATCTTGTCCTGACTTTGGGATTAACCTTCATCATGTGGTTTCATACTCTTGGTCTATAGATACTCATCAGTTCAGGCTGCTAAAACTAATTACTATAGACTGGATGACTTAAACAACAAACATTTACTTTTCATAGTTCTAGAGGCAGGGAAGTCCAAGATCAAGGTGCCAACAGATCCAGTGTCTGGTGAGGGCTCTCCTCCTTGTTTGCAGATGGCCACCACCTCCTTGTATCCTCATATGGCTGAGAGAGAGATCATCCCTCTCACATCTCTTCTTGTGAAGGCATCAATCCCATTCATGAGGATTATGAAATCATGAGATCCACCCTCATGGTCTAATCACCTCCCAAAGGCCTCACCTCCTAATGCCATCCTATTGAGGGTTAGAATTTAACATGTGAGTTTGGCAGGGACACAAACATTCAGTCCATAGTAGGTATGGATGCATGAGCAGCACATGGCATTGCTTGGTGTGTTTGGTGCTCCTTTAGCTGTTTGCTTTTGTGGTGCAGCATTGTTTTTGGTGACTTTGGGATGACACCCTCAGTTCTACATCATCCCTTTGCACCAATGTGTGGTCAGCCATTGGGCGTGTCTGTCCTTGTGTGGACATGTAGAGGGCATTTGGGGTGTGTCCAAAAGTATGGTCATGAATGTTGGTGGACATCTTTTGGGGGATGGAGTGGGGACACACTGCACCAGCTTACCTTTGGCAAGCTCTTAGCCTCACAAAAGTGCTATTGTGAGTTTTAATGACAAAAGTGATACCTGAGTAGTTTTGAGAATTTAGAGAGCACACAAAAATAAGTAAATAAAAGTCCTCTGTTGTCTTCTACCTAAAGGTAACAATTGCTTGAGTTTGTTCTGTCTCTTACCTGTCCTTATGTTTTTGAGAAGGAGCCTCACTCTGTCGCCCAGGGTGGAGTGCAGTGGCGCGATCTCGGCTCACTGCAACCTCCGTCTCCCGGGTTCAAGCCGTTCTCCTGCCTCAGCCTCCTGAGTAACTGGGATTACAGGCACCACCACCACACCCGACTAATTTTTGTATTTTTAGGAGAGACGGGGTTTCACCATGTTGGCCAGCCGGGTCTTGAGCTCCTGAGCTCAGAGGATCTTCCCACCTCAGACTTCCAAAGTGCTGGGATTACAGGCATGAGCCACCTCACCTGGCCTACCTACCCTTTTTCTATGCATTTAAACATGTAAACACAATATAGCTATAGAGAAAATTTTTTTAAATAAATCATGATCATACTTCCGTACTGTTTTGCAACCTACCTCTTTCACTTAATAATAGATTGGGTATTGGTGATTATGGAGGTTATGTGGTTCATTGAATTGATCTCGTATTCCTGGACATTTAAGCTATTTGAAACATCTTGGTATTTTTAACAGATAACTTTCTTTTAATGTTGTTCTTATGTGATATTCGCTGCATTCACAAGAACATATGCAATGAAAGTGTAAGTGCGGCCCTGTCCTCAGCACTAGGCTGCTCGTCATCGCTGACACTCCTGTGTGTGCCTCTCCTGGCCCCGTGGCCCTCACTGCAGAGGCACATGTTCTCTCGGAGTTAGAAGTTGTGTTTCCATTGTAATCCGGGTTCTGCAAACTAGCAGCTGGTCTTCCCAAAGTGGAAGGTTCATGTACAAAGTCCACTGGGCCATGGTGGGAGAGCACTGCAGAGCCCGGGAAGGAGGCCATCCTCCCTGCTCTGAGCGTGTCCAGCCCCCACAGGCCAACAGTCAATCTCAGGAAACCCACCAGAGTGTGTTTATGGTGAAAAGACCAGGAGACAGATAAGAGACAAGGAGTAGCTGTGTTCAGGGTAAGCAGGTAATAACCACTTTCCCAAAATACAATCCGTCAGTGACCCTTGTGTCGCTGGTGTTGAGATGAGGACTCCTCTTAGGCGGTCCAGAGGAAGTCTGCTAATTACGCAGGCCATCTTGATATTTACTGTCAATTCTCCCTGGTCCCCTGGCGAATTCATAAGTAAATGATTACCCAATTGTGAGGTTGGGAATGGAAGACATTATGATGGAGTCAAGAATGAGCCCTGGAGCTGGGGTCAGGACACCCAGACTGAGCTCCTCAGGCCTATCATGTGTTTGCAAATAAGGGCAACGCCCATCACCACTTTGTACTCTCTGTCTCTAAGTTCCAAGAGGTCTGAGTGAGTGGATGTGATATCTACACACATTGGCACCCTGGGCACGGGAAGTCACAGCTATGCAGGAGAAAAGGCTTTGCCTGGTTCCTTGGCGGGCCCTAAAGGGAGGTCTGAACCTCACAGTGACTGGGACTGGGCCCCTTGAGGGCAGCTTGCTCGTCTTCTTAGAGGACATTGCATTGGACACACGAGGCTGCCAGGTGCAGGCACACAGACTGGCCAGTGTTCAGGCCTCAGAAATGCAGCAGCCAGAAAAATGCTAAGTCACCAGCCCTGTGTCATGGGGCCCGCCAGTCTTCTGGGCCTGTCCCACAATGCCACAGAATAGACAAAGGTACCCCTAGACAGGTTAGAAGCCTTTAGAACTCAGAGCTTAAGGCCGGGCGCGGTGGCTCAAGCCTGTAATCCCAGCACTTTGGGAGGCCGAGACGGGCGGATCACGAAGTCAGGAGATCGAGACCATCCTGGCTAACACGGTGAAACCCCGTCTCTACTAAGAAATACAAAAAATAGCCGGGCGAGGTGGCGGGCGCCTGTAGTCCCAGCTACTCGGGAGGCTGAGGCCGGAGAATGGCGTGAACCCGGGAGGCGGAGCTTGCAGTGAGCTGAGATCCGGCCACTGCACTCCAGCCTGGGCGACAGAGCGAGACTCCATCTCAAAAAAAAAAAAAAAAAAAAAAAAAAAAAGAACTCAGAGCTTAAAAGGCAGCTGTGGCTGGTGGTCCAATCAGACCAGGATCCCTCCGTGACTTTTGCCAGCTGTGTGACCTTGAGAAGACCACTTGACCCCTCTGAGCCTCGTACCCTCTGCAGCCCTAAGTTGGGACTACTCACACCTCCCTCTGAGAGTGCTCAGAGGGCACAGCTCAGCAAGCAAGCACCTGGCCCAGGACCCGGCCAAGTGGCTGCTGCCTGGGAGGCATCTGGGACAGGGAGTGCCGTGTGAGACAGCCTTCCTCGGTGTCCCCGGTCGGTCCCGGTCTCCATCCACAGGGATCATTTCTCAGTGGCATGTGAGAGTGGAGGCCTGGCCTGGGGGCCTGAGTATCTGGCATGGGCACAGTTCCCAGCATCTGACGTCTCACAGCCCACTGTGAACTTCACCATGACCCTACACAGACCATGCCAAGCTTGCTTCCCAGGTGAAGGCAAGGCTTAGGGAAAGACTTCTTCCCACAGCTGCGTGGCAGGTTGCCCAGAGCGGAGACACCAGACCTTTCTCCAACACTGTGTTGTGTGGTCACCGCCCTGAGCAACGGCTGTGCAGGCAGCAGCAGGTGAGCTGGGGTGCAGGCCTTCAAGAACTGATCGGCTTTTAAGAACTGTAGTGAAGTGACAATTATTTTGATTATTACTCCTACTTTTTAAAGCTGAATAATTGATGGGGAATACTATGAAGGACAACAAAACACAGGTGGAAGAGATACTCAGTCCAGTTTAATTCAACTATGTTTTGTGGCCCTTGCTAGGGCCGTGGAGAGTGGGATGCAGGTTCCTTCCACTATGCAGGAGTTCATCAAGCCCTGCAGCCTAAGCCGCCACTTTGCTCTCCCCAGCCCAGGGGAGTGCAGGAAGGACATGAAGGCTGGGACGGATGGGGGGCTCATCCTGGACTAGCTGGGGGTTGGGGGCAGCCTAATGTGCAGCCACATCTCAGCCTCACAGGGTAATCACAGAGGCCGTTATAAGAGGGAGGTCAGGAGATCAGAGAGGAGATGCTGCTTTGCTGGATTTGAAGATAGGGGAGGAGGGCACAAGCCAAGGAATGTAGGTGGCCTTTACAAGCTGGAAAGGAAAACAGACTCCAGAAGGAAGCAGCCCTGATGACACCTGGATTTTAGCCCTGTAAGACTTGTTTTGCACTTCTGACCTCCAGAGCTATAAGAGAATAAAAAGAATAAACTTGTGTTGCTTTAAGCCACTGCTTATGGTAATTTGTTACAGCAGCAACAGGCAATTCTTTTTTTTTTTTTTTTTTTGAGACAGTCTTGCACTGTTGCCCAGGCTGGGAGGGCAATGGCACGATCTCACCTCACTGCAACCTCCGGCTCCTGGGTTCAAGCCATTCTCCTGCCTCAGCCTCCCGAGTAGCTGGGATTACAGGCGCCCACCCCCACGCCCGGCTAATTTTTGTATTTTTACTGGAGATGGGGTTTCATGATGTTAGCCAGGCTGGTTTCGAACTCCTGATCTCATGATCTGCCTGCCTTGGCCTCCCAAAGTGCTGGGATTACAGGCATAAGCCACTGCGCCCGGCCAGCAACTGGCAATTAATACAGACCTTGTGTTTCCAACACTGTCTTCTGTTCAAACCTGCCTGTCCTATGTACCATCGGAATGCTGGTCTCTGACGCGTAACAGTGCAGGAAAGTTGGTGCAGAGATAGCAGCCCTACCAGGAGTAGCCGCGTGTCTTTACTGCTTTCCACACAGAAGACCTTTCAGGAATGGTGCTAATGGCAGGAATTTTATCATGGCCTAGATGAGGTTTGATTGGGGGTGACTGAGCCACCCATGTCCCCAGAATAAGCTACACATTGCCTTATCTGTTATTCAAGGCCTTCTGCAGCCAAACCCAATCCAGAAAAGGCTAGTCCACACCCCAACACGACCGACAAGGCTAGGAGCAAGTGTCAGAGGGTCTTGATGATTACACCCCAGTGAGTTCCCTTGGAAAATACTGTGGCCCTTCCTCTGAACGCTAACCAGGCCCCCTTCCAGAACACCAGTCCCTTCAACACCAGTCCCTTCATGGAATTCCTGGCAAGCAGTGTTTCAGCTCCTGCTTGAATGCCTCCAGTGACAGGGTGCTCACTGCCTACAGGCCAGCACCAAGGGATGGGAAGTCCTTCTTTATTTATTTGTTTACTTGTTTTTGAGACAGAGTTTCGCTCTTGTTGCGCAGGCTGAAGTGCAGTAGCGTGATCTCGGCTCACTGCAACCTCCACCTCCTGGGTTCAAACGATTCTCCTGCCTCAGTCTCCCGAGCAGCTGGGACTATAGGAACATGCCACATTTTTGAATTTTTAGTAGAGACAGGGTTTCTCCATGTTGGTCAGGCTGGTCTTGAACTCGAACTCCTGACCTCAGGTGATCCGCCTGCCTTGGCCTCCCAAAGTGCTGGGATTACAGGCGTGAACCACCGCGCCAGGCCGGAAGTCCTTCTTTACAGGGGCAGATGTCACTGTGAGCCTTCGCCAGGCTCTGCCCTCTTGGGGAGTGCACCCCCGCCCTCCACCAGATGCTTCTCCTCACCTGGTCACTATGCAGCCAGACACAGCACTTCACCTAACTGCCACAAACTGACTTCTAATCCAAGTCTTGAGAAATATGGAAAAAGGGTCAGAGCCAGGAGTGTCCTGAGGCTGACCCCTCAGGCCTGCCTCCAGGATGCTGTCATCTCTGACACGATCTGTCAGCCACAGACCCTCTCTGCCACCCAAAACTGCTTTGTGACCTGGTCCAAAAAGGAAGTGTGAGAAGAAAATGTGCTATGCGCATACCACAGACACTCATACATTTGTTCTTCGAACGCCAGGAAAATCTATTGCTTGCTTTTTTTCTCCCTCTTACATTACTGGGGGCCTCTGAAGGCCTTAGGAGACCCCTCACTCCTGGGACGGGGGCTCCATGAATGGTGGGGACCCCAGTCTTCTGGAAAGAAACCCCATGAGGGGTTTCAAATCTTGGCAGTGACATCATAACTGACAGGCTTTTTTTTTTTTTTTCTGTCAATATTTTTTAAGCATCTGGGATCCTCTCGACACAAACCTATTTCTGGAAGCGGATCCACCCTGCAGTTGCTGCTATCTGGAGAAGTTCCTGAGCAATAAATGGCTCTGAGAAGGCGGAACAGTGGCTGTCCCGGGAAAATACTCCAACCAAGAACGGGCTCCAAATGTCTCCGTACCAAAAAGACTTTTGTTTGAAAAATGTGTGCTTGTTTTTATGACTGTTCAGCGTGTGCCTGGGTGCATTCATTTCACGCCTCCCTGCCCCCACTCTGATACAGAAAACAAACGTTCATCAGGCGATGCCAGCTGGTGTCGGGGGAGCTTCGGGAAAACCCACGTCTGATCAGCTGCAATGCCTGCATTTGTTAGTAACACTTCACATTTTGTGGTGGTTTTCATTTACCCCATGAGCCGGTCATCACAGGCCGGGTATGGTGGCTCAATCCTGTAATCCCAGCACTTTGGGAGGCCGAGCAGGTGGATCACCTGAGGTCCAGAGTTCGAGACCAGCCTGGCCGATATGGCGAAGCCTCGTTTCTACTGAAAATACAAGTATTATCTGGGCATGGTGGCAGACATCTGTAATCCCAGCTACTCAGGAAGCTGAGGCAGGAGAATTGCTTGAACCTGGGAGGCAGAGGTTGCAGTGAGCTGAGACTGCACCACCGCACTCCAGCCTCGGCGACAGTGAAGAGTGGGGCTACACAGCGAGACTCCGTCTCAAAAAAAACAAAACAAAACAGGTAATCATGTACAAACAGCGTACGGCCCAGACGCAGCGCTGGTCTACCCCTGGGTGACCCTGAGATGTGGCTGCACCAGCACCTCCCTTCCACATGCTGTAGCTAGAACAGGGTTCAGGCCAGACCTCCACCCCAGCAGCCACCTCCTCCACTCGCTGCAGGCTTCCAATTGCCTCTGATGAGGACATCATCTGCCCTGGGGGCAGCCAGGGGCAGTTAGTGTTCCTTGGGGACTTCAACAGGCTCTGCTATCAACACCTGCCTTCCTACTCCCCAGACTCCTAGGGCCTGGGGACCTGTCCTCGCTGCAGCACACTTTGGGGTCTGTGCCCATAGTAGGTTGTAAGAACTTTGGTAGCTAGAAACAGGTGTGTTTTCTAGACTCCAGGCTGAGGGGTAAGGCGAGCAGGGCACATGGGATTGAAAGAAGTGGTGGCTGCTGCCCAGCCAGGAGAAGGAAGTCCAGGTGTTTTGGGGGGACTCTGAGGGAAAGGCGCTGTGCCCTTTGAGGGAACCTGCCATCGCCACATCCCTTTCTCCTCCATACTCTTTCGGATGGACGGAGGGGTGGGAATGTGATGAGCTGAAATAGCCTCCCATGGGCAGGAGGGGAGCCAGAAGAGCACCCACTCTCTGCAAGAGCTCTTCTGCAAAGCCTTCCTTCCAAAACACGACCCGCCAAGTTCCAGGCAAGCTTCAGTCCGTCCCTCAGTCAATTGCGACTGCTTGATTTTGTCCATTTCAGTTCCCTTCCCATCCCAGAGCCTCTGCAAGACATGCTCTTCAAACAGACTAGCTCCAGCAAATAAAATAATGAATCATAAATTTTATTTCAAAATGTAAACGTCACTAAACATGCATACACGTTAAAACAATAAAATTTACAATTTCGTTAATTTTTCTTTTTGCATAGGACATCATTACAATATAGAATCTATGCCATACAAAATACATACAAAGTTTTATCCGAGCAAGCCAAGGCCAGACTGGGAACTGTACAACTGTAATACTTCACTGTAGTGATCCAGGAAGATGAAACATGGCCTTCAGAATTATGGTGGGTGCTGGTTAAAAAAAAGTTCCTACAGAAAAGAAAAACATGAGCTCCATGGAAATGGTCTTGGACCCTTGGATTCTGCCTTGGGCTTTTGGCAAACGATTCCAGAGAAGCTCCACCAATGGCTTTGGATGGGAAAGGGTTGCCTGTGCGGGCCTGAGGCAGCTGAGGCCCGGAAGCATGCACCCAACACATGCACACAAGCAATTCCCAGTCACCAAGGAACCACCGCAAGCCCCAAACCCGACAATGACAATGCATAGTTGCTCAGTAGTGCCTCCTTCCTGCTGAGGCCGACCAGCCCCAGAGGCCCCAGCACTCGGTACCAGGGGTGGAGCCCGCACAGACACTGGGGCTGATGGGCCCGCGGGGTGTCTAGAGCCACATGGGAGGTGGCCCTTGCTCCTCTCGGGGCAGCCAGATACAGGGCGGCTCCTGTGCCGAGTGTGTGGCCTCGCAGGCATTCGGCTCACACACCTGGTTTCCAAATAAGCAGGCGCTGTGGCCTGTCCACAGGCCCTCCAGAAGAGGCCGGAGAAAGCAGGACCCTGAGGCCTTAAGCAAGCTGTTCGCCCCCCACCCCACCCCCGGACTTCCTGCCTCCACCCCCCACCCCCTCTCGGGAATGTGTGACTTGTAGGGTAGGGGAAGCTACTTCTCTCCCATCCAGTTCGTTTTTAAATAAAAGTAGTAAAGTTTTAAAGCTGTATGAGAAAGAGAGAGGCAGGGCAGGGCCAGGTAGCCGCACTGCAAGTCCGAAATCCGTAGAAACCAAGCGCGGCCCCTCTTCCCTCATGGACACCGGGCTCCCGTCTCCGGCTGAATTCAACTCTTCTGATGCTGAGGGACACGACGGCAGGCAGGCGGCGGCACCTCGCCCTAAAGGGTACTCAGGTGTGTGTCAGTAGTAAGCTGGACTGTGCATCCAAGTTCTGGTACAAAGGTCTCTGGAATGTGTCTCAGACAAGTCTTCAGAGCCTCAGAATCAGGAAAATTAGTAATAGGACCTGGTTCTCCCTGGGGTAATCCTGATTTCAAAAACCATCAGCCCACGCCTCAGATTTTAGCTTTGGAAAATATGGTGACCAGAATTGTATATGGAAACAGTCAGCAAAAGATGTGGATAACCTACAAAGCGTTTCTTACCGGTTGTGATGTGACCAACACATCACACCCTTTAAACCTTCTAGCACTGTGTCTTTGACTAAATGACCTTTTTTAAATGGGGGAAAGAAAATCAGTGACACCTGTCAGAGGTCAAAATAGTCAGGTAGCCCTGTAAACACAGCCACAACCAGAAGTGGAGAAACAAGGCCACACTATTGCTCAGATCACATCTTCCTGTTGGGTGGCACCCCTGCCCAGCTGAGATCCTGAATGGGTCCCTAGGGAGTACCAGGGCCCTGTGCAGTCCATCTTAGCATTTGCTTCTGGCAAGAAAGAGGATGGTCTTCTGGACACACCAGGTCAGGAGACAGAAGACTTGAGGTCAAGTCTTGAGGCAGAGTGGCCAGCCCTCTCTGCCCATCCCCACCTCTGAATCACCCCTCACTGGTCTGAGCTGTGTTCAGGGTGCAGCAAGGCCTGGGATCGCCATTGCCTCAGATCTTTGTACCTGGAGGCTGCACCATGGCGAATCCTGCACCTGCCTTGGTGTGGGGCCTGGGAATAAAGTCAGGATTAGGAGTGAGGCCATCTTGCACTCGAGTGTCGTGGGTAGGGGCGCAGCAGGATGCAGGTAGGACACCTCCAGGACCATGTTCCCATCCAGGACATCTCTGCTCGTTCCTACGCAGCACCCTGCAGGACAGGATCCCAGGGCTCTTTGAGGAAAGGGCTGTGTCCATCTGTTTTCCTGTATGGCTGTAGGATCCAGTAGGCATTTGGGGAGCTGACAACCATTCCCCTAATATGGCTGATGTAAAGAGGGGCTTCCTTGTCTGGGACATGAGCAACACCAGCCCCTTGATGGCTGAGCCCCAAATCAATTTTAGGCCTTTTATAGGGGAACTCTCCCTTCACTCAGGCAAACTTCATTCTGAGATCTCTGCCCCTATGGACCACTAGAACTGAAGTCCCAGAATAAGGGTTTGAGTTTTCACTATTATTTATATGAGTCCTATGGGTTCCTCAACCCCACCAAAACTGGCAAGCATGGCCATAAACCACAAAAATGGAAGACCCTGAAATAGATGCAGTCTGGGAAAACATTCTGCGTGTTTGAAGAAAATGAAGGCTGTTTCAGGAGGGTCCGCCTTGTGTGCCCACTTCAGTGGAGGCAGCGTTCCAAGGCCCACCACCCTCTTCCACAGGAATCCCTCACTTCATGATGAGATGGACATCTGCCCTTGAGGACCCCTGTGAACTGTGCCTGAGATTCATGGGTTTCTCCCCGCCCTTCAAGTGAGATGAGTTTAAAACCCCAGATGATCCAGGAGGGTCTGGCCAGGAGTACCCAGCAGGATTTCTCTCCTGGTGCCCTACCCGCCCCCATTTCCCAGTCCAGGCCGGGGCCTAAGGACCACACCCTGCCATTAAATGAGAACCACTTTGGGAAAGAAGACACACTCTTAAGCCAAAAATAGCCAATGCCTGCATATTTCTGTTTTAAGGCAATGTTACCCTTCCATCTATCAGACGGAACAGCCCTGGGTCATTTAAAGGAAAAATTAAATTAAGTGCTCTCTTTGGAAACAGCCAACACCCGCTTCCCTCCCCCACCCCCCGCCCTGCTCTAAAACAAACCAGCTCTTCTTTTTATTCCAAGATGACTAGGTTTAGAGTCCTATCTTTTCCTTCCTATGTGCAGACAGATGTGGAGCTAGAAAATCTCCTTCCATGACACCCTGGGCAGATCACAAGGACGCCTGACCGCTCCCTGGAGAGCGCTTTGCCAGCCTCCCAGGGATGGGCCGTTCCCTCTCCCTGCCTTGGGGAACGGTGGACAGTGAGTGCACCAAAGGACTTTGGAATAAAATTCCTGAACCTGGAATGTGAATTCCTGAGACATAAAATGTAGTCAGAGTGTGGCTTTCTCTGCCTCACACGAAAACAACTTTGGGAGGGACCTCACTTTGGAACTGGGCATGAAGATCTTTGCACCACAAGCACCCAGGGCTCTCTTCTGTCAAGGTCCCTACCGAATATTCCACTCTCTCTCCCAGACCCGACGCAAGCAGGGCTGTCAGGCAACCAGCATGGCAGCCAGAGTGGCCAGTTCCGCATCCAACCAGTGTGGGGGTGACCCTCTCCCTGCCAGTTCTCACCGCAGCAGAAACAATGCTACTGCCCAATTTAGGGCCCATCGTTCTACCTAGAAAACACTACCACGCTGTCGGCCACTCCCCGCTGGCACACAGTGGTGAGCAGCGGGCACCCGGCGGCATCCTGTGCCTGAGCAGCTGCTGTGGACAGAGGGTACCTGTCCACTCTGGAGCCAGCCACAACAGTGGCCAGCAGCGGTGGGCAGTGGCTAGGCCTGGGTCCCGGGTTTGTGCTGCACCCCATACCATGGTAGGACTGAGTAGAAGCAGGATGGCCACGACCAAGGCACGCTGGGCCCAGGAAGCCCATCTGCGGCCCTCTGAGGTCCCAGAGCCGCTCCTTTGCATCAAAATAGGTACTCATCAAAACAGGTATCTCTGGCAAGACACCCTGAGTCCACCCCAATCCCCCCACCCCCCAACACACACGCGTGTGTGCTCACACACGCACACACACACGCACGCACACACTCTGTCCTGGGCCCTTGTATTTACAGGCCCCAACTCTCAGGAGGAAGGGAAGGTGGTACCTGGGCCACAAGCCTGGGGTCGACACTCCAGCCATCTGCAGAGGAGTTTGCTGGACCACAGCTTGACTGACCCGGCCCAGGGCTCCAATCCCAACCCAGGACCCAGCTCTCTGCTCCTCCTCTCCTGCCAGGAGAAGGCTGGTGATGGGGCACTGGAGCAGCCCCACCAGCTGGGTATGGCCTGGAGCCTCCAGGCAGGACAAGGAGAAGCAGGAGGAAAAGCGAGGAGGAGTCTGGGGACACGGAGAGGCTGGAGGTTTGCTAAGTCTGAGTTGGGGACATGGTGGGTCTGAGAAAAGTGTGGCCCACAACTTTCCATCTGGCATTCCCTGGGGAGGAAATAGAATGCGCGCTCTCCGACAGCATTTCCTGTAACATCCGCGCCACTCCTGAAAAGGTCCAAGTCACAATGTTCCGGTCTCTTGCTACAGAAGTCTCTGTGAAGCACGATGCGCTGCCACAGGCACAGCCGCTCACACAGGCCATCTGACGAGGAGGCCCCATGACCTGCCCATTGTTTCCAACACACGTGCCCATGCGGGAGGACTCCGGAACCGGATGTGCCACCAGGAATTTCTAACATCTTTTTACAAGACCAGAATTCCCCATCAGAGGCCCAGGTATAATAGTGACAGGGTCCTGCGTGCCTTCTGCAGGGACACGGAGAAGCGGAGTCCTGGCAGGTGTGACCCCGGCCCCTGACTCGGAGGTCGGACGGTGCAGTGCTACGCTCAGCCAGGGCTGGCACCTCTGCTTCCAGTGCTCCCTAGCACCGAAGGAGAGGGTTCCCGGAGGCGGGGTGTGAGGCAGGCAGGGTGCAGAGGGCTGAAGGCCCCCTCCACTGTCCCCAAGGTGGAGTGCTCTTCCAGCCGGGGACAGCTTTAAGGCATCCCTCTGCAGGGGCCTGTCTCAGAATCAGCTGCGTTGCAAGCCCGGCCAGGCTTGTTGGGCAGACGCCAGAGGCTGGGTGGGGGGCCGGGCAAGAAAAGGTCAGGCCTGCTGCTTAGGAATCTGCCATGGAGGCACAAACGTCAGTGACCACATCTGCTCCCAACAGACCCACAGGCTGGCCAGCCAGCCAGACGCTGAGCTCCACCAGACTGGCTGGCCTGCTCTGTCCCCAGCGTGTTCCCGAACCTAACAGAAAACTCCAGAGTGCAAATCTATGTACAGAGTAAGGCGGCAGGAAGGGGTGTCCTCACTGACCTCGTGGAACGTGTCCATCCCTGAGAAAGGGGGTTCAACACCGCTGAATCTCAACTTTGTGGGTATATCTGTTGTGCAATTGGTAGGTGGTGTTTTTTGAAATTTTTGTGTTTTTTTTTTTTTTTAACAAATTTACTTTGACACCTGAGGTGAAAAAAATTGTTTTTTCGTGGACTTCACACCAAGTTCTCTCTCTTCTCTCTTATTACAAAAGGAAAGGCCAGGGACTCACGAGGGGGTGGGAGCGGCTGCTCATGGCTGTGGCGGGCTCAGGGCGAGCTGGCCGGGCTGATGGTGGGGCTGCTGGCGTCGGAGCGGCTGTAGTCGCTGAGGGAGCCGGTCCGCGAGCCCCCGCCGCGCCGCTGCAGCATTCCCGGGTGGAAGTTGGCGTGGCGGCGCGCGTGCTTGGTCAGGTGGTCGCTGCGCATGAAGCGCTTCTCGCAGATGGGGCAGCTGAACTTCTTCTCGCCCGTGTGCGTGCGGTAGTGCCGCGCCAGCTCGTCGGAGCGCGCGAACTTCTTGTTGCAGTCCTGCCAGCTGCAGGCGAAGGGCCTCTCACCTGTGGACACAGGGGCAGAGCGTCAGTATCCGCACCTGGCCCCGCTTTCACACCCTCTCTGGGAAAGGACCCGCAACACCCAACACCCCGATCTCTCATCACCCCTTCCATGTGCCCCACCTCCAACGGCTCCTGTGACAAATCCATCAGCGCAGAGATGAAGGTGGCCCCTGCCCTCCCACCCACGCCTGGGATGGAGGCAGAGGACACGGCCTAGGATAAAACAGCATTTCAGGTGCTGAAGCTGCAGGGCCCATGGGTAGGAACCGGTCAGGGCCCCAGGCTCCTGGCAGTGGACCCCCTAAGTACACCACAAAGCAGGCTGCACTACACACCCATGTAGGGCCAGCGGTCTCCAATGCATGGGGGTTGCAGGCCCACGCCCTGGCTTCACAGGCCTCCGGGAGCCCAGCTGCCCATGTTGCTCCATGGGAGCCACACTCTGGACCCCTGCAGGGCAGGAAGGCAATTCCCATTCTGACCCTCCTCAGTCTAGTCTGTAACATGAGAGGGTCAGCCTAGGTGAGTTCCTGGGCCTGGAATTCTACGAACAGTCTGCTGCTCCTTCTCTCACAGAAGTCCCAAAGTGGCCAACCAGGGATGGCTGGCAGAGCAGGAGAATGAGACAGGCTCTTGCATCCCAAGCGTGGTGACATACAAGGGCAGCAGCCCAGAGCACCTCATTAGGGGCCTGTGCAGGTGGGGAGGAGGCAGAACACAGTGGGGTGCAAGGTAATCAAGTTAGGTCTGGATGCTGCTCCCTCCTTTCCATCCCTCACTCAGAGCGGGAAACAGGCCAGCGTTTACCCAGGCAAACTCTTCACACACAAAACTCTCAATCACAAAAATGACATCAACGGCTCAGGAAGAACCAGGCTTGGGGCGGGGGGGGGGGGCCTCTGGCACCCCAGAAAGGAGCCCTTCTGGTATTAGGGGTGGCCGCAGGGCTGCCGTTCCTACCTGGTCACTTCCCCTCTCACCCCCACACAGACCCTAAAGTGACTGCCAGTCATTGAAGCTGATCTACCCATGTTCAACAGAGGAAACCCACTCACCCACCCACCTTAAACACAAGCAGACACCCAGGGATGGCCAGACAGCCAAGGAGAACCAGCAGCATGGAAGAGAAAGGCCAAGCGCAATTCAACCACCAACTCTAGAGGAAAAGAGTGAAGCCAGGAAACAGAAGACAATTTTAGCTTGAAACTTCTGTATTCTCTGAGGAATCTGAGACAAAATTTGATGCAAAAGCAAAGAGGATACAATACAAAGGAAGTTCAGAGGGCAAAAACGGCCGGGCACGGTGGCTCACGCCTATAATCTCAGCACTTTGGGAGGCTGAGGCGGGTGGATCACTTGAGATCAGGGGTTTGAGACCAGCCTGGCCAACATGGTGAAACCCCGTCTCTACTAAAAATACAAAAATTAGCCAGGTGTGGTGGTGTGCGCCTGCAATTCCAGCTACTTGGGAGGCTGAAGCAGGAGAATTACTTGAACCTGGGAGGTGGAAGCTGCAGAGAGTCCAGACTGCATCACTGCACTCTAGCCTGGGCAAGAGAGTGAGGGTCCATCTCCAAAAAAACACACAAAAAAACAATCCAGCAAAACAACAGCATTTAGAAATTGAAAACAGCATTATGTCCATATAAAACCTTCATATAAAAGCTGGAAATACACTCAAAGCAAATATATGAGAAAAAAACAACAAAAAACAGTTCTGGAAAAGATGTGTTCCGTCTCCTGGCACTGCTGAAGCAGGGGCCACGTGTGGGTGCCTTTGTTCTCTTTATTGATTTTACATTTTGAGGGAAAAGGTGTTGGGGGGATTCAAAATCAAGTAGCACCACGATTTCCCAAATACATGACAATTACAATCAAGTGAGAAAACAGAAAATACGGAGAAGAAATTACAAAAGAAATAACAACAGTCTCTGTCAAAGAGTACAAAAAAAAAAAAGAAGAAAAAGAAAAAGGAGACAGGAGACTAACATGAGACAGGCTGCACTGAGGTGGACCAGGTAAGTGAGTTAAGATCTCTGCTGTGAGAAGCTCTGCAATGTCAGAACACTGAGTAAAAACAGGAGCTCTCACAGCTTAATAGAGAGAGGAGGAAGAAACAAACACCAGGTCATCCACAAAGGAACAAGGCTGGGACAGACACCAGACTTTTCCTAAGTCACAGTGGATCCTGAAGACAAAGGAACAGGGTCTTCCAAGTTAATGTCTCACACACTCCAGCTAAAATGAGATAAGACCAAGGAGCTAGGGACATGACTGTATAGTAAAGGGCCACCTCATGACAAGAGCGAGGCAGAGACCTGGGAGGTCACTGGAGCACAGGACCGGGGCTCACGGGGGAAAATTCCAGGAGGAAAGTGAGTTTTGTGCACCACAGAGTACCATCAAAAGGCTGGATACACTTCAGGATACAGTAAAGACACATCACTCTTCTTTGTTTAAAAGAAAAAAGAGGCAATTAGAAACTCCAGGAAAAATAAAAGACATATAAAAAAACTGTGGTTCAAATTAGATGTAAACGAAAATGCCTCATGATTATGGGTCAAGAGCTCCGAGCCAAGCTCGGTTCTAGGGATTTTTCCTGTGCTCTATTATTTATTCTTCACAACTCCATGAGGTGGTGGCAAGAAACATAATCCCAGCACAGGCCCTGCTGATGGAAGCAAACTTTACACAGCTGTGGTCATGCTAACCTTAGCACTAGTTGTCAGTGTTTAGAACCAATCCTATAAACAAAGGCCATACAACTGACCTGTGGGCCCAGCAGAGAACATGGATTTAAGGGAAAAGTCGGAATGCACACAGTGTGCAAAGAACATACCTAAATCAAACACAGAGATTTAAAATTACAAAGATAGTCAAAATAAGTAAAATAATACATCCATCAATTTAGGAAGAGTTGGAGGGGAGGGACAGGAGTGAGGTAAATCCTTAAATTTCATGGCAGGGGGGATAACAGAGAATATCTAAATTTGATAAATCAAGAAACAGCAATAAGATACAGTTCATTTATAGCAGTAACCATCAAGACAACTAAAATCAGAAAAGAAATGCTCTCTAGGGAGTGGGGCTGGACTGGTGAGAGGATTTTTTTTTGTTGCAAGCTCCTCTGTGTTATGGGTATCTCTACCTATTTACCTATCTATCTAACCTGAGCCAGTCTTGCTCTGCCACTGCAACCTCCACCTCCCGGGTTCAAGTGATTCTTCTGCCTCAGCCTCCCAACTGGCTGGGATTACAGGCGCCCACCCACGCCTGGCTAGTTTTTATATTTTTAGTAGAGACAGGGTTTCACCATGTTGGCTAGGCTGGTCGTGAACTCCTGACCTCAAGTGATCCGTCTTCCTCAGCCTCCCAAAGTGCTGGGATTATAGGTATAAGCCACACGCCCACCTTGGGTCTTAAAAAAAAAATCCTATATATTTGTTTCTTCCATAACAATAAGAAGAAATGTTTAAATATAGTTCCTTAAATATCTAGTCCAACATTTCCCAAAACATGTTCAAAGAAATATTATCATTGTATAAAACTATTCATTGCTTCCAGAATAAAAAATTTTGTCAACCAAAGAGTGAAAATGTTGCACAGTAATTCCACTCTTGGAGATTCACGTCGCACACTAGTCATCAAAAGCTTGGGAAAGTCCAGCATTAAATGGTTTAGCATTAACCATGTCAGGTCTGACAGATGAGGTTCAGACCCTGTTCCCTAGCTGTGACACTATGGCCTCGAACAAGCTCCTTGCTGGCTGTAGTAGAGTGGATAATGGTCCCCAAAAAGATATAGCCAAGCCATAACCCCCAGAACCTGTGCATGTGATCTTATCGGGAAAAAGGGTCTTTGCAGATGTAATCAGGTAAGGATCTGGAGATGCGCTCCCAAGTGTGGAGGGTGGGGAAGAGGCGGAAGGGAGCAAGTGAGAAGGGGGAGAAAGGGGGCAGGGGAAGGAAGGGGAGGCATGGAGCAGATTCTCCCTCAGAGCCTCCAGAAGGAATTAACCCTGCCAACACCTTGGTTTCTGGAACTGTGAGACAGTGAGTTTCAGGTGCTTTTCAGCCACCCAGTTTGTGGTAATGTGTAACAGCAGCCACAGGAAGTGAGCACACTGCCCCATCCTCATAGGGTGGTCCATACAGTGATCCCGAGGGGCGGTGCATGACTGGCCTCAGCACAGTGCCTGACACGTTCCAAAGGTCCACTCCTGAAATCTCAGCTGTTACTGTTGCTCTTAGTCATTAGCCCTGTCAAGTGAGTCTCCCCAGATTTGCGCCTGTTGGTGTGGGGGGAAGCCACACTCAGCCTTGCTTCCTAATAGCTCTTGTGAGGAGCCTTGTCCTTTAGCTCCTTCTGCCTGCAGGCCGGGGAAGCATGTGAGGTACACAGAGCTACAGATGGGCCACACGATGTTGGGGCCGCAGAGAAATGCAGCATCCAATGGATGGGGCGCTGGTGCCAGGCAGCCTGGAGTGGAGGAAGGCGGGTGTCTGGTGCAGCCACTCCACCAGCACAGCTCTTGGCCTCCCTGTACGTCAGGAGCTTTATGCTTTGACAGGGGACATACTGGGTGCCTGGCCCAGAGACACGGTCCTGACCCAGGCAGATGCAGGCCCCACGGCTCCATTCTCTGCTCCTCCCTCAGCCCGTTGCAGAGAGGTGACAGTTGTGAACTGGCCCACAACAGGAGTTATGGCTCAGGCCAGCAAGGAGCAGCAGCACCAGGTCTGGCTGGGTCCCCTGGTAGTGACACTCAGGCAGCACCCAGGAGGCTGACAAGGAACAGCTCAGAGAAGGGAGAACAGGCTGGGGCGGGAACAGGGAGCAACATGCCCCAGGCCACTTTCACCCACACGGTCGCAAGGAGCCCCAGGAGCTTTCGTGTATGTGGGTGAGAGCCCCTGCTATTCATCATATTAGAAATTAGAAATTAAAATGGAAACAAAGTCTTCAATCCAAGCATGCATTCCAGTCACTGAAGAGGGACAGTGCTGTCACACATCTTGTAGCATCTGCAATAGCCTACTGTACTCTTTTGGGAGAATGAGGCAAACAGTGCTATTATTATGAAAACAGTTTTGATCTCATGGCCCCGGTGAAGGGAAGACACCTGCGGGTGTCTTCCAGCTTCACTCTAAAAACTGCTGTTCTGGGGACAGACTCCAGGGGGGCTGTGTGCAGCCAAGTGAAGTGAGCACAGGGGGGCACCCAGTGAGGTGAGGGGCCAGCCAGGCCTGGCCCTTCAGGGAGTGCGCCCACCTCTCATTCTACGGCAAAGGGGGCCCATCGGACTAAACAAACCCAAGCACCCTCCTTGCTGGGCTCAAACCCTTCGTCTGCCTCCAGCCGGGCATGTCATATGGAGACAGCAACAGCAGGACAGGGACTCAACAGGACAGGGCTCCCTCTAGCTCCAAAATGACAAGAGAATCGGTAGGAGATTCTAGACTCTTGCGGAGGAGCTCCTAGCCTTCCTGCCGGATCCCAGAGCCACTCCAGCTCCCCAGGTGGGAGGGCCCCAGGGGTTCTGGCTGTGTGTGCCTGCGCCTGTGCATGGGATGGGGGTCCTGAGACAAGGTGGGATTAGGCCTTGTGAGGAGACTGGGTGAGAGGAAGGGGGCTGGGGTGGAGCCTGGAGGGGCGCTAGGTGCCCTGGAGCCTGGAAGGGGGGCTGTAAGAGGGCTGGGGGAACTGTGGGGAGCTGGGGGAGGGGCTACACCATGCTGGGGTTTGGGGGTCCTACGGGTGCCAGGTAGTGGGGGACTCTTCAGGTACCAGGCTGCATGGCCGGGGGGTGCAGGGTAGGGGACCGCATGGAGTTGCGGGAGAGTAGGGGGTGGGGATTGGAGTAAGGTTGGGCGGGGCAGCTGCTCAGGGCTGCGCGTTACATAAATGTTCCCTGGCGCCACAGCGAGGCCGCAAGCGGAGCAGCGCCGACTGAGAGCAATTGCCTCATCTTATCAGGGAACACAGCGTCCCACATGCTGCTCTTGCCCAAGCCGCAGGCCCAGGCGGGGACAGCGTGTTCCCTCAGAGAGCCAGCCGGGAGGGGAGCGCAGGGGCTTTCTCTCCTTCAGCTGAGCCCCCCATCCACCTCAGCAGCCACCTCCCCCCTCCCCCACAGCAGCCACCTCCCCCCTCCCCCACAGCAGCCACGTGCAAATGCAGCCAGCTCAGGAGTGTGCATGCTCCAGCTCAAAGCCTGAGCTCAGACTTGGGCCGTGGCGCGGACTCCACTCTGCTCACCTACGCAAAGGGCACGCTCCAAGTTATCTCCTGCGATCCAGCCTTAGCCAAGCTCCTACCCACCACCCCACAGGTGAGTGGGCCCCCCGCCCTCCACCCGGCTCCAGCTACCCCTGTATGAACCACACTGCAGATCTTTCTGTCTGTGAACCTCCTGTGGGAAGCCTGTTGAGGGGTCATTTTTCCAATGTTCCCAATGCCCAGCACCAAGCTAGGGCCAGAGCAGCATCTGCCGCAAGGGCCTCTTCTTCTGGCCTCCTGCTGGGTCTTCTCTCGGAAGCCTGGCTGAGCTCCCCTTCATGGAAGGGAGAAGGGAAGAAATGCAACTCCCACCGGGAGGTCCTGGAAAGGCAGATGAGCTGGCACCCTCACAGGGATGTCTTGGATGCAACAGCAGACCTCTGCAGCGCAAAGGTCCCCGTGGGTGTGTATCTGGGGGCAATGGCAGGGGCAGGGCTGGTCAGACTCAAAGGGAGGCATGGGGAGAGCCTTCCAAAGAGAAACTGCTTCCCCTCGGGCTCCCAGGCCACTGCCCCCAGTCTCCAGCTATTCCCCACCAGTGAGTGGGCTGTCATTCACCGATGGACAGCTTTGCCCTGTGGGCAGTGGTTTGGGGCCACTTCTAGCTCCCAACCTCAAGACTGCCATGTTTTTCACTCCAGGGAAGCCTGTTCCCCTCCTGCTGGAGCAGCTCGGCACACAGCCAAACACAGGGGCTGATCAACTGCTGGCCTCCAATGAAACTCTGGCATACAGCCTCAGGGGTGGCAGAAAGAAAGGTCTGGCCTCTGTGGTGGGAGGTGGACTTCCTAACTCCTTTGGAGGCCATTTGGTTGCCCTGCTCGTCTCTAGAAATGTTAGTAGTGGTTTATTAAGCCACATGGAGCTGACATGCACATGGCCGCCCAGGAAGTCCAGGCTGGAAGCTCTTACCCACCCATTGAGCAGGTAAGGGAAGTGAGGCCCGAGAGGAGACAGTGAGCTGTCATTCAGCTGGCTGGCGCCAGAGCGAGAGCCACAGCTGGGATCTGCCTGTGGCAAGGAAGCAGCCTGCCCCACCCCCACTCCTTTGTTGATGCCTCAGGGATTGTCATCCAGCCTGTTTCTGTCACTGTGAGGGTTACGTGGGAGAATACACGGGACACATGCCTGCTGCACAGTGGTGCCTGGAGGAGATAACAATGTCATCACCTATGGGCCAAGGGGCCCCGGGAAGCATGTCTGTGAGCCACGCAGTAAAAAGGACATGGGGGGCACGTGTGCCCCGTCCCAGGACGCTCTGGTCTAGTGCCGCTGATCACACACTACTAATCCACTCTTCATATGCAAGAGCTGGCAGGGTGCTGAAGCCTGGCTGGAGACTGCCACAGTGTCGGAGGGAACGCTGCTTCAACGAGAGAATCCTCCTTGGGCAAATGTGTGTCTCTACATTTCTACAATGCATGTGAAGATATTTTTTAAAGTAGGCATTTTTCTTGTCGCTTTGCTTTGTTTTCGAATAGGATAACTTGATCCTAAAAATTCATACAGAAAAACACGCAGGAATAGCCAGAAAAAATCCTGCAAAACCATGACGTGGGGAAACGAGACCACCAGGATTCAACACAGTTTCGTAAGATGATCACTGGCCAGTGAAGCCCAGAGGAAATGGCAGAATTAGAACGAAAGGCAGTGATAACTGCATAGGATGGAGTGACATTTCCAACCCCTAGGGCAGGGAGCAGTCAATGTAAGGGAGGAGACCACCCCTCATATTATCTTATGCCCAATTTCTGCCTCCAAAGAAAGAAGAAGTAAAAACTAAAAGGCAGAAATGAAATCCACAAGCAACCCCTGACCTAATCAGTTATGTTATCTATAGATTACAGACATTGTATAGAAAAGCACTGTGAAAATCCCTGTCCTATTCTGTTCCATTCTAATTACCGGTGCATGCAGTCCCCAGTCACACACCCCCTGCTTGCTCAACTGATCACGACTCTCTCACATGCACCCCCTTAGAGTTGTGAGCCCTTGAAAGGGACAGGAATTACTCGGGGAGCTCGGCTGTTGGAGACGTGAGTCTTGCCAAAGCTCCCGGCCGAATAAAGCCCTTCCTTCTTTAACTCGGTGTCTGAGGAGTTTTGTCTGTGGCTTCTCCTGCTACAAATACACATATCAGGACGCTTCGGTAGCATCTGGAAAGGTTGGGTTCATCCTTCCCACCCTATACCAGCATAAGTTCTAAATGGGTCAAAGATTCAAATGTGAAAAATAAAACCACAAACATTCTAGGAGAAAACTGTAAGACAGAAGTTCCTTCTATGAATCAAAGTCCACAAACCATAAAAGAAAAGACTAAAGGCTGGGCGTGGTGGCTCATGCCTGTAATCCCAGCACTTTGGGAGGCTGAGGCAGGAGGATCACCTGAGGTCAGGAGTTCAAGACCAACCTGGCCAACATGGTGAAACCCTGTCTCTACTAAAAATACAAAATCAGCTAGGTGTGGTGGCGGGTGCCTGTAATCGCAGCTACTCAGGAGGCTGAGACAGGAGAATCACTTGAGCGTGGGAGGCAGAGGTTGCAGTGAGCCGAGATCACACCACTGAATTCCAGCCTAGGTGACAGAGTGAGACTCAGTCTCAATCAATCAATCAATCAACTGCACAAAAAAGTATACTATATTTCTCCATGAACAAAGTCATCATAAACAAAGGCAAGAGATAACTGACAAAACTGAGAGAAAAAATATTTGCAGCTCATATCACAAATGGCTCATCTCCAAACCAGAAAGAGCTCACAGGAATTTTAAAAAGAAAAATATCCAGCAGAAAAATGGGCAAAGCCGATTCATAAAAAAGGAACTACAAATGGCTCTCAAGTGCCTGAAAAGATGCTCCACCTCATCCATTACACACGTTTGCAGTATGTAACGGCAAACGAAACACACTGAAATGCAGCTTGGTAGCCATCACCTCGGTAAGGCTGCAAGTAAGCAGGCATTCTTTGCTGATGGAAGTACAAACTGCTACAACCTCCATGGAGGGCGATTTGGCAATACCTATTAAAATGAGAAATGGGCACACCCTTTTATCCCACATCTGAACTTTTGACATCCTAGCCTATAAACCCATCTGCACATCTCCAAAATGGGATATGGTCCTGATTAGTCAATGCAGCAGGAGCCTGAAAACAACTCATGTCCTTCCACTGGGGCCTGTCAAATAAATTATGGAACGCCCATATAACAGAATACTATCGCAAAGAAGTAGAACGAGTTCTTTGCAAACTGATATGGAAAGATTTCCAAGCTGAGTGAAGAAAACAAGGTTGAGGAGAGATGACCAGCGAGGATCTACGTGTGCCTTGGCCTGTATGTGCAGAGAGAGGGACCGGTCCCTAGGAAAGTAAGAACAGAGATCACCCAAGGGAACACTGAGCAGATGGAGGACAAGGAAGGTTGACAGAATTTTCCCTGGGGAAACTACTTAAATCTTTCAGATTCTGAAACACATACATGCATTTCCTACTCAAAAAGTTAAATTCAAAACAAAAAAATCCATAGCAAACTAGAAAACGCAGCCATCCATAATGCCAATTTAAAAAGCAGATATTCAACACTCTGAGCACATTACTGGCCCCATTCTGTATTCCCTGTTTCAAAGCACATTTCCTCATATTACCCCAAGAGCTCTCTTAAAATAACAATGGTCGCCCAGACAGATTCTCCTCAGAATGTGCTGGGCAGTGGCTTCCAGGATGAGAAACTCAAAAATAGCAATCAAGTCCAGTCTAGCTTTGTAGGAGATGCTCCCAGGGCAGGGCTCTGGGGCTTGAGAGCCCCTGGGTCACACTGCAAACTGTCCTGTTGGAGGAGCGTGCTCCCTGATAAATTATTTGACAGGCCCAGCAGTTTAGAACGGGTCAGACTTAAAAGGCTATGGGTGACAAATATTCAGCAAAGGATTTAAACAGAAGCAGTTCCAGGGTTGTAATTACACGTCAGAAGCTCCCTTCAGGCTTCTGAATATCACACTCCTGCCATAAGACCACTCTGTGACACCAATGTGGGCTGAAAATTAGCCCAGGTGGATGGGGCAGGTATTGGCAGCTAGGACAGCCATGTCCATCTGGCCACTAGGATGCAGACCCTAAGTGCTGCTGCAGGGGCTCGTGAGGAGTGGGAACCAGGGAATCTGTGGATTACTGGGAAAGGGGTTTCTCTTGCACCAAAACAGAAAAGGCAGGAGGGAGGGAGGGAGGGAAGAAAGAGGGCAGAGCACCTGGTGGGTAGGTAAAGGGACACAGTATGGAAAGGCCTCTTGGGCTTGCCTCTGGCTGTGATGTCTGGGCGGGGGTGGGGGGCACCAGCCTTGGCAGTCACAGAGGAGATCTGCAGAACCTCACAGAGAAGTCCAACTGCTCCTTGACATGAACAAGCACCTGCACAGCCAGCCCCAGCTCTGCACCCCAGGGCCCCGTGCTCCCGGCTGGCAATCTAGGCAACTGAGGGAGGGGCCCCTGTCTGCAGGGCCTTCGGCAACCATTGTGGCCCACTTCCTCTTCCTGTGTCTCCCCTCCCCCAGCCTTCATTTCCTCCCCCTGCCCTCTCCTTCTGTGTCTCCCGGGGTGGGGGGACCTTGCTGGCAGGGACCCCACCCTGCTAAGCTCTGCTATAGACACTCAATGGCACAAACAGCTGCATGCACACTCTTTACAGGGGCGCAGCTTTTACTTTTGGCCTGCACTGGGCTCACTGGACTCTACCAACCTGGAGAGACAGAAAGTGTTGATGTGAAACCCATGTCAGAGGTAAGGAACCAAGTGACCTCACCAAGGTAACACACCCAGAAGAGTGGGGCCTGAGGCTAGGCTCCATCAGGAAGAAAGACATTCTCACAGCCCCTCCCCAGCATGGAATAGGAACACTGCTGCCCACGTTCACGTTCCAGGAGGAGCAAGCAGGGACACCCACCCACTGTGCGGTGAGGCTACCCTCTGCACCCCAGGGTCCCTGCGGCCCCCACAGTCAGGTTCTACGGGCCTATTTCACTGTAGGCTTGCCCAGGCTGGGGGCATTTGGGCCTGAGGACCTGTGGGGGACCTCCACGTGGGGGACCTCCACGGTCCCCAGCTCCCCTGCAGCAGGAAGCCACAGCTGAGGAACGAGCCGGGCAGTTCCCTGGGAAGGGCCGAGGGCCACCAGGCAGCGCACTCAAAACAATGGCACTCAGAAGCGCTGGAGAAGCCTCGGCGGGCTCCTCTTCCAGGCCCAGCACCTGCCACCTGGCCGGCTCCAGGTGCACAGCAGGCTCAGTTTTCTCAGGAAAAATGTGGCAAGGTTTCCAGCAGAATATAACAAAACAATATATTCTTCAGGGTTGGTTTCACAAAGCAAATACATCCGAATTACAATGAGCTTGTAATGTGGACGATGGGCCTAAAAAACGCCTTTGGTTTCTGAGGGAGCTGAGGCAAAACAACAACAAATGGGACAATGATCTGTTTTCTCTGGAACAGGTGAACAGTGCCAGGGGCTTCTGCTAGCAACTTCCAGACCCCCAGGAAGGAGCCAGAAAGCCCCCAGGCCTCTCCTGCAGCAGCCCAGGCCCATGGAGCCACCCGGGGCTCTCTCAGTCTTGCCCACTGGGAGCAAGTTGCCCCCTATCTTTTGGGAAAGCCCTTGTGTCCAAAAACCCTCTAGCGGAGAACAGGTGACCTGGCAGATCCAGGCCCCGTCCCTCAGCCCTGCCCACAGGTCTAGTAGCCCCCTACATCCTGCTCAGGCTTGTCGCAGCCTAAGTGCACTGGAGAGAGGGCTGGCCTGAAACAGAGCTCCACTGCCTGCCATGTGGGGAGACCAGTGCTCTGGGGGCCACCTCTCCTCGGGAGACAAAGCCTGCCCACCGCGTGTCTGTGCCCATACCTTCCTCCCTGCATCCTGCTGGCCCTTTTTCCTATGCCCTTCCCTGTCCTAGCCTAGAACAGGGCCCTAACCTTAAGGGAGCTGACCCCAGGGACACCAGCCAGGAAGAAAAGCAGTGCCACACTCTGCACTATCCCATGGCTAGGCCCCCAGAAGCTTCAAGGTTGGAGTGACCCCTCTGCAACAGCTCTGTATGGAACTCCAAGACCTGAGGCTACCTAGGTCTGCCTGATGCCAACGGAGGGCTAGCAAGAGCTGGGAGGAGCCACTGGGGCAGGAACACTGTCCTGTGTCCTGCCTGCCTCCCTCCCCCAGGACCACAACATGGCGGGTAGGGGGTCGGCGCTCCTCGAGGTTGTCCCCAAGGTCACTGGAAGCAGGCTTCACAATCTGTTGAATGGGGTGGACGAGGGAGAGTAAGCACATGGAGACAGCCCAGCTATCTCTCTCGAATGTTCTTCCGAACCACTGATGTGAGCCGCTCATAAACAGCCCCTGGGAACGTGGACAGGGAAGAAAAGAGACAACCAAGTGGCTGAGCCCTGCCCTCAAATGCACACACGAAATGCATATGCCAGAGCTCTCATTGCAGGAAGGAAACAGAGGTTACCTCAGGAAGATGGGATTTGTGTGTGACTCTCCTTTCTGCATTTCTGTCTTCATCAAATGAATCCATTTGGACAGTTGGAATTAATGCAATAACACTATATAACAAAGTGGTGTATGTACACACACATACCTTTTACCCAAGCTCCAGCTCACCACTGGGACTGCTTCCACGGAACCCAGCACCCCAGCTCCTAAGAAGGGAATAGCGCTAGTTTGCATGCACCAGGACACTGCCTGGAAGGTTAAAAGGACCACATGCCAGAATTTCATAAAGGTGTTTGCTCTCCTTTTGCTAAGGGTTACAAAACACATTTGCAAATTTCCGTTCTCAAGGTCTGTTTTAAAAACAGCACTAATAGAACACCAATGGTTTCTGCCAACAGAAGGCCAGAAGCCACCTGAGACAAGGGCTCTGGAGCTTCTCTCCTTCATGCACACCCCTGAGTCACAACTCCTGTTGCTCCTGAAGGAATATGTAGGGAGAGGTATATCTGCCTCTTGCCCCAGAAGCTTCCAGATCATGGATTGCTGCAAGTGAAGGCCTTCTCCAGATGAATGGTGCTACCTCTGGACTCGAGAGCTGAACCCAAAGAACAGACATTTCCATTTCCTTTCCATTGTGAGAGCCTCATCACTAATGCCTCCCAAGGGAAGCCAGGAGCATCTTCCCTGAGCGCAGTGGGGTGACGCACGTCCAGCTGACCCCCACTGCCCCCACCTTTCCTCTGCCATCTTGAAGGGAACGTTTCCTGGCTTCAGGAGCCAGTGTGCGGTTAGCACCCTCGTTCTGGGCATCGGGAGGCAATGTGACTGCTTGTACACCAACACAGCCTTGATGGCTGGTGATAGCCCAGGGATGACATTGCTATCCACCTCTTCAGAGATTTTCTGAAGCACCAAGGCAAGACAGGAACATGAGGCTGGAATCCACAATTACAGAGCCAGGTTTATTTAGCTGATAAAAATGCTCTTCATTTGAGGCTGATCAAAAGTAAAGGCAACTTGTATCTAAAATACATAAAGAACTCAATCTCAACAATAAGCAAACGCCCAATTTAAAAAATGAACAAAAGATCTGAACACTCAATCAAAGAAGATAGATGGTAAACAACTGTGTGAAAAAGTGCTCAGTGTCATTTGTTATTATGAAAATTCAAATTACAGCAAAGAGATATCACTATACCCATTTACGAGAATGGGTAAAATCCAAAACACAGACAATACTAAATGCTGGTGGAGCAACTGGAGCTCTCATCCATTGCTGCAAGCATGTTAACCACGGGGGAGCTGAGCAGCCACTCGAGGAAACGCTGTTTTGATGGAAACTGTAAGAATGCAGACAATTGTGACTGTACTATAGTCAACCTGCCAACCTTAGGTTTGAACTCTCTCCTTTCTCTGCACAACTGTCTTCTTGTGAGCTGCTTTCAGTTGCTTCCAGGATATTGCTGGGTGTATCTCTGGCAAACTCCTGGATAACACTGTTGGGCAAGAACCCCTGCCTAGTGCTTACCTTATCCTCTCATCTCTCCCCAGACCTCCTGCACTGGACCAAAAGCCTAATAGGAACTCTGGATAAAGACGGCAGGTCAGGCACAGGCACCCACCACCTTTCCAGCCCCAGATCCCACTACAATGAAAGAAAGTCGATTTTAGCAGACAAAACAAAATATAAAGAGAATAACAAAAATAATCTGGAAGCAAGAAATTAGAAAAACAGCAGAGAAGGCAAGAAAGCAATCCACGTTTCCCCACAAAGGCTCAGGAGTCGCTGGTGGGGGTGGGGGTGCAGTTAGTGGGGGGCACCTGGACACCAGATAAAGCAGCTGTGGACGCAAGGTCTTTCCCCACCTTACAAATGGCTGCCTGCCCTTCCTGCACCTGCCAGGGACCAGAGGCTGACTTTCTGGGAGGGTCCACACAGGACGGAGCTCTGGAACGAGGACTCCAGACCTAGCTCAGAGTGGGACAGCCTCCAGAACGGGGGTGTGAGGAACAGCCCGCTCACTGAGTACTGCCTCCCAGCTTCTCTCCCAGGGCGGCAGCAGGACCACCCTCCCTCCCCCAGGCAGGAGCAGAACACTCATCTCGGGGGAAAACGCTGAAGGAGATGGCCCAGTAGACCACCCACAGGAGGCCACCATTGCTGAGCCCGCTGGGCACCCAGGAGCCCCCACTCAGCTCAAGGCTCTCTGGGCCATGTCACCAGACACCGAGGATCAGCAGACAACGCAGAAGAGCCTGACGTGGGTGGGCGAGAGACCCAGACCAAGGAGCAGAGACAGGTGATGCGGAGTCAGCAGAGGCCACGCAACGAGAAGACCTCCAGAGCTGTCAGTAACATCCTCACCGCACAGGCGGCCTGGCGGAAGCAAGAACTGCATGCGCCTTTAACAGGGAGGCCCAGAAACCCGAGTTTGAAAGTAAAGATACAGAAGGAAAAATGTGGCAGAAATAAAAATCCCAATAGCAGGGTTTGGGAGAGAACACTGAGAGAATTTCACAGAAAACAGAGCAAAAATACAAATGGATGGATAAGAGAGAAAAAATACGAAAATGTAAGGATCAGTTCAACAGCTCCAAATAAAAGAAACTGCAGGCAGCCCTGAGAACACAGGAGGTGAGGTGGATCGTGAAGAAAATGGCAAGAATGTTTTCCAGATGCCACCCGAAGGGCCCGCTGCAGAGGACAGAGCTTGGCCAAGCACCTCCATGCATGTGCACACCTCCAAGCCCTGGGTAAAGGCACAAGCCCAAAAGGCCCTGAGAGGCAAAGAGACCAGCAGGTGCACACAGCCAGAATCAGAACAGCTTCAGTCTTCTCCACAGCAACATCAGAGCTCAGAGACTGCAGCAAAGCCTTCCAAACCCCACGAGGAAACCATTCCCACCTATGATTCAACCCAGAGAAACGTGAATCAACCTCAGACCAGGATCAAGACATTTCCAGACATGTAAGCCTTAAAACAATAGCCTCCCATTCTCCTAAGTGAATTAACGCAGGAAAAGAAAGCCAAACACTGTATGTTCTCACTTACTTTTTGAGATGGAGTCTCGCTCTGTCGCCTGGGCTGGAGTGCAGTGGTGCGATCTTGGCTCACTGCAACCTCTGTCTCACAGGTTCAAGCGAGTCTCCTGCCTCAGTCTCCTGAGCAGCTGGGATTACAGGCGCCCGCCACCACACCCGGCTAATTTTTGTATTTTTAGTAGAGACGGGGTTTCACCATGTTGGTCAGGCTGGTCTTGAACGCCTGACCTCAGGTGATCCACAGGCCTTGGCCTCCCAAAGTGCTGGGATTATAGGTGTGAGCCACCGCGCCTGGCCCGTTCTCACTTATAAGTGGGAGCTACACACTGAGTACACAGGGACATAAAGGAGGGAACAGCAGACACCAGGTCCTACTTGAGCGGGGAGGGAGGAAGGTGAAAGATTGAAAAACTACCTATCCGGCACTATGTTTGTTACCTGAGTGATGAAATAATAACAACATCAAACCTTGTGACATGTAATTTACCCATGTAACAAACCTGTACATGTAACCTCGAACCTAAAATAAAAGTCAGAAGGAAAGGAAAAATGGCCTCCAGTGCACCCCTTCCAGGAGGCTATGCAGCAGGAGCTCCACCAAGAAGCAGACGGCAGGGGCTCCAGGAAATGGGGCCTAGATGGTAGGGAGGGGTCCCAGGATGACAGCCAACCCCCACAGAGATGTTACCCAGGCCACACGGAACAGGCCACACTAGGTGTGTGGGGACACCTGGGGGGCTGGGGGTGTGGGGACAACAGCACTGGAAAAATCAAGTAGAAACAGCAACTATTGAGCCTCAGGGAAAGAAACACACGTAATGTATGGGTCACCTGCAACTAGCATTTACTGTCATGATCCCCAAAATACTGCATGCTGGTTCCATCCTAAATATCCAGTTATCACACGTGTGGGGGAAGGGTGCCTGCAGGCACTCATGTGCCATCATGGGAAGTCAGGAGATAATGCCCAACACTCTTCTACCATCAAGAAGAGCCCCTATGAGCACGTTACCGAGCTGGGAAAGGTAAATACCAAAGGCAGTAGCTGAAGAAGCTGGCAGAGGGTGGGGGTGACCTGCTTATCACAGTGAGCGTACAGAATGACTGGATCCTTAATCTATGTGTATTACCACATGCACTACTATAATAATACAATTTTTAACATAATTTACAAAATGGGATGGGTGTAGCGTTCTCGCCAATCCAGCCTTTCCTTAGAGCATCACTTTCTTCTCCTAGTAGCTCCTCTTCAGAAGCCATTAGAGGGTGCTGGCCCTGCCATCTCCCCAAGGCATGTGGAGATGACACCCTGCCCTTCTGCTCACGGGAGGTGAGGGACCGTCCACAGGAGACACTGAGCACCTGGCCTCTTCCTCACCTATCTGTGTTACCTCAGTAGCACTGTTGATCGTTTCCGTTGTTGTTGCTTTTGATCTCATAAACACCTGTGTCCTGGTTGCCTTCTTTTTACCTACGGACTAGTTTTAACTCCAGGCTGAGGGATGGCGAGATGAGCTCTATCACTTCTTTAAATGGTGGCTCCAACCCCAAGCTCGGGGGTTTTAGGGCTGGACCTATACAATTCCCAATACCAAGTCATGTGGGGTGACTTCAGGCTTTGGATTCTTCACTCCACGCTATTAGCCCAGTATCAAAATTAGACGTATCAGGCTTTCATTTGAAGATGTAAGGCACTAAAATATTTATGGACAAATTGATACTGCATCTGGGATTTCCTTCAAAACAATTGGAGGGGACGGTGGTAGGGGAGAGGCAGAGATAAAACTGCAGGGGGCTAGCAGGTGCTTAAAATGTGGGTGTCCTGAAGATGTGGGCATCTGTCTGAAGTTCTCCAAACAGAAGTTTAAAAACTATTAATATGACCGGGTGCGGTGGCTCATGCCTATAATCCCAGCACTTTGGGAGGCCAAGGTGGGCAGACCACTTGAGGTCAAGAGTTTGAGACCAGCCTGGCCAACATTTCGGTGAAACCCCATCTCTATTAAAAATACAAAAAATTGTCTGGGCGTGATGGCGGGTTCCTGTAATCCCAGCTACTTGAGAGGCTGAGGCAGGAGAATTGCTTGAACCCGCGAGGCAGAGGTTGCAGGGAGCTGAGATTGCACCATTGCACTCCAGCCTGGGCAACAGGAGTGAAACTCATCTCAAAAACAAAAACAAAAAAACAAAAAACTATTAATATATGGACAGAGATTGCAACCCTAGGCCCTGCCCGGAGGCCACTCCTCCTAGCTGGATTTCAGCCCATCCCTCCTCTGGCTCTCCCCAGGCCTGCTCACCAGCACACCATGGTTTGGGGTTTGGTCAGCTGCTTCTCTGCCTGCCCCTGGCAGGCGAAGTCCCATCCTGCAAGCCTGGGCTGATGTCCTGGATTGGACATTGCTGTCAGTCCACCGCAGCCTGATACTCACTGGGAGGGCAGAGTTGCGCCAGGCTCCGGGGCCATGCTGGGTAGGGACTGGACAGGCCCGAGGCCTCCACACTGACACTGTCTCCAGGGCCTGGCTGTAGTCAAGTGCCACATCTGACCCCACACGACAACCTGGGTCCTGGAGTCGGAAGGGCTCAGGGGAGTCAGGGACTCTCAGGGGTCTTCAAGCTAGGCAGGGCCACGGGGTGTACTTTTCCCCCAGAAGCAGCCTGGTTTCCGTTTAAAACAAGGAGCAGCGAGCTCCGCTTCTCTGCGGCCCATGCCTGCAACACAGGCTCCTTGGTGAGAGAGGAAAGGCTGTGGGGGGCTGCCTGCCGAGAGCCCCCTGCCCCAGGCTTGGCCACTGTGAGCCATCCCACAGCCCTGCCAGCTCACTGTTGGAAGTCTGGCCACAGCCACCGCAGCCCCCCTTCCCAGCAGCTATTCTTGGTCTGTGTCTCCCTTTGGGGGGAGGATAAGGGTGGAAATGATCAGCAGCTAAAATTAGCAAGAGGCAAACAATTGAGGCCAGGAATCTGAGGTCAGCTGAGGACAACAGTTTGTTCTCTGCAGCCCCGAGGTGGTTTTAGCAATAAAGGGAATTGAAAATGAAAACAGATCTGGAAGCACCCCAAGCCCTGGTGGGACCAGGCCCAACATGGCCAGCCCCAGGTGGGCAGGCCAGATGGCAGGGACTTTGCCCAGTCCAGACCCCCCAACCTGGGGCTCCCCTCTTCACAAGGGGGCCCTCTACAGCCGGGAGGCAACACCCAGAGCACCTGCAGCTATGGTTACAGAATGCCTGGGACAGGTTTCCCACGCACTTAACGCGGGTGTGACTTCCTCTCCAGGGGAGGCCCAGCACAGGTGGCTGTAAACACCCCCAGTAACTGCTGGATGACCAGGGCCACAAGCCCCTGCTTTGATACCTCCAGGCACTCCCCCTTTAACAGGCCCCAGCAAAACTCCCTAAGTGACAGACCAGGAAATCAGGCCACAAAGTCAGCAGATGTGGAGCCACCCTTGAGCCCAGCCCCCTGGCCCAGGGTCCCCTCCCTGTCACCACCTCTGCAGTCCCTCCTCCCCTGGAAGGCCCACCCAGAGCAAGCCGCACACTCCGAGCTGCCACCGACAGAGCCCACAGTCTAGGTGGGCTGCACGGTGGCTGCAGACAGACGGGGAGGTGGGTCTGGCCTCGTCATGCTCCACAGTCAAGAAACTGCCCTCCCCACAAAAACTCCAGGTAGCCACCCTGGAGGTCCCAATGCCAGTGGTCTCTGGGTTCCATCTGGTGATGCTCAGTCCTAAGGGAACTTGGCTCAGCCTAGGATGCATGGGATTAAATATAGCCTTTTATTAAGTTTTTATTCACTGATCTCTGCCACCTAACAGTTTGCAAATGTCAGAAGAAATAAATCAGCACAGTGGTCATAATTCAGAGCTCGGAAGCACACAGGAGGCTGGAAATGCACAGACCAGGTCGGTAGACCCACAGCCCTGAAGATACTGCTCCTGTCCCCAGGAGTGAGTAGATGCTGACAGGCCCTTCCATGGGGCCACCACAGGGCCAGGAGCCAGAGGCACACCAAGTGGCACCACATTAGAGACACTAATCTCAGCAGCTGCTGAGGCTGCTGGCCGACCTCATGGCCCATGGAGAAGGCAGGCATGGAGCCCATGGCCAGCCTACATCTGGGCCAGGCAGAGCTCACACAGCCTGTCCTCACTGGTGCCATCAGGTCTGTGCATTCTGAGCAGGACCAAGGGAGCCTGTGGGGCAGACACTGGGACTGAGGGAGGTAGAAACCCCTGAGCGTGGCCTGCAGCAGGCCAGGCCTCTGCTGTGAGACAATCTCACTTTTCCCTGAACTGCAAGATCTCAGGACCCAGCGTCCAAGGCTGGACCACAAAGCCTCCAAGATCTGAGGGTCCAGGTGAGGCCTATTTGGAAGAGTCTGAAGCTCCCAGGTACAGGGCAGCCTGGGGACCCCACTGTTGTGTAAACTCTACTTAAACAGTGACTTCTGTTCACTGCAAAACCCCCCTTTTTTTTTTTTTGAGACGGAGTCTCAATCTGCAACCTCCACCTCCTGGGTTCAAGCAATTCTCTGCCTCAGCCTCCTGAGTAGCTGGGATGACAGACGTCCGCCACCACACCCAGCTAATTTTTGTATTTTTAGTAGAAACGGGGTTTCACCATGTTGGCCAGGCCAGTAGTCTTAAACTCCTGACCTCATGATCCGCCCACCTCAGCCTCCCAAAGTGCTGGGATTACAGGCATGAGCCACCGCACCCGGCGTGTAAAACCCTTTCAACAGTGTTGACTTGTGAGTGGTGGGATTAAAGTTAATGATTTTCCTCTTTACTAATGTTTCTTGATACTTTCCTGTTTCCCAAATCATCCTTAATTAACATGTTCCACTTTCGTAAGTAGAAATAAAAACAAGTGCCGAGCACTCAAATGATGACGTTTTGGCAAGGCAACTTCTTACAACAACAGGAACACGCTGACATCTGACCCCAGCCCAGAGCACCAAGAGCAAGTCCATGATATGGGCTGAGCAAAGACTCTCCAGCTCCGGTTTCCCAGGCCGTGGCCCAACTCAGAATCTGCCCCAGGTCCAGGGATGGTGGATTTGGCTCATTTTACAAACCAAGTGGTTCCTGGAGACACTGGGGAACTCTTATTCGGAAGTCCATCCACACTCCCTCCTAGCCTCCCTGCTGTCACTGTCGTTATCATGTTCTTACACAAAGGCCATTAAACATTAAGCTCCTTACTCAAAACTGCTGCTGCCCAGAAGGTGCCTGGGCAAAGAGTGCCAGGCCTGCATTCTGGCCTGGCCATGGGCGCACCTCACGAGCTTGCTTAGCCTCACCTTCTCCACTGGCATGGCCACCTCTAAGGTGCTTCTCAAGGGCTGTACCCAGACCAAAGCTTCCTTGCAGATCCTTCAAGGTCTGAAAGCTGAGCCAAAGAGCCAGTCATTGTGCAAGTCCCAGACTTCACCAAAAAAGGGGGTGAAGTTGGGCCAGAGACCACCCTACATGCCAAGCTGCTTTCTCTAAATACCCAGTGGATGGAACAGGCACAAAGAACCAAGGCTTGGGTGTCATTTCCTTTATCCTGAACCCTGCAGGGGCATAATTTCCTACATTTCAAATATTAAGAGTTTGGTGAAGACAGAAGCAAAGTGGAGCATCCTTGCCCAGAACCACACAGACTCCCTCCTTTGAGATCTGTAATGAGATGAAGTTCACAGGTGTCCACCTGCTCAGCTGAGAGACCATCGTTCTCATTAGGCCCAGGCAGAGGAGAGCTAGGGTGAGGTTCTGAACAATGGACCGATGTGGTCGGCATCCAGGTGCCCTGCACCCTTGGGGGCCTGCTTGGCCCATCCCCTCCCTCTCCAATCCCAAAGCTTCATCTTTCTGTCCAGGATCCGTGGGTCCAGGGTGCCCAATATCCTACCACAACTGAGGCAGACCCTGGCCCCTTTCTGCCCTGTAATGGGCATATTGGCTTAAAAACAGGGGCCGCATGCTGTACCACTCTCTAAGTCTGGAATGGCCGAGAGTTAGGGGTCATTTTCTCTAGGGCTTCACTCGGTGGAGAAAAGCACATCATCTCATGAAATGGGATTCATCCCATGAATCACAAATTCGGCAAAGGCTAGGCTACTCTGAGGACTTGGCAGCTTCAGCAACACTCTGAGTACTTTTGGTTCCGCCAAGAACACATGGCTGGTTACATTACACCATTCAACTTCATGTGGAATTCCAGGGACATCTGAGCTCATCTGCTTTTCATTAATTCACACCCAAGTTCACACTGGCAGGAGGGGACCTGGAAGCTGTGAACCCCCTCCCCCAGGAAGCCCTCCAGGCCCAGGAGAAACAGGCTTAAAGCAGCCTGAGGATCTGAAGCCCCCTGCTCCCAGCATGGGTCACAGGCACAGGGGCACAACAGGTTTGGCTCATACTGACCTCACATGGGCCCGGAGGACTTCTCCTGCAGACACCAGCCTACTTCCTCCCCACTGCATGCCAGGCACTAAGAGCAGAGCACTGCCCTTGCACTCATGTAGCCAGGACAGTGAAGTACCAGAGGCAAGGTGACTAACCACAGGCTGGCACCAGCTGGAGCAGACTGGGTCCCAGAGACTCACGTTGAGAGTCAGTGCAGAACGAGGCAAGCGCCCTCCAGATCCCCAGGTCCCCGGCACGGTGGCCGTTCCATCGAGGAAAGCGCTGCTGTACCACTGCCGCCTGACAGGGCACCTGCCTCTCACATGGCCCAGCCAGTGTCAGTCCATCCCAGGCTCCGGGGAAACACATCATAATCTGCACAGGTGGCTCACAGGGAAAGCAGCGTCAGCCTCCCCTCCCTAAATGGGCAGCAGCATTGCCCTGGGTCGTGGGATTCCCCCAGATGAAGTGACAGTCACAGGCTGTGGCCCTACAAAGTTAAGGGGCAAAAAAGCTGCCATGAATGGGGAGAGTAGGCCTGCAGAGGATACAGTACCCCACCGCACCTCGCCATCTGCACTCCGTGGTTAGGCAAGAAAGCTGAGCACTGTAGGCTCAATGTCCGTGCCTCCTGAAACCCACACCCTGCGGCCCTAACTCCCAGGGTGATGGGTGGCCTTAGGAAGTGGGGCCTTTGGAAGGTGATAAGGTCATGAGGACAGGGACCTCCTTATGGGATGAGTGCCCTTAGAAAGGAGACCCCAGAGAACCCCCTCGCTCCTCTACCAGGTGACATGATAGTAAGAAAACAGCTGTCTACGAACCAGGAAGAGGTTCCTCACCAGATACACAAGCTGCCAGCGCCTTAATCTTGGACTTCCAGCCTCCAGAACCATGAAAATAAACTTGTTGTTTATTTGCCACCCATCTCCAGTATTTCTGTTACAGTAGCACACTGGGCCTCCGCCACGGCTCTGGGGTGGTGCTTAAACTCTACAACGCCAGCACCGAGACACCCCGCTAGAGCCCAAGGCACTGTGGCCTGAGATGCAGTTAGGACTCCAGGGTCTAAAAAATTCGGACATTGGTGGCCAGAGCAGGCAGTCTGCCGTGACTGCAGGGCCACACCCTTGGCTGCCAGGAGGGGCTTCCTGGGCTCCATGTTGGCAGGTTTTCAGTGAGAACAGGGCCAAGCAACAGTCCTGTCTGGGAAGCAAAACTGTGGGTGCCACTTAATTTCTTCTTTTAGCTTTTCTGTACTTAAATGGTCTGTAGCACATGTATACTTCAATAAAAAGTATGTGGTGCGGCGTGCGCATGTGCCTACGGACCATGCATGGTTTTTTCCTTTCGGAAGGCACTGGAGGCTGGGCTGACATAGCCAGGCCCTCTGGGTTCTGCCGCCCCTTTAGTGCAAAACCAAGATGAAGAGGGGCGCCTGTGCTCCTGTGTACTACTCCCTCTTCTAGACATCACCCTCCAGTCACCCTCCACAGTCATTCTGACAAGAGTAGCAAGTTTCCTGTCCCAGCTCCACAGGCAATCCACGGGAGGAGGAATGGCGTCCTGTCTTCCCACAAAGCCTGTGTGTTTTTCACTTTCCTCCACCAGCAAGTACACCTGGGGTTTGAGGCCTGCCTCCCGCCTTCAGAAAAAAAGTCCCAGAAAGTGCAGGAAGAAGCCTCCACACTGAGGGAGACTCATGTGGAGTGGCCAAGAAGGCCAGGCTGGAGACAATGAAGCCTGAGATCTGGAACGCACTGAGAAGTGCCGCTCTCTCCCTCATGTTGGGAGCGGGTCATCCTCAGGGGGTGTGGTCCAGAAGCCAACAACACACCTTCCTGTTCCACCAGCGTTGCAGCCACTATAACAGAGGCAGCCCCCAACCCCTGCAGCCTATATGCCGCCCCAGGGCCCCAGAGGCTGGAGGGCGTGGGAGAGCAGACATAAGAGGTTGGGCCCCCCTCAAGTTGCTGCCACAGGATGGCAGCATGGGGGCCTTTAGGCCCAGCCACTGAGACACCCACTTCTCCTTTAACCATTTCTTGCCTTGACTTCCCAAGCCACACTGCCCCTGCCTCTCTCCCCTACCCTGCGGCTCCGCTGGCTAAGCGCCTGCTATAGGAAGCCCCCATCCCTCATGAGCAGCACTTCCAAGGCAGAGTCACCCCCTGGGCCCCACATCCTGTCTCTCATCACCACAGTCAAGGTGGGGCCCCTCCCAGCCCAGCCTGAGGGTCCCCTTTGACGCTAGCACACACAGGTTCTAGAAGGCTCGCCACCCACGCGCCGCAAAGCCTGGGTAGCTCCTCTCTGCCTCCAGTCTCCACTGCCCACCCCCAGCCTCGCCTCAGGGGGAAGCCTGTTCACAGCTCCCCTTCCCCACCACGAGAACCAAGAACAGCCTCTTCCTGAGGTGTGATGTCCCGGTGGGGCTCAGCAAAGAACCTGGTCGCCCTGATCCCTCCAGGGGGTTCCCAGGCCCTGCCAAAAAAGCCTTTTTCTGGGAAGGCTGGTGCTACCAGCAGAGCAATGAAGGGGGAATGCCTGCTGATCCCAGGAGGGTGTCCAAACCCTGAATTCCCTGCTTGACCTTCTAGCTTCACAGGTCCTCAAATCCTCCTACCTGCTTGGGCTCGGTGCCACGCCCTGTCACAGACCTGACCTCGTCCCAGCCCCGATGACAGCCAGCAGGTGGGGGAACCAAGGTCCTCATCCATGCTTGCTAACACAGTCTGCTCCTGCCCCCAGACTCAGGACCCTACGCTGCCCCTCTCCCCTACTGGCCCACCCAACCCACACGTCCAGTCTGCATCTTCCCAGACCCTCCCTGATGCCGCCAGCACAGAGGGTGCGGAGTGGTGGCAGGCAGGAGCCTGGCCTGCAGGCCAACAGCCCACCTACGGCAAGCAGGAGCCCCAGCCCCACCACCAAGTGCCTGGGATGTCCCTGTCTAGAAACAGAAAGATTTCGAGGCACAGGTGGTATTTTCATTTCTTCTTCCAGTTGAAGGCGATGCCTTTAAAAGAGAAAGAAAGATACGGAAGTAAAGGCTGCTGTGTGACACAAACGTCAGCCCGGGGGCCTGCAACGAGGGGACGCCCCATTTCCTGAGAAAGCTGGGGCAGGGGGCAGCAAGAGGCCTTGGGGCTCCGGCCTGGAAGCATGTGAAGAGGAAGAAGAGAACCCGGAGAGGAGCTCCTACCCGGCTGTGGCCTGGGGGCTTTCCACAGCTGTGTGGGTGGCCACAGTTCCAGGGTGGCTGAATATTGGTAACAGGGGTGGGGGGTCCATCATACTCTTTACCAAAGAGGATGGGTCAGGTCAGAGTGGACCAGTCCAGAAGGGGAAGGACAGCAGCTGCTGTGCAGGAGCTCAGGCCTGTGGCCAGGGCGAGGGGCCCATGTGGAAATCTCTCCTTCTGGCCTCAGAGAAAAGCAGAGGACAGGAGGTCGGGGGAGAAGGTTGTGAGTTTCAGAAAAAAAGAACAGGTGCTTTCTGGAAGCCACAGATGGGTAATCTTCCCAGAAACAGAGTCAAGATCATTGACCTGGTGTTCTGTGCAGAACAGCTCTGGGTTCCCGTCAGGGTTCGCGGGGGCTCCTGAGAGAAATGCCTGGGCCGTGGGCCTCTCAGCGTGAGGCAGGCATCTGTACAGAGGGGCTCACGCAGGCCTGTGCCAGATGCCGGCGCACAGGGGCACACTTGTGGAGCCCCACTCCCTCTGAGCTCAGATACTCTCCCTCTAGAACCAGAACCCCTAATAGTGCCTACAAACGGTACCCTCCAGGCAAAAGAGACAACCAGGGGTGAGAGGTGGGGAGCAGCTGCAGCCCTCCCCAGCAAGTCATTTGCCCCCGGTAAACTGACGGTGCAAATATGACCTCGTGTGGCCCACAGCATCTGACGACTTGACACCAGGCTGGCAGGGCAGACGCCCGGGTCAGAACTAAGCACACTAAGCTCTGGCGTGGTCAGTCTCAGCCTGCGGCCTCACAACTGCAACAGCCAGGCACGACGCTGCCCACGCAGGGCCACTGGGAGACAAGAGCAGGGCAGGGTCCCGTGGTGAGGGGGCTGGGGGCCAAAGGAATGGTGCACCTCCTGGGCTTTCTCCACCCCACCCAATCCTCACACTTACGGGTTTCCTGTCAGTTTCAGGAGGGGACCCTGCTACACTCCTGGAGATCCTCTGCTGCTTGCTGCTGGGCACGCGGTGGTCACTCAAGGCAGGATCTGCCCCCAACTCCAGTGCTTTCCAGGCAGGTACCCAAAGGGGCAAGACGCAGGCCAGAGGTACAGGAGGGCAAAGGCAGGCTGGGGTGGGGACACAGGCCTCCAGGCCCCCAGAGCAGCACACATGGCCCTGCTCTCAGATACCACACCCTCAAGGGACAGAAACACCAGCTAAGGCCAGGCCCCTCATGACACTCAGGCAAGGAGTGAGGAATGCCCAAGACCCCGCTCCACCCCTGTCCACCGACACCCCACAGTCCCAGCCCGATGCAGCACGCCTGCCTGTCCTGCTCCTCCCCTGGCTCTGTCCGGGATCTCACAGCTGCCTCCTCCTGACCAGCCCTATGGAGCCCAGACCCACCGCCCGACCTGCTCAAAGGTGGGGAGACCAGGGTGGCACCCTCAGAAGGGCCAGGAGCGGACCCTGACTCACACAGCCTGGAAGGCACCTGCCCCAAACTGCAACAGCTCACACTCGCTGGCCAGCCCCCAGGGTTGGCTTGTACCTAGCCTGGCTGTCCTGGGCTGAACCCTGGAACCTTGGCCTGCTCCTGGTTACTTGTGGCCCCTCCCTCCCCACTCAGGCAGCTTCCTTGGGGAACCCAGGGAGGATCCCGCACAGCCCCAGGACAAAGTCAAAACCCCTCCCACCCTCATCCTGCCCCACCCGGCAATCCTCCCAGCTCTTTCTGCACTGGATTCCAGGAGATTTTGTAAAAAGAAAGGTTCCATTATGTTTTGAATAAAAATCTGAAAATCTGTAAACCCAAGGACCAGAACTCCTTCTCCACATTCTTACAGCAAATTCTATAATGGTCCCTTGGGGGTCTCTCCCTCCCCATTGGCCCAAACCCCCACAACCCAGAAGAGAAACAGGGCCCTTGGCCTGGCCCAGCCCAGTCTCAGCTTCTAAGCAGCAGGTGACCCCTTTTGCCATAGGCCAGCCATGACAGTGGGGTGAAGTCACCCCCAAAGGCCACCAGCCAAGGCACTGAGAAGTCAAGCTTGGCAAATGTCTGGGGTGCCTGGCACCCCTGCCACCTCCCCTGGAGCCCCTGCCAGCCAGACACATGAAAACGTCCAGCCATGGCATGTTTTCAGAGTATGCCCCGGCTTAAAAGGCAGGTGAAGGAGGCCACTCTCTGCTGACACTCCTTCAGTCCTGCCCCGAAGAGGGGCACGCCTAGGTGCCCACTATCCTCCTGACACAGGCTGGAGGGGAGAATCTGGGATGGATGCATCTGCACAGAGATGGGTACGGGTGTGCGGAGAGCCCCACCTCTGGAGCTGGAGTGACAGGCCCCGGGTGGTATGGGTACCCAGAGCCAGCTGGAGGTAACTGTTAAGTACTGGCAGGTGTTTGCCGCAGGGGGTTGGAGAACATCCCCCAGGGCCAAAGTCACCCGAGAGCCAGGCCATTTGTGCAGAGTAAGTATTTAGGGCAGCAACCAGGCACGGGTGACTTGCAATGTGTGGCTCTCCTGTCTCTGCTGCGGTCTCACAGGGAGAAACACTGAACACATTATACAAAGACTGACAAGTGACCAAAAGTATGGGTGGGGACAGGGGATCAAGAGGTCTCCCAGGGAAGACTAAGGAGCAGGTTAATTCGTACACCAGAGCCTCAGACCTCTCCAAGGAGACCTTCCCTGTGGAGTCACGGTGACCCGCAGTTAGTGGGAATATCCCCACACCAGGACTCAGCTTGGCCTGAGGGCTGCGTGCGCTGTTGGAAAGCCAGAGCTGACCAGCTCTTAACAACAACAGGCAGTTTAAGTTGAAAACTTTTCCAGGTCATTTCTTGAAGCTGGAAATTATCGCCTAACGTGAAATTCAGTTCTTGCTCCTGTGGTTCAGGAGACTGACAGCAAGGGTGGGCACACAGACTCTGCCAGGGCCCGTCAGCACCCAGGCCCCTGTGGATCCCCACTGAAGGCTGGATGCACCCTTCATGCCTCCGTGCCTTCTCCCTTCAGGTGAGCAGCCTGAAGGCTGGTCTCCTTCCCACTGCTAGGGGCCGACACCTGGTGGGAGGTGTGCAGACTTAAGACTGCAGGAGGCTGTTTGGGAGGCTGTGTGCACCCAGCCTGTCTGCGGGCACTGTGTCCCGCCTTAGGGATGGGGACAAGTCTGAAGTCCCGAAGGCATCTGCGTCTGCAGAACATTCAAATGTGGCCACCCCAGACCCTGCCACTGTTTCTCCCAGGATGGTGGCTGCTGCACTCCTGAGCCGGCGGGCCCTGTCCAAGGGTGCAGGACAGTCCCCAGCACAGGCGCCACTCTACACCCAGTCACGCAGAGCAGAAGAGACAAAAGGCCACTCACGACCACAAGAGCAGAGCACGAGACAGTATGTGCCTCAGTGTCCTCCTTTCCCCAAGCACAGGAGCCTGGCCAGCAGGCGGATGTGGAAACCCCATGGCCAGGAAAGGCCCCGACCCCCTCCAGCAGGCTGGCCCTGCCTGGGGAACACGCACAGTGTCTGCGGAGCAATCAGATGCCGGGAGAGCGAAGAAGGCCACGCTCTCCTTAGTCACTCCAAACGTTCACCTCCGACCACAGGAAGCACTTCCATACCAAATACACTCACAGAAGACGGAAATCAAGCAGGAAAGGGGTGCAAAGGCCCGGCTCAGCAGCCAAGAGGCCAGCCTCAAGAAGGCCTCATGCTTCCCTTTAGGAAACAATCCTCATATTTGCAAACATAGAACTGCTGCCCCCAAAAAGAAAGAAAATAAAGGAAAAAATACATATATCCGCAGATGGCCCAAAGCTCATGAAGGCAATTACTCCTGTAAACAAGAAGTGGAATGCCTGTGGAAACGAGCGAAGCCCAGGCAAGACACAAAAATAGCAAACCTAAGTCCTGAGTGGGATTCTCTGGGCTGCTGATGGCTGAGATGCCGACGGCAGTGATGAGCTCGCCCCACTTGAAGGAGCTGTTATAAAGCGGTCGGGTGAGGCAAGTTTTGCTGCAAACAAGATTTCTGTTGTTCTCTACTGAAGAGCTGTCAGTTAAGAAACCCATCATGGTGCCTGGGCCTCGGGAGGGGAGGCGGGCCACCCAGCAGGGCACTGCGTCCCTGGGAGGGCAGCTGGCATTCTCACCCAAGACTGCCTGGTCTCAGAAAGTCCTTCCCTTGGGGTGGGGTCACTCGGCAGGACTAGCATGGCCACCTGCAGGCACAGTCTCTCCTGTCCCTGTGAGACTGCCCAAGACTGCTGACACAGGGTGCAGGGTGCAGGGCAACCTTCAAGCCCACCTCAGACAGGTGGACTTGTCCAGAACTGTTCTGACGACTGGGAACTCAGTCTTTCACCTTGAGGTTGAGGTTTCCGTTCAGCTACTTCTGCTGATTAAAGAGTTTGGCCAGGTACAGCTTGTTGGTACCCGAGAGGGGTTGGTTACCTGGTAACACGTGAGGCTCACCTGAGACGGGGTCACCACTCCCTAGTCTGAGCATGCTTGATGCCTAGCAACAGGGTCTCCATAGCAACAACAGGATGCTCACAGAAGCTTACAGACTGTACCACTTTCCTGCAACCAGTCTGGGTTTATCCAGGAGGATACAGACACAGAAGCTGAGGCTGGAGATGCCGGGAGCTTCACCCCACATGCTGTGTCACAGGGTGACTCTTGGAAGTGGGGCTCAGGGCAGGCTGTGAAGGTCCTGGAAAGTGACCCAGCACCTGCTTTAACACAGTAGTTCTGGGCTGGGTGTGGTGGCTCACACCTGGAGTCCCAGCACTTTGGCAGGCTGAGGTAGGAGGATAGTGTGAGCCCAGGAAGTTTGGGGCTGTGGTGAGCCAAGATCGTACCACTTTGCTTCAGCCTGGGTGACAGACTGAGACCCAGCCTCAAAAAAAAAAAAAAAAAAAGTTCTGAATTGTCCCAGTCTCAAAAGAAAAAAAAAGGTTCTGAATTGTCTGAGAAGACAGCAAACCTGTCTGTTCATTCAGGTGCCCATGAACAATACTGCAGGGGGTGAAATTCTGCTCTTGCAAGTTAATCACTACTTACCTCACCCGACACACACATGAACACACACGCACACATCCCTCCTACTGGGTGCCTTACCCACGTTCTACCCCTCTGCTCCTAGAGGCAGCATGACCAGACCTATTTCACAGTGAAAACCCAGAGCTGGGTTCAGCCTGTCCCACTCCGAGGCCAGGGCTCTTCATCACTACGCCACAGTGCCTCTGTTTAGATAACAAAGAATGATCAGACAAGAAGGCCTTTCTCTGATGAAAAATAAAACACTGAGAGGCTCCCAAGGAAGGTCATGCGAACACAACATCTGTGGAGTCAAACTTCCAAGAGGTGGTCCAATAAGAGAGACACAGCAATGACTCGGGGCTCCAGGTCCAGAGCCCAAATTGTCAGGATGAACACAGTGCACAGGGGCGCTGGGTCCCCCGAGAAACTCCCAAGTGTGCTCATGTTTTGGACTCCTTTAACATGTTCCAATACTATTTCAATACCTTCGACTTGAGATTTTTTTCTTGTTTTTAAGACAGGATCTCCCCGTGTCGCCCAGGCTTGAGTGCAGTGGCAAGATCGTGGCTCACTGCAGCTGCCACCTCCTGGGCTCAAGTGATGCTCCTGCCCGCAGGCTCCTGAGCAGCTGGGACTACAGGTGTGTGCACCACCATGCCCAGTGGAGTCTCACTATGTTGCCCAAGCTGGTCTCGAACTTCTGGGTTCAAGCAATTCTCCGGCCTCAGCCTCCTAAAGTGTTGGGATTACAGGCATGAGCCACCATGCCCAGCACGAGTTTTTTCTTAAATACTATAAAAAGTATATTCTCCAGGAAAAAAAAAATCAAATTCTGCATACATCTTTGAAAGGGGTGATGTTAGCAGGACTGTTTCTGCTTTACAAAGAGAGAAAGGATGACAAGAAAGGAGCTGAGCACCCAGGTGAGGATGGATGCTGGGGCCCTCGCCACAGCCCTGTGCCACCCAACTGCAGGCGAGTTGCCTGTTCAACAGGGAAACCTGGAAAGGCCAGGAGGCTTGGGGTGTGCACAAGCAACACCAGGGACTCATTCTAAAACAAATGCAGCAAATCTGAACATTTTTTTTAGTGCTGAGCTCGCTTGGCAACTGCCACGGCAGCTGCTGCAGAGAGAGGCTTTTGAGGCAGGTTCATGCCTGAGGATGGCCGTGAGGGCAGTGGAGAGAGGACCCAGGAGGCAGCCCAGCCCAACTCAGCACATCCTCAGCCTGCCTCAGTCGTGAGAAGGGACCCAAATAGACCTGCAGGCCTACAATGAAGACGAGACCCTGGAAACAGGCCTAGAGGCAGAGAGGCTCACAGGCCACACCACCCACCAGGGCAACCTGGGTCAGCCCTACTGATAGTAAAATAAACAAAGCCACTTCCCCTGGGTCCTCACCTGGCTCCTCCTTGGGGTGGGTGACTCTCTACAAGATAATCCATGGGTGGGCAGAGCAGGGAAGCCCAATGAAATCCAAGGTGAAGGGTCAGGCCTGTGCGAGAGCCTGCTGCTGCATCTCCCACAGCAAAGTGCCACCTGGGGCACTCCCACGAGACAGCAGGCGGGGGGGCGGGAGGCCATCCACTGGGCGCAGCCAGCCCAGGCTACCTACGTGAGCAGTTAGAATTTAACAGCAACCACCAACAAGGTATAAACAAGCACATGCCCTGACCTGCAGGGAGGGGGCCAGGCCTCTGGCAGGAGAGTCCAGCACTGGGTGGGAGGGCGCTCCTCAGGCTCAGTCAGACTCATCAGCCTTCAGACAGCTTCTGGAAGCACCAGTTATGGGTATCTGTACACCCAACAGGGGAAAGGCATCTCCCCAAAATTTTCCATGGAACTTAATTAGCCTCGAAGCCAATAAAATCCTGGTGTGGTGTTTACGTAAGAACGTCTGGTCCCTGGATTGTGGCCAGTGCTCTCCCAGCCTCCCGTGCCAGCTGTCGGCAGCGGGGGGCCCTCTTTGCTGCCCCCGCACTGCCTCACCAGGGCCTCGCCACCGTCTAAAAGAAAAGTCAATGAATCACTAAAACATTCCTCCTATAAAGGGAAGACAAATGTTTATTAAGAAATTATAGAAACCAGGTCAGACATTTTGGTATCTTAGTCATTCTTGCTAATTAAAAAAAAAAAAAAAAAGGAAAAAAATCAAAATAGAAACCCATCCTAGAAACTTGAGACAACGGGAACTTCTCTAGCCAGGAGCACTTGGAGCTGTGGTACAGCCCAGTTGCCAAGGCAACCCAGTGTTTACCTCCAGTTCTGCTGTGTAGGAGGACCCTGACCATGAGCAGGGACAGTCAGCCAAGCTACCTCCTCCCAACACCCCAAGGGACAGGCCGCCAGGGCATCCCCAGAGGGTGGAAGGAGGAAGCCACAGCCTCCCCCACAGTGTCTCCCAGGCTGAGCAGCTACAGACAGCACAAAGGAGGGGTACCTTCCCCCTCTCTCCTCAGGCCCCCTGGGGTCTGCTCCCCTGCATACCCACCCACCTGCTTGTCCTGAAAATCCCTCAAGACTCTTAAAGAAATGCTGAGATCCCAGAGTACAACGGGGAGTAGAGGAAGTGAGAATGCGGCCACACTGAACCTCAGCTGGGCAGCCAAGGAGCTCAGTTCCCATGCATTAATCTGGCCAGGGCCAGGATCCCAACAAGTCGCTGGCCCCCCTGGTTTGCAGAGGAGGAGCAGAGAGACCAGGGGGCAGAATGGCCCAAGATGGAGTGCCCCATCACGGACTAATGGTACACACCTTCAGGCATGGCTCCAGGGTCCCACCCTCCATCCTGAAGGCTGGTTCTGCCTACACAGCCACGGCTGGGCACGCACTGCTGCTTCCTACCCTGCTCTTGTAGAGACAGGCCTTTAAGTGATGCAGCCCCACTGGGGTTCATGGGGCTGGGAGAAACAAACATCGTGCTGCAGACTGCACCACCTGGCCAGACGCCTCCACACTGGGTTCCTTCCAGTGGAACGATTGTTCTGAGACTTGGCTACATGGCTGACCACATGTGCATGTGCATACACAAACACACACACACACACACACGCACGCAAATACGGGCATATACACACACACACGCATACATATGCACACACTCACATAAGTATACATCTTCCAAGGTCATGTGCGGTGCTACATGTGCAAAGGAATTCCAATGCTTGGTTCATAATCCAGGGCAACTAGGAAGATCAGGGAAACAAACTTTGAAGTTTCCCAAAGGCTGAAGTGAGTAAACTTAAGAATGATACAATTTGTCCAAAGCAAACTGCTAAAGTGTACTACCCAGCCCATCATTAGGGAAACTTCAAATCACAAGCTAGAAGTAGCCAAGGCTGTATTTCCTGTAAGACTCTAAAGCCTGACAGTAATTCAGGACAACCATCCACCTGCTCGCCAACACAGCGGCTCTATACCTGTGACAGTAGACACCGAAGGTCTCCTGCTCTGTCAGCCGCAAAGGGGACACGGTGTGAAGTGCTAAAACTAATTTCAACCTTGATAAAACACGGTAGCCTGCAAAGCCCCTCAGGCTTCCCCAGAGAATGCCCTGGCACCTTAGGCCAAGCAGCAAAATACAGCCATGCACCACATAACGACGTTTCAAACAATGACAGTCCATGTGGGATGACAGGCTGGTCCCATAAGATGATATCCTGTTTTAATTGTACCTTTTCTATATTTAGACACAAAATGCTTACCACTGTTACAGTTGCCCACAGTATTCAGGACAGTACCATGCTGTACAGGCTTGGACCCTAGAAGCAATAGGCTACACCATACAGCCTAGGTGTGCAGTAGGCTATGCCGTCTAGGTGTGCATAATAAGTACATTCTATGACGTTCACATGAGGACGAAACTGCCTAACGACACATTTCTCAGAACGCACCCCTGTCATTAAGCAACCTATGGCTGTAATTTTAGAAAGGGCCTGCCATGCAAGCAGAAAAAAAGGGCACTCTGGAAAAGATAGTAAAACCTTGGGCATCTTCCCTCTGAACGTACAGCTGCAAGGGGCCAGAGTCCCTGTGGGTCCTCACGTGCTGCTGTGTGAGGCGTCCTCCTGCCACCATCCCTGCTAAGAGACAAAAACGACAACTGGTGGACGAGCACAGCAGAATCCTTCCACGTGTAAGGCGGGCAGAGGAAGGAAGTAAGACCCAGCAATGGGATGGAGGGAATCTGAGTTCCTGCCTGCCCTGCCCCGGGCCACTTAGCATGCCTGGCAGGAAAGGGACATGGGGGCAGATGGCACCCCTATGGATGCCTTCAATGACCAGTAGGCAAACCAGATATGGCCAGTCATGCAGGTGAGGACAACAGGCAGTTAAGTTGGGAGAGCAGATAGGCCAAAATATGCAAAGTAAGACCATAGAGAGCCTGCCAAACCTTCAGACTGTGTGTCACATTTACATATCCCAGATTCAGATGTGTGGCAACCATGTCATTAACTCCCATTTATCTGCCCTGGTCCATGACAATGTGTTGGGGTTTGTTGTTGCTATGATGCCCGGGTGCACCCCAAGGTGCTGACTCCAGCTCCCAGATCCTGGCTTTGAGCAGCACCCCCAGCCAATGGCCCGGGTGAACAGCCTTCACCTTTCCGGTAACCCGAGACCAATGACCTGCTGGACCCATGCCCTCTGCCCCACTCCCAGTGGACAAAGGAGTCAGGTTCTGAACTTACATATGCCTTTGCTCTATTTCCAATCTCCTTTCTAACAATTCCTTGCAGACACCCCTATTCATGCTCCACCATTAACTTTAACTTCCACCAATAGCCCTAAACCAAGTTCCCTTTATTCTTCTTCTTTACAGTGAACATTTAGACAATAAAAGAGTTAAGACAAGTAGAAAGTCTCGGAGAATATTAGAGGAGGAAATGTTGGCTGTATCACAGGCCCTGCACATACTTAGGTGTGGCCCAAGGACTCTGAGATCTCGCTAACCCATGCATACCTGTTAGATCTCCAGGGAGCACCTGACCACCTCCCACATACCAGGACACTTGGCCTCCCCATCCACAGCTTGGACCCACATATGGAAGCACAAGGCCCCTGCCATCCCCAGTGGCCATAGGCCTTGGGGTCACTGCTCTGTTCACAGGCTCTCCTTACTCCAGGAGGAAGGCAGATGAGTCCTCCAACGAGGCCAGACCAGGAAAGGATGGTAGACCCCCAAGGATTAGCTGCCAGTGCTCCAAAAGGGAGTGAGGAGGCCCCAACCAGGGCCCTGGCCACTCGCCAGGCTGCTTAGGCATCACCTCACCTCCCATGTGTGTCCCGTGGACGCTGGGGTCGGGGGAGAAGTCCCAGGTTCCTCTGAGCCCACATCATCCTCTCCCCACTTCCAAGCTTCCTTCCACCTGCCCTGCGCTCACAGGAGACAGGCACGTGCCACAACTCCACCTTTAGAAGCTTCTCCTGAGACAGGAGGCCAAGGTAGGCTCTGAGCCACATGCTCTTTGGTGAGCGATTTTTGCTTTGGGCCTTCAATTCATGCAGAGCTCTTTCATGCTGCAGCGTGGGCTCCAGCTTCAAGGAGACAAGCCTGTGCCCTGTGCCTGGGGACCCAGGGTCACCCATCCATGCAGAGTAGGCCACACCCCTGTGGCACCAGCACAAGGACATTTAATCTGAGGCATCAAGCCTCAGTGCTTCTCCAAACAAGTCACCTTGGGACAGACTGGCCAATGGCCACGGAGTGTAGCCAAGTTTCTGGTTAGCAAGTGTTTTTGTGATGAACTTCAAAAACGGAGAACAATAAACAGAATCCTCCCCCTGCCAAACGCTCTCTCTGTCTTGTTTGTCCAGAATGATGATGGTGAAAATCAGGGACTGGTCAAGGCTGAGTTTCTGGTGCTTGGTGCCATGCTGTGCCCTCCCCCCACCCCACCCCTGCCACCACACACACACACACACACGCACGCACACACACACAATGCTTAACAGCAAATGGTGATCACAGCCTGGCCCCGCATCAGGAGGGGAACTGAAGCAGTGTGGAGGACACAGGAGCCCGGTCCCTCTGCTGGGTAGGGCAGCGGGGTGTGAAGGCAGAGCCCCTTCACCACAGCCCCAGTTTGAACTGAGCAAACTCCACGTCTCACCCAAGAGCCTGACTCACAAACAGCTGATCCACATTGGCTGGGGGTGAAGACGAACTTAAGATCTAAAACTGAACTAGGAATCAGAGGTTCCACATAGCCACTATGTTCCAGGTGTGCATGCTCCTCTGTTCAGCAAGCATGAGCAGGGTGCCACGTCCACTCACACACACACCCATTGTGTTTATACACATGTACGTGGATATGGAGGCATACGTGTGTGTTCATGGCCAAATGGCAGAGCTTTTGGTTGGGTGAGGATTTCTTCTGTGCCCAGTGCCCAATTGATGCCAAGAGTAAAACAAGTTCAAGTCTCCATCATATTGGCCCAGAAAAGTGTCCAAAGCCTTCTGAACTCAGTATCTCCCACCGCAAGGACTGCACTGGTGGCTGTCTCCATAACCCCATCCCCAGCCACACAGCACAGCGGCTGCTTTTGAATCGCCAAGCTGGAGAGAAGTTTATTCCCATCTCGACCGGAAGTTGACTTCTCAAGAAAATAATCCCATTTGGGGCTTTGAAAAGAAAGAAAAACAGGCTCAGGTGCGTGGACTTAGGATAATTTTTATTTCTTGAAAGCACATAAAGACCAGGACTTTGAGGGTGTCACCCGTCGTAGGCCCTCCCCCAGCCCTGGGAGACAGGCTGCCTGTGGCACAGGGCCAGCATTCAGGTAGGCTGACCAAGAACACTCGCACAGCTACCCTTGCGCTGGCTATTCACACCACCTGGAGCCATTTTCATTCAAAGGAAAATCAGGGTGCCCTGCCTGTTTGGGGAAAGGAGCGCCCAGGCCTCCTCCAGTTGGTCCTTTGACTTCGAAAGCCTTCCAAAGCTGAACCCAACCCCCAACATCTGTCCAGTCAAGGAAGCTGGAAGATGGAGTAGAAACCAACCAGCTGGATGGAAGGGGCTGAGCCTGGCCGCCCACCTTAACCATGTGGTCCTGCAGTGGGACAGGCTAATATCCCATGCCCCGCCCCCATGATGCAATGGAAGTACCCAACATCACCTGTGCCATATTTTGGACCAAAATTTGTTTAAACCAGACCTCATCATGGGAAACAATCAGACCAATCCAGATTGTGAGTTGTTCTACAAGACAACTGGCTTCGGGCCTTCAAATGCCAGTGTAATATAATAAAAGACCAAAAGATGGGAAACTATCCTAAGCTAAGGGAAACTAAATAGGACAACCAAACACAACGTGTGATTGACTGTATCCTGAATCCTATAATGGACATTTTAGGAATCACCAGGGGAACTGAATAGGGACTGTGTATCAGGTAATATATAATTTAAAGAGAGAGGCGAGATGGAAAAGAGAGAAAAATATAGACAACAAATTAAGTTTTCTTTCCTTAGAAAGAAAAAGGGAAGGAGGAAAGGAGAAAAACGTAGCAAAATATGACCCAATGACCCTATGGGAAGAGTACTGGAGTGTTCACTGTACTACTCCCTCAATCTTTAAGCAGCAGCAAAAATCTGTGCGGGAAGCCATGTACTGGGGACATCCAGGTTTCTACTACCACAGGGCCCTGCTCACCTGCAGTCACCTGAAACACTGATCCAGACAGAAGTGGCAGGAGACACAGTAGGTACACCTACCTCAGGAGCGCCTGCCCAGGCGCAAGCCCCAGCTCCAATCCCTGTTCCACCCTCACTTACTGTGTGACCCTGGGCACGATTCCTAAAGCATCGAAGCCTTAGCTTATTTGAAATTTAGTAATAATAAGAGAGCCTACTTCACAGGGTCCTTGTGAAGATTAGACAGCTTGATGTAAACTAATACAAACAGAACGATGCCTGGCCCCTAGAGCAAACAGTCTGGAAGTCTTAGGATTGTGAGAGCTGAGTGCACCGTTCTAGAAGTTTTTATTTTTAAAACTATTTTAACTGCTTCCTGAAAACACAAACTGAACACACTTCACAGTGCCTTGGTATCTCAAGATCCCTGCTAGAGTGTTACTCATTCCAGGGTCTCTCATGCAGACCTCAGGGACTGCTGCGGAGACACATGTGCCCCTCCACAAATGGCCCCATACTTGTTCCAGTGCTGGCTGACTGTGGGGCTTCTTCATGACCCATTTAAACACACAGACTTACACATGCATATGTTAACAACCTACTGGTTTGTTTCCTCCCCTGCCTTTAGCTGCTATCCATGTATTTCGCCCTTCCCCAGTAACCAATCAGATTAAAACTATGTGTAAAGTGGGAGCCAACAGGACCTAAGGGCAGGAGGCTGTCAGAGCTTGAGAAGTAGGCTTCATGGCACCTATTCAGAAGGATTGTGTTCCAGACATGTGAAGCCCCAGACACAGGCTACTGGTTGAATGAACTGCCTCCTATCAGTTGGCTCAGGCAGCACACCCTCCAGCCCGCTTTCTGCGGAGTGGGGAGCGGGGGCAGAGACAGCACCACACCAGCCCCCACCCAACTGCTCCAGGGCTGAGAGCCCACCACACACTCTCCATCCAATCTCTGTAAAACCAGAACTGAAGATGGCCAGGAGAGCCAGCCACCAGGCGTGCGGGAGTGACAGTGGTTTTGCTGACACTGTTTTAAATGTTCTCAATGTTCTCACACACAAAAAAGGAGAACTGGGAGAAGTAAACATTTTCAAGAAGGTGGAGTGGTGACACAATAGGTCTCTCCCTCAGGGGAGGGGGGACCAACAACTGCAGTCTACTTCCTTTAAAAACATAACATAGTAACTCCACAACAAATTTCACCAACACTTATCAACCCTGTTAACACCACCACTAGGTCTCAATCCTACAGAAATGCCAGCTCCCCTGCACCAAGACACACACACATCAGAGTCCACTGAAACACAACTTGTAATAGCAAAAAACAAAAAAGGCAATGTAGCTGTCCTGTCCATAAGTGAAGGGTAAATAAGTTACAATACAGCCATATAACCACATCTTGGAATACCATGTGGCTGGGAAAAAGAATGAAGATGCCTCATTTAAGCACACACACCGAACAAAATGCCATCAGTGGGATGTTTGCTAGGATCCTATTTATGCATGTTTCAAAATGTCTATGTAGATACACATGTATGCATACGTGCAAATCCATCTAGAAGGTCTGTAAAGAAAACCACCAATGCGGGGTAACAGTGGTTTGGGGGTGGTGCAGGCTGGCACCTCCCATGCTGCATACACTTCTGCATTGTTTCAGGAGTTTCACAACTAGGGCCACTGGTAGCCTGGGACTGCGAAGGTGTGAGAGGGAGGGGTGGAAGTGCTGAGCCCCTGGCCTGTGTGTGTCTCTGAACAAGGCACGGGCCACCAACAAGCCCAGCTTTACCCTGGGTAAAGGAGATCCCACCCAGATGTCCTCTGCTCTGCTTTCCGAGGCAGCATTAGGGAGCATCTGCAGGGTGCTCAGGGAACAGTGTGCTTGCAAACAAGCCTCTAAAGCCAGAGTGTGCCTTGGGGGAGGGGTCGCGATAATCGGTCAGGATCAAATCCCCGCTTCAGTTGGTAAAGATAAATTTCAGGTTAACCCCACCCAAATTATCACAGGAAATGGCTGACAGAATGTGATCTTGCTCTACTTCCCTCCTCCACCCCAAACAGGGCCAGGGGACCACAAACATGCTTCGGGTTCTGCAGGAGGGAAGGCTGTGTACACCACTATGCTCACCTTTCCGTGGAACCCCCAGAACCCAGACAGGGCCCAGCATGCAGAGAGATGTTTTGGCTCGAGCGCTGGAGGGAAAACAGGGCACAGAGCAGTTTTGAAAACAATTATTTTTGGGAACAAATAGGTAGATATGTATTCAGGGTTTCTCTGCCAAGAGAGACCAAGTGGCCATTCTGCTGGGAGCCTGCCAAGTCTCCCCATTCAGGACAACACGCAGGACCTCTCCAGAGGCAGGATCTGGGGAACCAGTCTGCCCTCAAGAGGGCCCCAGCCTGACCTATCCGAAGGTAAGTCCTTGAATTTCTGCATCAAAGCACCTCAGGCTCCAAGAAAATCTGCTCCTGGTCTTGCTGCTCCCCTATGCCCCTTTTAGCAAACTTTCCAGATCTGGCCTGGGAAGTTCTAACTGGCCAAATAACAAAGTAGCACGAGCTGCAAAGATGCTTTTCTAGGTTTGGTGTTATGCATTCGTTATAACATCAACAATTACCTAAATGTGACAGAGACCAATGTGTCCACAGAATAACTCCTGGGAGAGTGGGACTCGGAGACCACACTGCTACAGAGCTAACCAGGACAGAAAGCTCTCAGCATGCAACTGTTCAGAGAGTGGGGGTGGAAAATCAGAGCAGAGCCGCGGCCAAGGGACCACAAGTGCCTCCAGAGTCAAGGCCGACCCTTGCATTTCCCAAAGGGTCTTCACATACTTGACCTCATTTCCCTGAAGACTTTGCAGGTGGTCAGGGCAGACATCACCAAGTTGCAGGGAGATCTGGGAACCGGTCCCTGGTCACAGAGGAAAAGCACAGAGCAGCTGGCTACCTTCCTGGTTTTGATATTCACCCTCTGCCATGAAATTACTGTGGATCCTGGAGATGCAGGAAGCGGCGGGGGCACCTTCCCGCACCTAATGGAGCACAGGGTTCGGCATGACCTCCGTCACTGACTGCAGAGACCCCACAATGCTGCTAGAGGCCCACAAACCACAGACACCTCAGAGCCCATGGCTGCAGCAAAGCTATCCCCTCGTGGCCTGCCTTCTCAGTCATCCCTGAGGGCTGCCTGGGTTTCTTCCTTCTGCAAGACGCTCCTCTTCTCCTTTGAGGAACACCAGTTACTTATGCTCTGCCCATCTGGGCAGGAACTGGAAATGGGCTTCCCAGGGGTGCCCTCCGCCAGATGCTGAACCACACTCCCTCCAGAGGCAGGTTTCTGGGCAGTGCAACCCTCATAATGGGTCACCTGGGGTACCGGTAACATGCATTCCCAGCTGCAGGCTAGAACGGGTCGGCATCAGGGGCCTGAAAGTCTGCATTCTTCCCAACTCCCCGCCACCCCGCTGCCGGAGCCCTGTGCACTCCCGACATGGAGGCCGGTTTCCACCCTGGAGGTAGCACTTCTGATGTCTGCACACCCGAAGGGTGGAACAGTTTCTCTGCTTCAAGAATGGACACTAGCACGCTGCAAACGCTCAAAGGGTTGGTTCTATTCTCTTTTGCCTGCCTTCGGTTTCCAGGCGCTCCGAGGAAACTGGCCCCACCTATGGCGGGAGGCCCGAGTCTCCAGCGCCCCTGCACCAATATTCTAGTCAAGGGGCTCGCGCGGGGCCAGAGCCTGAAACCAGAGGTGAACCCACCAGGAAGACATCCCAGGGCTGAGGCCCTGACGAGCCGGCCCCGCCCACCACGGCGAGCCCCTCCCCTCGGCCACCCCCCTCCTCAATTCCCAGCTACCGGTGCTGCCGAGTGGCAGACCACCCTGACAGGGGCTGTAGAAAAATTTCCCAAACATGAAGTATCCCGCTCACCACGCGCATCTTCCCCCAAAGCGGATCTCAACCCCAGCCACGCCCCAAGCGCTGCCCCGACCCGATACTCAGGGTCCACCTGGAGCCGAGCCCAGCCTAGCCTTGCCTGGCCCCTCCCCCAGGGCCACACCCACCCTGCAGCCGCGTCCCGAGCTGAACTCTGAGTCCATACTGATCCCCACCCCCAACCTGAGCCCCCATACCCTTAACTGACCCCGAATGCCTAGAAATGGCCGTGCTCTCACTCTCTAGCCCATCACTTGCCACGCGGTTTGGGGCGGCCACAACAGCCTCCGGAGTGAAAGTCCGAAATTCGAAAGCCTCACCTGCAGACCTCGGGCCCTTTCAGTTCCAAATGTACCGGAAAAAAGGGGGCCTTCAGCTCTACGGTCTCCAAGGCTGCAGGTTCTTTTAATGCCTTTTAATCACTACGTGAACTATTTTACAAATGAGACACTACCACTCTTGGTCACAAGGCAACAATATTCAGTGCATGGGTTTTGAGCCTGCCCCCCGAAGAGGTGAGTGTCACAGAAGAACTCACGTGAGCTCAGGGGAAGCATATAATTTTTCACACAAAAATGGGGGAGGATTGCCGTCCATTAACACGTTTTCATCTTTGTGTTAAAAACGAAACAAAAAGGGGGGAGGGAACCGCCACAGATGAATCAAGTACAAAGTATCGGGCCGCGCGTGGGAACTGCTGCCGCTGGGCTGGCGGGGGCGGGCGGTGATCCCCAGGCTGGAGGCTCAGCGCCTGCCCTGGCGCAGGTGCCGCCCGCCGCGCACCGGCCCAGGGCAGGTGAGAGGTGGGCAGGCGAGAGGTCAGCACGGAGGACAGGCAGCAGCCAGGGCATTCCTTTCCGGAGAGAGCTGAGAGGCCGAAGAGCCCTAGGGCCGGGCGCGCCCCCGCCGGCCGACTGGGCGGGGGTTCCCACAAAGAGCCGCAGGCGGGGAGCGGGAGCCGGGACCGCCCCCCGCATCACCCAGCGCCGCCGCTGACTCTGGTTACGACAAATTAAACCTTAGAGCGCTGGAAAAATTACAGGAAGAAGAGAGCGGAGAATGTACAGAGTGGCGAAGGAAGCCTTGTCCCTACGTGAACTTCGCCCGCCGCGCGCCAGGGCCGGCCCCTCCCCTCCTGAGCGCGCGCCCGGGCGGCGGGGGAGGAGACTAGGAGGGACCCCGGAGAGCGTCCCCTGCCCCCGCTACCGGGCGCCCCACCGTCACGAGTGCCGCCTGCGGTCCACACCCAGGCTGTCCGCACCTGCCTACACCGCCCCCCGGCCGGGCGGGGTCCCCGCCCCCGACCCAGATGACTACATCCGCCCCCGCGGCCCCACCCGAGCGCGCCGGGGAGGGGGCGTGCCCGGCGGGGGCGCGGTCGCCTGGCGGGCGCCGGCTCCAAGAGCCAGGACCCGCCTCGCACGGCGCGCGGGGCCAGCCGCGGGTTGGAGCGGCGGGGGAAGGGGCGAAGCCCCGGGCGTCCCGGCCCGCCCGGCCCCTACCTCGCGCCCCGCCGGCGGCTCCGGGGGCGTGGTCGGGCAGCTCGCACTGACCCCGTCCGCGCAATCCGGGCGCCCGCGCCGCCCCACTGACCTGTGTGAGTTCTCAGGTGCGCCTTGAGGTGCGAGGATTTCCCGTAAACTTTCTCGCAGCCCGCGTAGTGGCACTTGTGCTTCCTCTGCGGGGACTCGAGGTCGGCGCGACTTCGGCCCCGCCGGCCCCTTTGTCTGAGGCCGGGCTCGCCGCTCCCCGCGGGCCCCGGCTCCCGCTCGGGTTCCAGCCCCGCCTCGGGCTCCGGCTCGCTCCACGCCGGGCTGGGGGGCGCGGCCGCCGCGCCTTCGCCGCCGGGGGAGGCGGGCTCGGGGGCGGGCGGCGGCAGGCGGCAGGGGGTCCTCGCCTTCCGGGCCGCGGCGCCCTCCCTGCGCTCCGCCGGGACGGGCGCCGGTGCTTGCTGGTTGAGGTCCGCTAGGATCCGCGCCACCACGAAGAGCGAGGCGCTGTCCTTACCGTCGCGGCGCTCCTCGACGCGGGGCAGCGTGGGGGTGGCGGCCGCGGCCGCGCCCTCGGGCCGGGACTCCGGCCCCTCACGCGGCCCGTGCACGACCGCGCGGCTCGACATGGACACGAGGCACTCGGCGGCGAAGTGGTCCACATAGGCGGCGGCTGCCATGCTGCGGGCTGGGGCCGGCGGCGGTGCTCTTGCTGCGAGGCGTCAGCCGCGCATCCGCACCCACGGCCTCGGGAGAGCGGGCGGGGGGCGGGGGCGCGGCGCGCCCTCTCCTCGGGCTGGGCTGGGCTGGGCGCGCAGCCGCCTCTGCCGTCACCCGCGCGGCTCCGCGTCTGCGAGGCGCCGGCCCGGCCGGGCACCGAAGAGCGAGCGCATGGGGGGCGCGGACGACTGAGGTCCCCGCGCGGCGTCAGGGGCGGCCGGTTCTAAGGATGCCGAGCGGCGACGTTAGCGACCACCACGCCAAGTCGCGGCCGCAGCTTCGCCGCGCATTGTGGCAGGCGGGACAGCTGCCGAGCGCGCCGCGGCTCGGTGTGGGCGGCCCGGCCCCGGGGGTGGGCGGGGCCGGGGCCACATCTGGACCCGACGTCAGCCCCCAGCCACATCCTGGCGGCGCAGGTTACAGGCGGCGGCGGCCGCGGGGAGCTGCGCGCGCGAAGGGGGCGGGGAGCCCAGAGCGCGCACCGGAGGAACGGAGGGGTCGCGTGCCCGCGCCTGGGGAAGGGGGCGTGACCGATTGCCGGGACGGACGCCATTGGTCCGTGAGTGCACGGCCAGGCCAATCCGGGCCGTTAGAGGGGCGTGCCCGGTCCCGGGGCCTGCGCGCGCCAGTGGGCGTGTCCCCTGGGCCGGTAGGAGGAGGGGCGGAAACTGGAGCGGGGCGCGCTGACGAATGACGTCCGGGGGTGGTGGGCCTGGCAGTCGCGGCGCGGAGCTGCTGCCCGTACCCCCCGCGGTGGGGACACAGCGGGCACTTCCCTGCCGGAGCTTTTGTGTGGTGGCCAGCCTTCGCCCCCGGCGTGGAGCGGAGTGCTTTCTGGAGGGCGCCATTTGTTCCTCCCGCGATGGGCGCCGGCGGGGAGGCGTGTCTGCTCGGCCGGGCGCGGGGCTGCCTGGGGGCGGAAAGCACTCGCGCCGCGCCCTCAGCAGCCAGCTTGCCGGGTGGCCGCGCCTAGAGCCTCAGGCCGCTCGCCCGCTCCACGCCCTTGCCCTGCAGAGCTCCGGGAGTCCGGGCGGGGCAGTTCCTGCGGGAGGGACAGACTCGGGCTCGTTCCTGGCTGCCGGGGTCCGGTGTGCGGCCGCGCTACCCTTGAGCTTGGGTCAGCCCGAACAGGTCTGGCCTCGGCTGGCGGTGAGCCTGGCAGCCCGGGTGGCGCGCCCACCGCGGCCTGTGCCTCCAGAAGCGAACTACGTGCCAGGGCGGCCGGCGCCGCTGCTGAGGGAACGCGGGGCCCCTTCCTCCCCCTCCCGCCTCAGGCCCGCTGCCAACTCTTCTAGGCTGCCCCTCTCCCACCGCGGTCGGGGGGGCTTCAAAAGCCACCAACTGCGAGGACCCCGCCCACCGCGCCCCACCCGCCCGCTGTCTGGGCCTCCCGGAGGAAATGCTCGGCTGCGTCCTGCCCGCGCCTCCCGGCCCGGGCCTGGCCAACCTGCCCTTGACTCTCACCGGTAACCCCTACTCCAGCCCGCGGCCCCAGCCATTCTCCAGGCCTGGGCTGTCCTCGGAGACGCCGGTGAATAACTTCCCACCGCCTCGGAACCGGGCTCAGCAAACCGCCTACTGCCTCTCCCCGGTGCATTGTGCTTAATGGACATTGGAAGGAGTCCGCCACCCTTGCTGTGTTCTGAGAGGAGCCTGGAGAATGAAGGAGCCCGGGCACTCACCCTCAGTGGACCCCAGCAGTGGGAGGGGGGTGTCATTCTTCTCTCAGAATTAAGGTTAATAGCGGAGTTCAGGTTCTCACCAAATTGATTTGGGGTTGGGGCCCAGTAAGACTGCTTTTCAGGTAACCGACGGGGTACCGAAACAGCCATTCCGGGTTGCGTGTTATGGTGAACAGCAAATTGCATGTATGTTTGAGCACCCTCAGTATCTGTAACTAAAACCCAAAAATGCGGTCTCGCTGATTGAGTTGCTCCTCTCTGGGCTGACTATAAAGGTGCTGGGCTGGGTCTGGTCCCTCTAGGAGGGTCTGTGCTTGGCAGAAAGTAATCATGTTTCTTCTAGGCAGATTGTGTGATGACATTTAAGAGACGTGTGTCCTGACCAACTAATGATTCGGAATGTTCCTCCATTCCCACCACATGTCACAGTCAGTCACTTCTTAAGGAAGGAGTGGTCCTACACTAGCTTATCAGCCACCCATACCCTCCTGGCCCCTTTCCAGCCAGCAGAATTCTCCCCAATCTTCAAGGTGCCACGTCTCTCCACCGGGTCACCCCAGCCAGCATACACAGTGGTAGGCCTCCTAGAGTGTGCACTATTCTAGGTATTGGGCTACTACAGCCATGAACAAAACAGGCCTGCCCTGGGTGAGGGGATGCCCTGCATGGCCAAGGGTCCTCGGCACTGATGCACCCCCTCCAAGAGTTTCCCAAGAATGTGGATGCCAAAGAATTTTGACTGTATTCTGTGGCATTCTGGATAGAAAACTGAGCCCCCTGGCCGGTTTCTCAAAAATCCACTCAAGCGTTTGATGATTGTCGTGGTGTTCACTGACTTTATCCCAAACCTACATGGAAGTGTCTTCCGCACAGACACAGCTCTTCCCCAGAGAAAATCTCTTAGCTAAGAGTCCATGTTTTCGTTGCTAAGTAAAATTTTGACAGAGATGGCCTATGTATATGTGAGGGCTGGGCCGCCTCATTTCAAATGGAAGCAACAGAAAAGCAGAGCAGATGTGTCTGGGGAGTATAGAGACTAAAGGCCGAAAGGGTGATTGAGTTTCTGGGTAAAGTTGGTGGATGGTTAGTATGTGTTGACTTTAACTTCCTTCTGGAGCATTTGTTAGAAGGCAGAAATCCACAAAGACAGGGAGAACAAGAGAGGAAGTAACAGCAACACAGTTTTTGAAGCTAAAATACTTAGCAGATTCAAGAAAATGAAACCCTGAGATAGTAGCTAGGAAGGAAAGCTAAGAATATACTCCATGGAATCCCCCAGAAGGTTCACTAATGGGTGGCACTATGTACCTCTGAATGTGAGAGTAAACCGGGGTGAAAGTAGGGTTGGCAGAACGTCTGCTTGAGGAACACTCAGATGCCCCTATTTGCACCCCAATGTCATGCAGCCTGATAAGTGCCCCTTCCTTGTTCTGACAAAAGGCTGGATATTTATGACCTGAAAAAAGTAAAAGGCAGCGTCTGGGGTGGGTGGACAGCAGGCACAATTAAGGACAGAGGTACGGTAATAGGATCAGGCGATTAAATGCACACATGGATACTGGATGCGGAGACCCGCAAGCCCCTGTCTGGGATTTCAGAATGCAAGCAGCCAGGAGACTAGAAGGGTCTTTCCTGGGGGAGCCAACCATGCCAAGGGGAAACTTCCAGACATTCTGACATTTGTGGCTGCCCAACTACCCTATAGGGAAGGCCACAGTTAACACCGCCACTCATGTGTACAGAAGTTCTTGTCAGCCTCTCAGTCCCTCCTGGGCAAAATACAAGCAGGCAGCCAGAGCTGACCGGCATCTCAGGAAACCCTGTGTCATGAAATACAAAGTTAGGATACAGTTTTAAAACAAGTTGGAAGAAACAGTCCATGCAGAAGGAAGTAAACATCAACAAAACCATCAATAATGTCATTAAATTTTAAAAGACATACAACCTGTGAAGGGAGAACATATATACAGAAACATTCAGGGGAAGAAAAGTGTTCTTGAGATGTTTGCAAGGTAGCAGAAATGTAATAGTGAAAAAGCTCCCTGAAAGTAGAACCGAAATAAAAATTTAAAAAAAAGGAAAATAGAGAAAAGCTAAATGAGTGGACCAACCAAAAAAAGTCATTGATCAACGAGTAGGGACCCCAACAGGTGATCAGGGAAAGCACAAGAGAGAAAATCATTAATGAATTATTAATTCAAGAGAGGTCTTCACGGACATAAGCTGAAAGGGAGAGAGCCCTACACAGTGGGAAAAAATAGCTCTACGCCAAGACATATCATTGGCGAGTTTCAGAATGCAGGGAACAAAAGTGTCCTGACATTAAAACAAGTCACATACGGATAGTCGGGTCAGAACGACCGTGGGCCTCTCCACAACAACTCGTTGAAGTTAGAAGGAAGGGAACAAAGCCGTGGGAAATAAATGAAAAGGAAAATTATTTTCCAACCTTCACCCAGCCAAACTATAAACGAAGTATTTTCAAATGCATGAGATTTCAAAAAATTTATCTCCCATGCATCCTTTCTCATAGTAGGAAGCCACCAGAGATTATACTTCATCAAAACAAAGATGTAAACCAAGAAAGTGGGAGACATGTGATCCAGAAAGCAGGGAAGTCACTGCAGGATGGAAGGGAAAGGAAGTCCCAGGTAATAGCTGCCCAGCCAGGTGCAGAGGGTCAGCAGCCCAGGCTGGAGCAGATTGGCAGCTCCAGGAACAGTTTCAAGAGATAAGATGAACAGAGTCCCTGTATCAGTCAGGAGAGGCTGGGCCACACTGCGAAGCTCAAAGGTTTATTTCTGGCCATGCTGCGTGTCCATAGGGAGGCACTTGGGGACAGCAGGTTGATGGAGCAGCCTCTATATAGAATGTGCTGGTTGCCACACAGAAGACAAGGGATAGCATGGACCCAAGGTTGTTAGCTACCCCTTCTTTCCCATACACGAAATACATTTTACCCCTCCCCAGGTAGGCCTGACCCATCTCACATGCCTGTTTAGTCTGGGTCTAGAGGCCAGAGACAGGATAACAGAAATTTGAGGTGAGGGACATTCTGTGGCAGCCAGTTCAAAGCCCAGGACCCCCATGAGAGAAACAGTGGTTTCTTCATGTGGCTCATGTGGTTCCTCTTGGTCTAGAGACCTATGATATAAAGATGAATTGTCTGGGCCCCTGCTGCTCATATGCACACCCAATGCTGGAAGTGCAAAGAGATAGAATAACACAACAAACAGCCTAATTCAGAAAAGGGAGGAGGGGGAGACATGCAGTAGACAGTATCCGTAGCAATCCTGAAACCCTGCTGGGCAGATATGGCCCCTGCCCTAAAGTGACACCACTCCTTGAATAGCCTCAAATGTGCTTGCTGTGGAGTTTGGGGATGGGGCAACCAGGGGCTTTGCTCCACCCTCGGGAAGTTTTCCTTTTGCCGTTCTCCTCCTTGGCTGCACATGAAGTGGATATTGGGGAAATATGTCCTTTTGCTTTTGCGGGCTGAGCAGTTTTCTCAGCCCATTTTCTGCCTGTAAAAGGTTGGAGACCAAGAGTTATTTTAAGTTCCAGCCACAGGTTGTATTACTCCTAATTTTGGGCACTGCTAGTTTCTTGAAAATGTAGTTAACATCTTACCCAGTCTCTTTGCTTCCACTTGGTTTCATTGTCAGTATCCACTCACAGTACTTTTCAAGACATGCCTCTCTCTCAACTTGATTGCAGATCCTCTGAGCCTCTCAGTCTTTGATGGTAGAGTAACACCCTTAGTCTCTTTTCCCTGAACCTTTTACGTTATCCAGTGTGACAATTTACCAAATATTCTGCCATTCAATACATGGATGGCCATGCTTCCAGCCTTCAGAATCCATTTTCCCACTGCCTGCTTGATCAGCCACATATCTTGGTTTCTGTTGCAGCAGTGCCCCATTCCTGGTTAGTATTCTCTGGATCAGTCAGGATCAGCTAAGTTATGTTACAGTAACAAATAGTTCCTGAAGCTCAGTGGCTTAAAATAGCAAAAGCCTAATTCTCAGTACATTGAGGGTTGGATGGGGACTTTGCCCTCTGTCACTATCATCCTCACCCCACCACTCAGATCAACAAAGCAGCCACTCTCTGACAGTCTCATGGCAGAGGAAAAAGGGACTTTCTGTAAGGTCTTGCATTGGCCCAGAAGTGACACACATCATTTCTGCTCGTAACTGCTCACATGGACCGTCTACTAAAGACTGAATGTTTGTGTTTCTCCAGGATTCATATGTTGAAATCCTAATCCCAATGTAACAATAGTTGGAGGAGAGATCTTTGAGAGGTAGTTAGGTCGTGAGAGCAGAGCCCTCATGAGTGGAATTAGTGTCCTTAGAAAAGAGACCCCAGGCAGGGCGCAGTGGCTCTCGCCTATAATACCAGCAACTTTGGGATGCCAAGGCAGGTGGATGACTTGAGGTCAGGAGTTGGAGACTAGCCTGGCCAACATGGTGAAACCCCGTCTCTACTGAAAAAAAGTACAAAAATTAGCGAGACTTGGTGGTGCACACCTGTAATCCCAGCTACTTGGGAGGCTGAGGCAGGAGAATCGCTTGGACCTAGGAGGCAGAGGTTGCAGTTAGCTGAGATCATTCCACTGCACTCCAGCCTAGGTGAGCAAGACTGTCTGTAAATAAATAAATAAATGAATGAATAAATAAATAAATAAGAGAGACCCTGGAGTACTCCCTGGCCCTTCCACCATGTGAGGTTATAGTAAGGAGATGGCCTTCTGTGAACCAGAAAGCAGGGCTTTACCAGACACCGGATCTGCCAGCTCCTTGTTCTTGGACTTTCCGGCCTCCAGAACTGTGAGATATAAATTTTTGTTGTTCATAAGCCTCCCAGTTTGTGGTGATTTTGTAATAGCAGCCTGAACAGACTAAGACACCATCTTGTTCACAGGGAGCCAGGAGTAGACCCATGATGTCCCCAGAAGGCAAGGAACTGAGCTATTCAGGGACACATCAAGAGTTTCTCCAATACCCAATCTGACTTGAGAAGAGTGAGAAAACTGGTGAAGGGTTTGGGATTGAAATAATAAGTAGATAGAAGACTAAATGAAGAGAAAAGACAATAAAGAGCTCCAAAGAAAAGAAAAGGAAAGTCAGTTATAGTTGACTACTTGGCACAGTTGCAAATAGTGTTTTCATGATGGTAATAATGAATACTGAACACTGATCTAATAAGCTTTTCTGCATGGATCTGGTAGGGGAATGGGGCACTCAGGTGTACACATGGCAGAGGGGTGGGAGGGAAGTCCCTATCTACATACATAATGGGAAGTCAACAGACACGGCTCCAAGGAAGTCAACAGACACGGCTCCAAACTGAAAAACCGAGAAGCAGCGATGCAATCGTGCTGTGGTTGGCAGAATTCTAAGATGGCCCCAGCATCCTGCCTGTGGTCTGTGCTCACCTTCTTTCTCCCAGTTAGTCAAACACTCAGTGTTTCTGTGAGGGGTTTTGCAGATGTGACCGAGGTCCCAAATCAGTTGACTGGAAGATAGGGAGACAGTATCTGGGTGGGCCTGTGATAATCCCATGAGCCGTTTCAATCTGGGTCAAAGGTCAGAGACAGGGAGCTCAGAGAGAGTAGAAGCATGACAGTGATTTGAAGTGAGGAAGAGTCTATTGCTGGCTTTAAAGACAAAGGGGCCACATGGCAAGGAACTCCGGCAGCCTCTGGTAGTTGACACTGGCTCCCGGATGGCAGTCAACTGAAATGGAGACCTCAGCCCTCTAACCACAGAGAAGACTCCTACCATATGGAGCTTGCACAAGGACCCAAGCTGCAGAGAACACAGCCTGGGCAATACCTTGATTTTAGCTTCGTGAGACCCTGAGCAGAAAACCCAGCTGCACCATGCCCAGGCTTCTGATCACAGAACTTCGAGATACTAAACCATTGCTGTCTCCAGCCACTAAGCTTGTACTGTTTTGTTAGGCAGCAGTGGAAAACGAATACCCATGCTGTTTGAGTCATGGAAATAATTAGGTAAAAGAGGAAAAAGAGATCATTTCTGCGGAGGGAAAGGGAAGGAAAGGAGGGAAGGACTGCTGTGTTTCCTAACAAACCTGGTAGAACTATCTGACTCTTCAAGTGATGTGCATGTTTAACTTAGATGTAAGGAAAAACAAAAATCAGAAGATGGGGTCAGAGAGCACTAGCTGCCCAGTGAAATCTCTCCTCTCTTTCCACAGTTGCGACTCAGTTCACTTCCCAGACACTTTTTTTTTTTTTAGACGGAGCCTCGCTCTGTTGCTCAGGCTGGAGTACTGTGGCACAATTTCTGCTCACTGCAGCCTTTGCCTCCTGGGTTCAAGTGATTCTCCTGCCTCAGCTTCCTGAGTAGCTAGGATTACAGGTGCCTACCACCACGCCCAGCTAATTTTTGTATTTTTAGGAGAGATGGGGTTTCACCATGTTAGCCAGGTGATCCGGCCTAGGCCTCCCAAAGTGCTGGGATTACAGCTGTAAGCCACAGCACCCGGCCTTCCCAGACACCTTGTAGTTAGGTGTGACCAGGTGACTAATTCTCAACATGGGAGTATGGGTGGAGGGGCTGCCTGTCACCTCTGCACTGAGGCTTTTAAGAGAGCAGGTCTCCATGCTGCAGCTTCCCTTCCCTGCCTGCCATCTACATGCTTATGGCAACAAAGCTCTAGGGGATGATGGAGCCACCAAATAGAACGAGCCTGGGCCCAAAAGTCTTTTGGCCAAGAACATGCTCCCGAACCATCACTGTGTTTGAGCCGCAGTAGACATTGGGGTCCACCTGTTACTGGGACTTAGCCTACCGGAATCAATGTGGAAACTGGGGTGGAAGAAAAACAACAGGTACCAGGTAGAATGGGGCTGGACATTTTTCTGGAGTGTTGCTCTCTAGGCTTCCTGGTGACAGCCAGGCTGTGAGATGCCCACTCTGGGCACTGTCCTCCTTCTTCCCAGGGCAGCCATTGCCTGCAAGCCCTGCTTCTGCTCACAGAGTCCAGCCTGGAGCTGAGGGTGGTTTGGTTTATCCAGGATGTCTCAATGTCAGCGGTCAGTGCCCCCCAACTCAGAGGGCAGGCAATGTCCTCCTCAGCCCAGGAGTCATGTGTAAGCACTCAACTCCCCCCACACCCCACACTCTCCTATCCGCTTTTGACCTGTGTCCTGACGTACTTATAATGTCACCAAGGAAGCCTTCCATCCAAGGAGGGCTTAGACCCCAAAGTTTTTACAGCCCTCAAGCCTAACCATGTCAGAATGGGGTTGTTGGATGAGGAACTTCTGATCAAAAACCTCATCTCAGTCACTGACGGTTTGGCGTTTTACAAAGAATAAGCCATTTTCTGTTGTATGACATGGGGTTGGAGTAGAAAACTCTTTTTATGCCCTGTCTCCCAGTAGTCCAGAGTGCAAAATAATTGATCAAGTTCTAAAGGACAAAAGCCAACTTCGCATCTGGTGCACATTTACACGGGGAAAGATTAAAACCAGCAATGCTTCTGAATCTGAGCCATCGAAACACCCGAGAGGTATTTACAGCATCTGCAACAAATGTACGAGGGAAGCAAGTTAAAATGACGGACGATCCCTTCTAGGCTTGCCAGAGCAGATGGCTCCCGCTCCTAAACATGACAACTGACACGGGATCCCTGCCCTCCCTCATGATCTGGGAACATCTCCAGGCTTGATGACAATTGTCCATTCTACATGACCCCTCCCACTCTCATTCCTTGGTTGTCTGCCATTCATAACTGGTGATCCCCTCCCCGCTTGGGTCTCAGGGTCAAATGCTGCATTTTATCCCATTGATTCTGAGATTCCTGCCAAGCTTCTGGTCAATAGCAATAAGCCCCCACCCATCAGTGCTCACCAGACACATTGACACACACAGGAACTCTACACAGAAGGTGCCATTCATTCCCATTTCCAGGTGAGAAAACTGAGCCTCAGTCAGGCCAAGAGACTTCTAGAGCCACATGAAGCAAGATGCAGAGCCCAGGCTCTCAGCCTAGAATCCTTTCACCTCACACTGGTGCCCCCACTGCCAGCCTACAGGAAGCTGGCCAATTAGCGCAGGGACTTACCAGATCGATTCAGGGAGAGCCAGGCTGGTTCATTCTGGGCTGTCACGGGAATCCTGTCTAATGAGTGTTCTCATTAATGGGATTGGGAGGATTTATCATGAACAATGTAGGCTATGACTGCCTTGAATTCTGGGCTGTTTGCATCTAGAGCTGAAAGATGGCAAGGGTTAGCCATTCTGATACACGTGAAGTGGTTTTTCTTTTTGTTACTGCTAAAGTGAGTACCAGTTGGTAGCATCTAGGCACCATCAAATCACAGGAAGTGAAGCTGGAAATGAACTGCTAGGCCACTCATGGTCAGGTGGAGCTCAGCAATGAGCACACATGGTCTGTTGTTAACCTGGGGCGGCAGGCAGTGAATCCTCAATCTATCATGTTCTTCATGTATTCAGTTAGTTTTATGGGCTCTGGGCTTTCTTTGTAGGACGGTGTATTGAAGAGTCAGGAGCTCTTAGACCTGATTTTATAGTTCGACAAATTGATTTAAAATATTTTCAGGATACAGGTCTGAGGAGTTCTTTCAGTCTGAGCCTCTTTGAACTGGAGCTGTCTGATTTGGTATGAGGTGTGAACTTGTTTCCTATGTAGAGCAGAGAACTGCACAAAGAGGGATGTTAATATTCCAGGAATAAAAGAATGTTTTCCCCTCAATGAAAGAGAAAGCAGAAGTTAAAAATCAGATTTAATCATATTACAGGAAACTTGAGAGCAGCCACAAGGCTGCCATTTCCAACCTGAAGTCACTTCCGAAAAGTCCAGAAGTCATTCCCACTGGAAGCCACTGACTGGGACCGTTTGAGGGGTCTGCATTGGGTCTGGTGGGTGAATACAAGGTAGATCCTTAAACAGCTCCTCTGCAGTGGAGTAAGAATGCCCACGGCTCTCAGCCAGCTCTGGGATCAGTCACCAGCCATCTCTCCTCGGTGTCCAGTGCCTTGGGTGAGCAGCCACTCAGGAAATAGGTGCCCAGACAATGGGGGAACTCTCCAGCCACATCTGTGGTCTCCTTGAAGTCTCTCCTCAAAGACCTTTATCTGCCCAGGTGTCGTTATGAAGCAGTAATCCTGGACTGAGACAGCTCAGCTCAGGGACTGCAGCCTGGATTCCTGGGCCCGCTGACAGTGAGACATCCAGGGGAACTGCCCATGAATGTAACCACCCCAGCGGTGTGCACACACCTCTACCTACAGCAGCTCCACCACATGCCCACAACACAGAGAGGACCAGCTGGTGTGGGGGCTGCCCCTGCTCTCAGGGAGACCTTCAGTGCAAGCAAGGAGGGACCAGGGATCCCCTGAGCCTCGGCTCAGTTCACAGCCGTGCTGAGCTGAAGGAACCCCCTGCTTCAAGGTAGAGATTGTTCATACAGTGTTGTTGCAGTGTCTTTAAAAATAGCCAGGCCGGGCACGGTGCCTCATACCTGTAATCCCAGCACTTTAGGAGGCTGAGGCAGGCAAATCATTTGAGGTCAGGAGTTCAAGACCAGCCTGGCCAAAATGGTAAAACCCCATGTCTACTAAAAGTACAAAAAAAAAAAAAAAAAAAAAAAATTAACTGAGCATAGTGGTGCACGCCTATAATCCCAGCTACTCAGGAGGCTGAGGCAGGAGAATTGCTTGAACCTGGGAGACGGAGGTGTTTCTAGGCCCTCTTCCTTCATCATGTCCTTCTGCAAATGACCTAGTTTTCTTGATATCTATAAATTAAGTTGCTGAAGGAAACTGACCCATATAATCATAATAATCCATTTTGGCATAACCTCTTGTGCCAGACTAAGTCACAGGCCACCTAAAGATGGGCCAACTTTGAGGTCTGGGGCCCACCCCAGTCCAATCAGCTGTGACCATTGGGTATAGAGAACTTACATATACTCTAAGATCATTGATATCTGCCTGGAGACAGGGCTGGGTGAGGCAGGGAGGGGCTCTGCTCTAGGATGTGAGAGAGGGAATGGATAGAACAGCTCTTAGCCCAGTCCTGACTCCAAGTTTGCCATTTTGGAAGAAGTCCAGGCCTGCCCTGGAGGACCCTCAGGTAATTAGCAGACCAGAACACCTTCATTGGCATACAGCCCCCTCTGATCTCTGAGGGCTCATCTCCAGAAGAGTTAGGTGGTCTTTGGTCCTCTCCAGCAGCAGCCAGAATACATATTTCTCTCCTGCCTGGCCATCCTGGAGCACCAGAACTGCAGTCCAGGGTCCTGGAGCCATGTCTCTGCCACCACCCCTCTGTGGAAATGCATGCACATCACCTCTGCTTTCTACAGCTCAGTTTCCTCATTTGAAATGGCTTACCATTGCTGTGTAAAATCCACCACACACCTAGTGGCTTGAAACAACAACTGCCATTTATTTATTTTTTTCATTTTTTTTTTAAAACTAGAGATGGGGTCACACTATTTTGCCCAGGCTGGTCTCAAACTCCTGGACTCAAGCGATCCACCCACCTCAACTTCCCAAAGTACTGGGATAACAGGCATGAGCCACCATGCCTGGCCTACTTTTATTTTTACTTTTTTGAGATGAGGTCTTGTTCTGTTGCCCAGGCTGAAGTGCACAGTCACAGCTCACTGGAGCCTCAACCTCCCAGACTCCAATGATCCTCCTGCCTTGGCCTCTCAAAGTACTGAGATTATTTGCATGAGCCACTGCGCCCAGCTATGACTGCCATTTATTTTGCTCACAGCTCTGCTATTTGGACAAGGCTTAGAGAGGATGGCTCATCTTGGTTCCATGCAGAGTCAGCTGGGGTGGCTCAGCTGGGACAGGAAGACTCTCTTCCATGATGGTGGGTTCACATTGGTCCTAGTTGTTTAACGGGAGCTCAGCCACAGCTGTGAAATTGGGCATTTTGTCCTTAACCTCTAGATAGGCTGCTGGCACTTCCTCACAGTATGGTGGGCTGTGTTCTAAGAGCGGGCATCTCAAGAGATCAAGGTGGAAGTGCATGACATTTTTACAACCTGATATTCAGAAGTCACGTGGGTTAGGCAGATATAGTGACCCACCTAAGTTCAAGGGAATGGGGATGTAGATTCCACCTCTTGGTAGAAGAATTACAAGGGACTAGAGGAGCCTGTGGAACTGGAGACAGCGGTGTGGCATTCTTTAGGAAGCACAGTCTGCCACAGAGAGCTGACAGGGTTGAGCCCTCTCCATGCTGACATTTGATGGTGTCTGATTCATAAGGACTTTGGGGAAACCCAAGACACCACAACCCAGTCTCCCTACCTCCTTCCAGGAAACCAAATTTCTTTATGAGAATAGAGATTTTTTCTTTTAAAAAATAAGCTATAATTTCACAAGTGCCAAGCTGAGATGTATCTTTTCTTTAGAACCCTGCATGCTGTGGAATTTGTCCTGGCAGAGGAGGAATTTCTGTGATTCAGGAGTCAGCTCCAGAGATTGCAACCAAAGGCCACTTCCCAGAGGGACACATCGAGGATGACCGCTCATGAGAGCATTGCTTCACTGCAGGTATATCTTCCCAAGGGCCTCTGAGCAGAGACAAGGGGGAAACAAATAAAAATCCCTGACTTGCCAACCTCCCTGGCAGCTGGGTGTGCCACGAGACCACATGTGGGTCCGTAGGATATAAGGACCCAGCACGATATCTGTCATTTCCAAGAGACCTCTGAACTGGGAGGTCTTGCTGCCTTCTGTTCTCCCTCCACCCACTGCACGGGACCCAGAACCTTGCTGGCAGTCCAGGAGCCCCCCACAGGCAGAGGAGCTGCTGCACCCACCCTGCTGCATCCTCCGGCTGCGTTATGAGAGAGAATAAGGAGGTCCTCTTTTCCTGCAGCAGGGCTGCCCCTCGCACATACAGCCCTCTCCAGTGCCACGTCTGGACCCAGCGCAGCTCCTTGCAAGTATGCAGTGAGCAGAGCATACTTGGAAGTTCTGCTGGAGGGACCTGCAGGAACAAGGCCTGGGAAAGGACAACTGGATGCTCGGACAGGAGGACCACCTGGCAGTGACTGCCACGGGCAGCTCCCTTTCCTGGCTCCCATCCTTTCTCCTCCAGATGCTGTGGCTGCCTCTCTCTGCTGGCTTTGCCCCTTTGGCTCTTAGCACCCCAGGGCTTCCTCTCCCAGCAGTCTCCTGGCTCAGCTTCAGCACCCTCTGCTGACTCTCTGAGTCTTCAGGGACAGACCCCTTGGGGGAGATCTGGTGGGCAGCTGGCGGCCCGCCATTGGTTCTCGCAGCAGGCCACCTTGCAGCCCTGGTCAATAGAGTGGGCTGCCCCGGGGAAGATCTCAGGTCCGGTCTGTCAGGGGAACATGGGGAGAAGCATGCAGCTGCAGTCAAGGAGCTTCTGTGGCCCCCAAGGGCTGCCCAAGGTGCGCCGTGCCGGGGGAGAGGCTGGGCTGGAGTCCTGGCTGGACTGCCCCAAATGCCTGGCGCCCTCATCCTAAAGTGGGGAGCAGCCTCCTGCCTCTCATGGGGCTGCCACATAAACACCTCCTGGGCGCTGAAGAGGGCTCTGCAAGGCACTTGATCCACAGGAGACGCCCACCCGGGACTGGAGCAGGGTGGGAGGGCAGTGCCCAGAATGCCAGGACTGTCCAGGACATATGCCTTCAAAGTCAGGGGCTGCAGCAGAGGGCCTAGCAGCTCCTGCTTTTCTCCTCAACATTCTGTTTCAAAACTTTTCAGCTGGGCGTAGTGGCTCACACCTGTAATCCCAGCACTTTGGGAGGCCAAGGCAGGTGGATCATGAGGCCAGGAGTTCAAAACCAGCCTGACCAACATGGTGAAACCCCATCTCTACTAAAAATACAAAAATTTGCCAGGCCTGGTGGTGCGCACCTGTAATCCCAGCTACTTAGGTGGCTGACGCAGGAGAATCTCTTGAACCCAGGAGGCGGGGGTTGCAGTGAGCCGAGATCACGCCACTGCACTCCAACCTGGGCAACAGAAGGAGAGATTTTGTCTCAAAAATAATAGTAATAGTAATAATAATAATTTAACCAGAAGCCAAAACAGTAGTGCAATAAACACACTTTACTCTGATTCACCAACTCTTCAGTGATTGCCACGCTCATTTTATTTCTCTTTCCATCTGTCTGTCTATATCTCTATATTTTTTTGAAATGATTTGAAAGCAAGCTGCTGACCTCACAACACTTTGTCCTACATATTTGCAAAAAGGAGGACCTGCTCTTGGATAGCCACAGAGCCTGTATTGGACTGAATAACTTTATTGTTCATCTATGAATATTGTATAATATGCAGACCATATTTACATTTTTGCAGTGGACTCCTAATCGTTTTTCTAGCCAAATATCTCTCTCCTTTTTTTATGAGATAGAGTCTCACTCTGTCACCCAGGCTGGAGTGGAGTGGCACGATCTTGGCTCACTGCAACCTCTGCCTCCTGGGTTCAAGCAATTCTCCCACCTCAGCCTTCTGAGAAGCTAGGATTACTGGCACCTGCCACCACGCCTGGCTAATTTTTGTATTTTTAGTAGAGACGGGGTTTCACCATGTTGGCCAGGCTGGTCTCGAACTCCTGATTTCCGGTGATCTGCCTGCATTGGCCTCCCAGACTGTTGGGATTACAGACACGAGCCGCTGTACCCAGCTTAAATATCTCTTTTTTATCAACCAAACTGAGATCTCTGTCTTCAGAATGCTGCACTCTCACCCTTGTCGTACTCCATGTGAGGGCTTTTCTGAAGCCTGCCCACCTCTGCAGGGGGTGTTGGGAGTGCCAGTGAGGGTGGGGCAGGGAGCTGCAGGGACAGGAACATTTCATCCCCTCACTGCCATCGTTGTCTGTAAAGATACAGCTAAGCTCTGACAAAGGCACCATTGGTTTTCCTGCCTTTAAGAAGTTTGCTTCCAAACTCTACAAGCCAGAAGACAGTGGGGGCCAATATTCAACATTCTTAAAGAAAAGAATTTTCAACCCAGAATTTCATATCTAGCCAAACTAAGCTTCATAAGTGAAGGAGAAATAAAATCCTTTACAGATAAGCAAATGCTGAGAGATTGTGTCACCACCAGGCCTGCCCTACAAGAGCTCCTGAAGGAAGCACTAAACATGGAAAGGAACAACTGGCACCAGTCACTGCAAAAACATACCAAATTGTAAAGACCATCGATGCTAGGAAGAAACTGCATCAACAAACAGGCAAAATAACCAGCTAACATCATAATGACAGGATCAAATTCACACATAACAGTATCAACCTTAAATGTAAATGGGCTAAATGCTCCAATTAAAAGACACAGACTGGCAAATTGGATAAAGAGTCAAGACCCATCAGTATGCTGTATTCAGGAGACGCATCTCATGTGCAGAGACACACATAGGCAAAAAATAAAGGGATGGAGGAAGATCTACCAAGCAAATGGAAAACAAAAAAGGCTGGGGTTCCAATCCTAGTCTCTGATAAAACAGACTTTAAACCAACAAAGATCAAAAGAGACAAAGAAGGCTATTACATAATGGTAAAGGGATCAATTCAACAAGAAGAGCTAACGGTCCCAAATATATATGCACCCAATACAGGAGCACCCAGATTTATAAAGCAAGTCCTCAGAGACCTACAAAGAGACTTAGACTCCCACACAATAATAATGGGAGACTTTAATACCCCACTGTCAACATTAGACAGATCAATGAGACAGAAAGTTAACAAGGATATCCAGGAATTGAACTCAGCTGTGCACCAAGTGGACCTAATAGACATCTACAGAACTCTCCACCCCAAAGCAACAGAATATACATTCTTCTCAGCACCACATCACACTTATTCCAAAATTGACCACATAGTTGGAAGTAAAGCACTCCTCAGCAAATGTAAAAGAACAGAAATTATAACAAACTGTCTCTCAGACCACAGTGCAATCAAACTAGAACTCAGGATTAAGAAACTCACTCAAAACTGCTCAACTACATGGAAACTGAACAACCTGCTCCTGAATGACTACTGGGTACATAACGAAAGGAAGGTAGAAATAAAGATGTTCTTTGAAAACAATGAGAACAAAGATACAACATAGCAGAATCTCTGGGACACATTTAAAGCAGTGTGTAGAGGGAAATTTATAATCCTAAATGCCCACAAGAGACAGCAGGAAAGATCTAAAATTGACACCCTAACATCACAACTAAAAGAACTAGAGAAGCAAGAGCAAACACATTCAAAAGCTATCTGAAGGAAGAAATAACTAAGATCAGAGCAGAACTGAAGGAGATAGAGACACAAAAAACCCTTCAAAAAATCAATGAATCTTGGAGCTGGTTTTTTGAAAAGATCAACAAAATTGATAGACTGCTAGCAAGACTAATAAAGAAGAAAAGAGAGAAAAATCAAATAGACGTGATAAAAAATGATAAAGGGGATATCACCACTGATCCCACAGAAATACAAACTACCATCAGAGAATAATATCAACACCTCTACACAAATAAACTAGAAAATCTAGAAGAAATGGATAAATTCCTGGACACATACACCCTCCCAAGACTAAACCAGGAAGAAGTTGAATCTCTGAATAGACCAATACCAGGCTCTGAAATTGAGGCAATAATTAATAGCCTACCAACGAAAAAAAGTCCAGGACCAGACAGATTCACAGCCAAATTCTACCAGAGGTACAAAGAGGAGCTGGTACCATTCCTTCTAAAACTATTCCAATCAATAGAAAAAGAGGGAATCCTCCCTAACCATTTTATGAGGCCAACATCATCCTGATACTAAAGCCTGGCAGAGACACAACAAAAAAGAGAATTTTAGACCAATATTCCTGATGAACATCAATGCAAAAATCCTCAATAAAACACTGGCAAACTGAATCCAGCAGCACATCAAAAAGCTTATCCACCATGATCAAGTGGGCTTCATCCCTGGGATACAAGGCTGGTTCAACATACGCAAATCAATAAATGTAATCTAGCGTATAAACAGAACCAAAGACAAAAACCACATGATTATCTCAATAGATGCAGAAAAGGCCTTTGACAAAATTCAACAGTCCTTCACGCTAAAAACTCTCAATAAATTAGGTATTGATGGGATGTATCTCAAAATAATAAGAGCTATTTATGACAAACCCACAGCCAATATCATACTGAATGGGCAAAAACTGGAAGAATTCCCTTTGAAAACTGGCATAAGACAGGGATGCCCTCTCTCACCACTCCTATTCAACATAGTGTTGGAAGTTCTGGCTAGGGCAATCAGGCAGGAGAAAGAAATAAAGGGTATTCAATTAGGAAAAGAGGAAGTCAAATTGTCCCTGTTTGCAGATGACATGATTGTATATTTAGAAAACCCCACTGTCTCAGCAAAGTCTCAGGATACAAAATTAGTGTGCAAAAATCAGAAGCATTCTTATACACCAATAACAGAGAGCCAAATCATGAGTGAAATCCCATTCACAATTGCTTCAAAGAGAATAAAATACCTAGGAATCCAACTTACAAGGGAAGTGAAGGACCTCTTCAAGGAGAACTACAAACCACTGCTCAACGAAATAAAAGAGGACACAAACAAATGGAAGAACATTCCATGCTCATGGATAGGAAGAATCAATATCATGAAAATGGCCGTACTGCCCAAGGTAATTTATAGATTCAATGCCATCCCCATCAAGTTACCAATGACTTTCTTCACATAATTGAAAAAACTACTTTAAAGTTCATGTGGAACCAAAAAAGAGCCCACATTGCCAAGTCAATCCTAAGTAAAAAGAACAAAGCTGGAGGCATCACGCTACCTGACTTCTAACTATACTACAAGGCTACAGTAACCAAAACAGCATGGTACTGATACCAAAACAGAGATGTATACCAATGGAACAGAACAGAGCCCTCAGAAATAATACCACACATCTACAAACACCTGATTTTTGACAAACTTGACAAAAACAAGAAATAGGGAAAGGATTCCCTATTTAATAAATGGTGCTAGGAAAACTGGCTAGCCATATGTAGAAAGCTGAAACTGGATCCCTTCCTTACACCTTATACAAAAATTAATTCAAGATGGATTAAAGACTTAAATGTTAGACCTAAAACCATAAAAACCCTAGAAGAAAACCTAGGCAATACCATTCATGACATAGGCACAAGCAAGGACTTCGTGTCTAAAACACCAAAAGCAATGGCAACAAAAGCCAAAATTGACAAATGGGATCTAATTAAACTAAATAACTTCTGCACAGCAAAAGAAACTATGATCACAGTGAACAGGCAACCTACAGAATGGGAGAAAATTTTTGCAATCTACTCATCTGACAAAGGGCTAATATTCAGAATCTACGAAGAACTCAAACAAATTTACAAGAAAAAACAACCCCATCAAAAAGTGGATGAAAGATATGAACAGACACTTCTGAAAAGAAGACATTTATGCAGCCAACAGACACATGAAAAAATGCTCATCATCACTGGCCATCAGAGAAATGCAAATCAAAACCACAATGAGATACTGTCTCACACCAGTTAGAATGGTGATCATTAAAAAGTCAGGAAACAACAGGTGCTGTAGAGGATGTGGAGAAATACGAACACTTTTACACTGTTGGTGGGACTGTCAACTAGTTCAACCATTGTAGAAGAAAGTGTGGTGATTCCTCAAGGATCTAGAACTAGAAATACCATTTGACTCAGCCATCCCATTACTGGGTATATGCCCAAAGGATTATAAATCATGCTGCTATAAAGACACATGCACACATATGTTTATTGCAGCACTATTCACGATAGCAAAGACTTGGAACCAACCCGAATGTCCATCAATGATAGACTGGATTAAGAAAATGTGGCACATATACACCATGGAATACTATTCAGCCATAAAAAAAGATGAGTTCATGCCCTTTGTAGGGACATGGATGAAGCTGGAAACCATCATTCTCAGCAAACTATCACAAGGACAAAAAACCAAACACCGCATGTTCTCGCTCATAGGTGGGAATTGAACAATGAGAACACTTGGACACAGGAAGGGAACATCACACACCGGGGCCTGTCGTGGGTGGGGGCGGGGGGAGGGATAGCATTAGGAGATATACCTAATGTAAATGACAAGTTAATGGGTGCAGCACACCAACATGGCACATGTATACATATATAACAAACCTGCACGTTGTGCACATGTACCTAGAATTTAAAGTATAATAATAAAAAAAAAAGAAAAGAAGTTTACTTCCGAGAACACAGACCTCCAGTCCCACTCTCAGTGACCCTAGGCCATGCGGCTGTTCTCAGGCCCACAGCCATCTGTAGCCCTGCCCCCACCTGGTTCCCTTCCCTTCCCTTCCCTTCCCTTCCCTTCCCTCCCCTCCCCTCCCCTCCCCTTTCCTTCCTTCCTTCTTTCTTTCTTTCTTTCTTTCCTTTTTTTTTTGGAGTCTTGCTCTGTCACCCAGGCTGGAGTGCAGTGGCACAATCTCGGCTCACTGCAAGCTCCACCTCCCAGGTTCACACCACTGTTCTGCCTCAGCCTCCTGAGTAACTGGGACTACAGGCACCTGCCACCACGCCCGGCTAATTTTTTGTATTTTTAGTAGACATGGAGTTTCACTGTGTTAGCCAGGATGATCTTGATCTCCTGACCTTGTGATCCACCTGCCTCAGCCTCAGTCAGTGCTGGGATTACAGGTGTGAGCCACTGCACCCAGCCCATCCCATCCTTTCTTAGAGATAAGACAATAAAAAAAGAGTACTCCTCGTCTTCCCCCAGTGTACTATCCAGAAGGCAGGGGGTTATCTCTGAAAGAAATTGGTGATTACTAGGAAATCATCTACATTTGTCCACCCATCATGACACCAAGCACTCAGGCTTCTCGGTCTCCTGTCTGATCCCCACAGACTGAATTTAGTCCCCACATCCCCAAATTTATATGTTGAGGCCCAACCCCCAGTACGATGGTAGGAAGAAGTGTGGCCTTTGGGAGGCGATTAGGTCATAAGTGGGGAGCCTCCATGATAGGATTAGTGACCTTTTTTTTTTTGAGATGGAGTCTTGCTCTGTCACCCAGGCTGGAGTGCAGTGGCACAATCATAGCTCAATGAAACCTCTACGTCCTGGGTTCAAGTGATTCTCCTGCCTCAGACTCCCAAGTAGCTGGGACTGCAGGTGCTCACCACCATGCCTGGCTAATTTTTGTGATTTTAGTAGAGTTGGGGTTTCACCATGTTGGCCAGGCTGGTCTCGAACTCCTGACCTCTGATGATCCATCCGCCTCAGTGTCCCAAAGTGCTGGTGTTACAGGCCTGAGTCACGGCGCCCAGCTGGATTTGTGACTTTTTAAGAAGAGAGGGAGGAGAGAGGAGAGAGGAGAGAGAGAGAACATCTCCACCACGTGCAGAAACAGAAGGAAGACAGCCATCTCCACGCCAGGGAGAAAGCCCGCTACTGGTACCCGGGTCTTGGACTTCCCAGCCTCCAGAACTGTGAGAAATAAGCCACCCAGTCTGTGCTATTTTGTGATAGCCTCCTGAGCTGATAAGACACTCCGTGATGCAGGAATCAGGCCCACTGCGCAGGAGGGAAACCTGCTGTGAGAGACACAGTGGGCCACACAAAGCCACACAAAGCCACGCCTGGGGCCTACGTTGGAGTCTGTTGATCTGTTAGATCAGTCAACAGCCAGTTAAAAAAACAGGAGTCTCCCATCATAAGAGGTTGGCAGGTGGGCACTTCCCAGGAAGTGGCTCAAGGGTGCCCACAGGGACCCGGCTCCTCTACCATCCTTAAAGTGTTGGCTTTCCGCTCCAGAGACATCTGCCACTGCTCCAGGTCTGCAACTGGAGTCAGAAGCCCGGGGAGGCTGGTAGAAGCCAGCGACCTGTGCCCTCCTTAAGAAGAAGATGCTTTTCCAGAAGCCTTCTGTTTCACTGTACTGGCCACAGGGTGCTTGGCCCGCCAGCACTGAGGGAGATGGGGGAAGCAAGTTTGTGACCTGGCAGCTCTTGTAGGGGAGGCAGCACGAGAGAGAGGCTGGGCACAGCCATTGGATCAGCCCATCCGGTGTGGGCCACCCCCAGGGTCTTACTACAGACCCTGAATTCTGATTCAGTTGGATAACTTGGGACAATTTGGGGAACTCATTCAAATTCCAAGTGCCCTTTGAGGTTTAATTGGGTGCCCAGCAAATGCCCGTGCCTTGAGGAGTGGGCTTTTGCTTTTCCAGTAGATGGGGAGCAGGGGATGAAATTTTCTAATTCCACATCTCCCTTCTGCCACTCTGAGATCTCCCAGGGTTTCCTGGTGAGGATGGTTAGCCTGTGTGTCTGAGGGTTTTCAAGCTCACCGTATGCTTGATCAAGGCGGCTCTGACCCCCAGGAGCTTCCTCGCAGGTGCGATGGGGGAGTCCCTGGGACCTAAAAGGAGGGCAAGCACAGGTCCTTTTCCCCCGCAGCCTGCAGCTGGCTCTGTCTTCCCCCACAAGCTGAATAGTTGTGCAGTAGGGGTGCAGGCTGGGGAGGGTGGGGCCCAGGCAAGGGCTCAGTTCCTCCTGCGCTGTGACACTGAGGTCCCGCCCATAGCTCTCCTGCTGGCCAAGCCCACCTGCAGCCTCTCCTTGGGGTCTTCCCCACACCTCCCTTTCTTGTCGAGGCTGCAGGGTCTTTCTCCTCCTGAGCTCTGGTTTCTGCACCTGCTGCATGCTGATCCTTCCCACGGCCCTGTCTTCCAGTCATGGTGTCACCTCCAGCTGGGCCAAGCTTTCCCCCGGGGGCTGTGCTCCTGGCTCCTCAGAGGACACACCTCTACCCCAGTCCACTGGGTGCATCATGGACTCCTTTGACCTCCCTCTGGTTGGTTTTGGACTTCGGGGAGTCCCAGCAGGAGATCCCCAGGAGAAAGAAGGAGGGAGCCTTCCCTGGAGTCAGGGGGCTGTGAGCAGGCGGTGGCTTTGAGGGCCCCTCTCCTCACGCTGTTTCCAAGTTTGCAGCACAGCCTTCCCCCTCCAGGGTGACTCAGTGGTGATGGCCCCCGTCCCTGCTCTGATATCTGGAGGGGATGGCCCTCACCACAGCTTTTCCTACACGGTTCCCGTCTCCGTCAAGGCCTGAGGAAGGGCCGCTGCCTGCGGGTGTGCGGAGGCCTTTGCACCTGCGGCTGGCACCGCCCCAGCCCCTTCAGGTGAGCCAGAGGCAAGCACTAGTTAAGCCTTTCTCCTGTGAGTCAGAGTAGCGACAGCGTTTGCATTTGGAATACAGTTGTGAAGTCAATTTAGTTCCATGAGTGCTGGCTTATTGCAGGCGCTAAGGTAGAGCTTCTGGGCTAGGTACCAGGTGCCAAAATGCAGGTTCTCACAGCCAGGACACAGGACCATGCATGGAGAGAAGGCAGCCGGGCTCAGGAGGGGCTTCTGGGGAAGAGGAGGAGTGCACAGGGGCTCGGCAGGCTAACAGGAGCTTGTGGATCCATAAAGGACACAAGGGAGTGGTGTGTCATGGACACACCCCTGGGACCAGCGAGGAAGAGGGCAGTGCTCCACAAGGAAGGGGATGCCGCTGACGGCAGGCACCCCAGGGGCGCGGCGAGGGCGCCCTGTGCTTGCTGCCGAGGCAGCTGGATGCTGTGGCGAGGCCATTGAGGAGACAGAGAAAGTACTGAGAAGCTCAGAAGGGAAAGGGGAAAGGGCCAGGGGAAACTCTGGGGTCCCTGTAAGGAGCATGCCCCGAGGGGCTGGGGCCCTTCAAACCTGGGCTCTGCTGTGTGATGCTGGGCTGGCTAGTGAACCTCTCTGAGCCTGTTTCCCCATTTGAAGAGTAAGAAAAACACCTGTTGTGAGTGAAGCATCAAATAATGCAATGCTGCAGCGTGGGCGCCGCACACCTGGGGTTTATGGTTTTCTCCTCTCTCCCAGCCTACACTGGTGACCTTGGAGTCCTCACCTTGCCACTGGCCAGCCCTGGGCCATCTCCCCAGGCCCTTTGGGAACCAGGCAAGGTTCCCCCACCACCCACCCCACCCCTCACAATGTGTTCTGGATGATGCCCGGGGCCTCCGCGTCTGCCCCTGGCTGTGTCCCTAGCAAAGGCATCAGGTGCCGTGCAAAGCCTTGAGGCAGCGGCGGTGCAGGGAGCAGGTGCTGGCAGCTGCCGTCAGCCCCACAATGTGGCTTTTGTCGGCCGGGGTAGCTGTGGAGCCCAGGAACTACCCCTGTCGGGGAACAATTCCCAAGGCTCAGCCTGAGCAAGGCTGCAGCTCTCAACAAAGCTGCCGAGAGCCGTTGGGCAGGCCCTTTTGTCATGCAAATACAGGCAGGGACAGGCGCGCTCCCCTGCATGCTAACCGCTTTCAGAGGAAGCCAGGGCTCTCCCGGGAAAGGCGGCGGCTTCTCACTTCCCTGGGCCTGCCCTGCCTCTCCCATTGTCCTCTCCTGCACCCGGCTTGGTGAGCATCACGCTGGGCCCGGGACGCAGGCCCTGATTCTCAGAACTCACAGTCTGACCAGGAGTTGACCAGACCCGAGGAAAGATGCAGAGGCCAGAGGACATCATCCCAAAGTGTCCAGCTGGCCTGGAAGAAGGAGACCGGGGAGCTGGGAGAGGGCTGGGTGGGGAGACCCCTCCGAGCAAGCCAAGCTCCCAAGTTCGGGCCAGCCAGCCCGGCTGAGGACAGCATCTCATGGGGGAGAGCCTCGGGGGCAGAAGGTCTGTGCATCCTAAGGCCCCAGTGGCGTGGCTGGTGACTGGTTCCAGGAGAGCCTGGCTGGTGTGAGAAGGGCCCGTCCGTGGGCTCCTGGCACACAAGGCTTGCATGCTTGAATGGGGCTTGGAGAACAGGTCAAGGGTCCAGGCCCCCTGGGCGGGGCAGGTGCCCCAGGGCTGGGCCCGCATGCCCTTAGGAGAGGGCCTGACAAGGGCCTGAAGACTCAGGGTCCATCCCGACCCCACCCCACCAGCCCAGATGACGATTTGGCATGTTGCTGAGTTTTTCTGAGCATCTGTGTGCTTATCTGTAAAACCAGCATCGGAATAACCTCCATTTTAGGGCCATGGTGAGATGAAATAAAATAATCCAGATAAAATGTTGAGTTCAGTTTTCAGCATGTACTAGGATCACAATGGATGATATCAATGGACAGCAATTTGCAAAAATTTCCAATCTTAGAAATGCATATACCAATTTCCCGTTAATGCTACTTCTAGGAGTTTGTTCTACACATATTCTCACATGTGCAAAATGACATATGTTCAAGGTTATTTTTCACAGATTTGTTTGTGACAACCAGAGATTGGAAACAGCCCAACTGTCCATCTAGAGAGCCTGGCTAAATAGATCATGGTCTGTCCATCCATGTCACAGAGTAGTCTGCAGACGAGACAAGAACGGGGTGCCCTTTGTGCACGGACACAGGGATCTGACCTCACAAGGAGACACGAGGGAAGGCCCCCCGCACAGCCAGTGCCTGTGGCCCAGAGTCGGTGTCCCATGAAAGGAATGGGGCCAGTATCTTGGGGACCCAGGCAGCCTCCTGGGCAGGGACAGAAGGTCCACTGGGCCCAGGGAAAAGGTGGGGGTGGCAGGAAGGGCAGTGTGCAGGGTCCATTTCTCTCTCCCTCTTTCTTTTCTCTCTGTCTTTCTTCTCTCTTTCTTCTCTCTCTCTGTCTCTCAAACACGCGCACACACACACACACACACGGACTTGGAGATAGAGACTTTCTCCTGCAAAAACAGACCGTGTTGGGCAAGGTGGGGCACACAGCTCTGTAGGATAGAATAACACAACCAGTCACCATAGCAACAACAGGGAGTTGTAATTTTCAGACTGTGAGCTGCGCCAGAGCCCAGGGAGAGGATGCAGGCCACCAGCAGGGCTCCCTCCGGGCAGGTGCCTCTGTAACTTGAGGAATGGAGGCCTCAGCCACTTCACCTGTAAAAGTAGGATCTGATCTGCACACCGTTGCATTGTGATGCCTTGGAGGAGAAATTGAGAAAGGCTGGGAGGAGCTTTTAAGCAGGCAGAGGGCTCTGCAAAGCGTGAAGGCTGTCAGCCTCCCCCAGCACGCCCAGGGGAGATGCCTGGTCCCCTTCTCTGCTCCCAAATGCCCTCATTAGAGATGCCTACGTGCAGCCCTGAATTTCTATCATAAAAGCATCTTTCAGATAAATAAATAATGACTAGAGAAAAGGAAGAAAGCAGATTGCATTTCACTGGGCAGGAAAGCTGCTTGGCCTCTCGGGTAATTTGGCCAAACTGCCCACAGGTGCCCGCTGCGTGAACACAGGTGTGAGTCCCCACCAGGTGCTGTTCATTGCTTTCTAAGCACCCTCGCCCCCACCTCCACCCCAACCCCACCCCAGCCCTTCCAGCTTGCAAACCGTTTGCAAAGTCATTCTATCATGCTGTCTCTCCAACAGAGAGCAGTTTCCCAGGAAGGCACTACCCTGACCACTGGCCTTGTCCTGTGGCATGAAGCCAGCCTCACTCTGGACATCGCTAGCTGAGCTGGTTGGACTATGACCGTGGTGGCCAGCACCTCCCAGGACTGACCCTGCAGAGAAGGGCCACAGATGAACTCTGACCCTTGGGTGCAGCCACCCCAGCCAGCCCAGCCAGGCCCAGCCGGCAGCCCTCCTCTGTCCCCATGGGCCTGGGATGCAGCATCCCATTTTCCCTGGTGAGACTGACCTTGTAGGCTATACAGGGGGAAGGAACTAGCAAGGCTATTCAGGGCCTCACCAAGGGGAAGGGTCGCTGTCTGTGTCTGCCAGTTTCTGGAGACATCCCCGATGGTCTTCCTCCTGCAGGTTCTCAGGCGGTGCCCTCCCACTCCAGGCTGTGCGTGGCTAGGGGGTGGTGTGCAAGCCAGGCTGGCCCCAGGCTACCACTCACACTAGTGCTATAGGGCTATGGTCGCATCCCTCAGCCGGGCTAGAAATGGAGACGGGCTAGGCTTGGGGTGGGGAAGGGTCCATCTTCAATAGCTTAGTTCTCAAACTGTGTTCTGGGGTGGGCAGGGAGGGTGAGCCACGCTCCATAGGCAATGGTGAGTGCTTGAAAACGCCTTTTAAAAACCAGGGAAAGCAAACGCAGGAGTATACTGAATACCACACATCATCCCCATGACGTTTTAAGGCAGAGCAACATCTCATACAGGTAGCTCTGCAGGGAGCCCTCTTGGGCCTTATCACTCTCAGGCGGTGGTGGACAAAAGTCTGAGACCCCCATCGCATGAATTCGTGTTCCTGTCACTTTTCACATGCATGATCTCTGGTGCGTGACCTTTAATCTTTATAGGAGTCATTTTATCTCTTTTGGAGGGATTTGGGAGTGAGGAGTTGAGAGGCAAGGCTTTAAAGGAGCCTGAGGTCACCTCCCCTCACCCACTCCCAAGCGGAATCAGTCCCTGAAGCCCCTCTTGCAGCCAGGCAGGCTTGGGTGTGGCTCGGGGCTCTGGGACCAGAAGGCCCTGTGGGCAGGGTGGCTGTGTGGACGGGGTGATTCCTCTTGGCTTGGCTCGGGGGCCCGGTGCTGTCCCAATCTTGTTCAGGGTGTGGTCTCTTTTGTGCTGTATAATGACTCAAAAAAAAAAAAAAAAAGACTTTGTTCTTGAACAAACCAAGAATATCTGTCCCAGCATAATGACAGAAATATTGTGAGAAATTAAGCATCTGTCATTGAGCTATCAGGCTCTATTCTAGGTTACACCTGCTTAGAGATTACGCTCCTTTCAGCTCAGTGCTGCCTCTCACAGCGCCCTGTAGGCACTCTGAGGTTCTGGGGACAATTGTGGGGCCTCACCAGGCCCCAGTGGCCCCGTCTGAGGTTCAAGAGGGTGGGCTCAGCCCCTGCTCAGACACTCACGGCTCGGCACGTCCAGCCAGCTTAGTCCCCTTTCATCCATTTCTCCATAGTCCCCTTCCCCTCCTTGGCACCCCCATCTCCCACCTAGGTCCTAATGGCATGTGGCACTCAGTGAGCTCCAACTCTCGCTAGACTGTGGGAGTTGTAAAGGGAACAAGGTGCCCTCTTGCCTGTCCCTGGCAGAGAGAGCCCAGGGACCCCACAAGGGGTCTAGAGGTCTAGAAACAGGCATGCACCATCTCCTTTTTGGGCCAGGGCCAGAGGGACACACACGGCAGCTGAGGGGGCTGAGGTCCCCTTCAGGCCTCCTGGGATGGTCTGGAGTGTGTCCTGCTGTGTCCCTCAGCCCCCTCCATGCCTGGAACTGCCCCCCAGAAGCCCCTCATTCCTAGAGGAGATTCCAGTCACTCGATTTCCCCAGGGATCTCTGCATCTGCAGTGCCTGGCATTTATCTCCCCCACTGGTCTCAACTCCACAGAAGAGACAACTGCCTCAGAGAGGCGACCTGCGCGTGTTTCCCCAGCCACTTCTAACCTGCCGACCTCATGCCCTCTTCCCTAGCCTGCAGGTCCTCTGCCAGCCACACCTGGGGCCATGACGTCCCATCTCAGGCAAGAGCCAGAAGCTCATCCCTGGGTGACTTGGACTCAGAGCTGGGCCAGGGAGTGCGGAGTAGCCCTCCAGCCAGACGCTGCATTTTGCAGAATGCGCCGTTCCGCACGGCCCCCGCACACGCTGCTCCCTGGCCTGGAATACATCCCTGCGCATCCTTTTTCTGCTCTGGGAGCCTTCTCTGCCCACACACTCTCCTGGCAGCCTGGGCACTGTGCAGTTATTTAGGGCTGTTCCTGTTCGTTTGCCTCCTCGGCTTCCTACCAGACTGTGAGCTTCTTGGGGCACTGGTCTGGACTCAGGGGACCCAGATGGGCCTCATGGAGTCCAGGGAGGGCGTGCAGACCACCCTCTGTCCCGCAGTTCCCACTGTCCCCTCTATGCATACAGAAAGGCCCAGATGGCGGGGAATGTTCCAAGCCCAGAAGCATCAATTCACTGATCCCTCCCTGAGTAGGGGTGTCCATAAGGTGCTGTCCCCTAAGTTACCAGAGCCCCTCAGGGCCAGGGCCTTTCTCCACTGGTCTGGGAAAGTCAGTCTCAGCAACCAATGGCACCTAATTATTTACAGGACTGAAATGGGTTAGAAATCTTGCAAGATTCAGGCCCAGTAGAAAGGCCCTTTTGCATTTTTTGAAAACCTCAATGCAAATTCAATGCAAAAAGGAAATAAAAATATCTGAGGGTGTTTCTTAAATTAAGTTCGACACGTTACTGTGTCATTCAAAAAAACAGGCCTTCCCTGGATTTGTTTCTTAAACATTTCTGTGAAGGAGAAGCAATTTCCCTGCCACCGCCTCACTCCAGATGGCCCAACCCCTGGGGACCTGCTTCAGGCCCGATAACATCTCCTGGTGGGCTGGTCACAGTAAGGCCCTGCACTCACTTGGCGGCAGGGTCCCCAAGGGACCTCGCCACTGGGCAGCCGTGGCAGATGGGCTGTCCCCACCTGCCCACACACAGCAGCCATCCCCACAAGGCAGGGGATGGTCCCTGCTGGCTGAAGGACGGCTGTTTTTCTCAGATCCAGGCCAAGTCACTCGGGCAAAAGGTCTGTTCCTTCCTACAGAATGCTCCGTTTGTAGCAATGCTAGGGCAACCCAAAGAGGACGGACTCTGTAGGGAGCCCATTGACACCACCCTCATCTGCCAAGGGAAGAGCTGAGGAGGAGCTTCTTGCCCAGCATTGCCAAGGGTGTTCCTGAGAGCCGGGCTAGACACCAGGGACCGGCCCTTGTCCCACACGGGCTGGAGGGGAGCCATGCAGGGTTGCACAGGTGTGCGTTCTTAAAGTGGACAAAGGCAGTGGGGTGGGGAGGGGCAGGGAAGGGAGGGTCAACGCCATCCCTGGTCCAGAGGGGAGAAGGTCCCAGCTCAGGAGAGCCCCCACCCCCACCCAGCTCTGGGAAACTCTGGGGCACCCACACAGAGCCCTCCAGACGTGCCTTCCCGGCTGCCGCGCGCCAACTGTTCCCCACAGCTGCCCAGCTGCGCCTGCGCGAGGCGCCCCGCCAGCCCGGCCAGCACCGAGGGGTCAATGTTTGGGGGCTTCAGGAGCCACATTTTTATAAAGGCTGAAAATAGAGTTGGTGACTTTTAGTTTTGCTGATTAAGGAGGTTGTCATAAAAACAATCTCTATGCACTAGAATAATTTCATTTAAAAAGAATTTTTTAACATTTCAAAAAACTCATATTAAAAATAATAGAAACATTCAGCATTACAGACATGGGCAAAGCTGTCCTCTTTTTTTCTCATTTCACCCGGGACCAGGGAGCTCTGTTGGGAATCCCAAGGCAGGCTGAGTTGGTCCAACCGGTGGCCTGGTGGTCCCAGGGTACCCCACAGGCCCTGCTAGTTGGGGACTAACAGCCAAGCCTCTGTTGAAAGTTTCCTGTTCCCCAGACACAGCCTCTAGGGGTCCTGGGTGTCCCCTGAAGAAGCCTGGCCAGCCCAGGTGTTTCCTGGAGAGCGCCTGGCCCCAGGCCCTGGAGGGGTTGGGCAGGGTGGATCCTCCCTCCCCAGCCTGGCATCTCTGGCTTCCAGGGCTGGCACTGCTGGCCAGGACTGCCCCAGACACTCTGCGTGTGCTCAGAGCCAGCTGCCACACAAAGCCGCATTGTGGGCCTCCTCCTGGCAGGCAGACATGTGACAGCAGAGGGTGGGTGGTGGGCTGGGTGGGTGTGCCCCACCGCCTTCCTCCTGGTCAGGGCTCAGCATCCTCACATCTGACCCCACATAGCAGGAGCCAGGCCAGGCAGGCTCTGGGGCCTGGCAGAGGCACGAACAAACGCCGAGTTGTAGTCATAGTGCCCTGGAGGAGGGCTATCATCCAGGGGCCCCCAACTGTACTCCTTCCAGGGGCGGCCAGCACCCAGGCCACAACTTTACCCAGACCTTGGTCCTTCTGTCTCTGCTCCAGCCCAGCGCCCCCACACTCTCCCTTTCTCTTGCAGGTGATGGATGGACAGCTCTGACTTACAGCCTCAGCCTGGGCCAACTCGGCTGCAAGGAGAAAAGGGAGCCCCTGAACTCAGGGCCTCCAGCCACCCAGAGGTCTGTCTCCAGGAGCACAGCTTTCACGCAAACAAAAATTGCAAGACTGCTCTGCCCATGCCACCCATGCCTTCCTGTAAGACCCCGTCCTGCTCAGGGCTCCCACAAACAAGGATACGAATCAACAAGAAACACCCCAAATGGAGAAGAGACAGCCCTCCATTTGGAGCCTACCCTTGGGTTCCTCTCCTTTCCAAACCTCCCAACAGCACAGCCTGCACCCTGGGGTGACAAGGATGCCCGGGTGTGATGGGGCACCATCTACACTGTGGAATATTATGCCATTAAAAAAATACCAAGACTCCACACAAACATGAAAAGAATGCGTGCCCAGCCATTTCCCTGGCAGGCCCCATGTTGGTGAAGGGGGTACCATGCTCCTCCTGGCCCAGGTCAGGTGCTGCGGTTTCCCTCCAGAGTCCTCCCTCTCCTGCTTCCCTGCGTTCCCCTGTCACCGCCTGTACGGAGGCCAGTGCCACCTTCAGAGCCGCTATTCCGGGCCCTCCTCTGGTGGTGCCCTCCCCACAGGCGAGGAGCCTGTGGGCCCGGGAGATCTGCCCACCCAGACCTGTGCCCCTGCTAGACCATGCAGCTGGCCCTGGGGCCTAGCATTCCCCCCCACCCCCCGACACCTCCACCTGGGCCTCGTGGGCCTCCCTGGGTCTCTTCCTGATAGGGGTGCACAGCTGTGGGCCTTGCGCCACAAGGGGCAGCTGTTTCCAGTGATAATCCCCATATGGGCTGGGCTGGTCTGGGCTGGTCTGGGCTGGCGGGGCTGTGGGACGGGCAAGGAGTGGGAGTCGAGGGGAACAGGTGGGGCCTTGGCCACATTTCTGTGCAGAATGGTTCCAGGATCCTACACTTGAGCCTGGCCTTCCAGTCATTGTGAAGACTTAGCTGTCAAGGTAAATGGATAGAAGGTATCCCATCAGCAGTGCCATAGCTGAACCCATCACTTTCCTACATTAGGACATTGTGATTTTGTGCTATAATGAAGAATATGCATGTGGCCTTTTGTAGTCTCCCCACCCTCTTTCCTGGCACACAGCTTCGAAAACTCTTGAATCTCCAAAGCCATAAGTGTCTGTGTGTGCTCATGAGAGCGACTGGTGGCTGGGGGCTCCTGGGTAGACTCAGGAATAGGGTTGGTTGCCAGGAGAACCAACCAGTAATTGGAGGGTTGGGATTTCAGCTCCACTACCCCACTACAGAGAGGGGAGAAGAGCTGAAGGTCAAGTTGATCTCCAAAGGCCAATGATGTAATCAATCAGTCTATGTAATGGAGCCTCCATAAAAACCCGAAATGACAGGTTGGGAGAACCCCGCGCTGAACGCAGAGGGGCCGGGAGGGCGGCACCCAGAGAGGCCTGGAAGCCCCGACCCCTTTCCACGTTGCCTGCCTGCGCATCTCTTCCATCTGGCTGTGTATCTGTATCTTTTATAAGATCCTTTAAAATAAACCGCTAAACATAAGTAAAGGGTTTCCCTAAGTTCTGTGAGCCATTCTAGTAAATGATTGAACCCAGGGAGGGAGTCGTGGGAACCCCTGATTTACAGCTTCTTTGTCAGAAGCACAGGTGACAACCTGGACCTGCAGTCAGCATGTGACAGGGCAGGGCAGCTCTGTGGGATTGAGCTCAGCCCTTAACCTGTGGGGTCTGATGCTATCTAGGTAGATTGAGTCAGAATTGAGTTACACTGTAGGACACCTGTTTGGCATCCAGGGAACCGGAGAACTGCATTGCTTGGTGTGGGAGAAGCAGCCCACATTTCCAGAGACTGGAGTGGTGCACACAGGTACAGAACACACACGGCTTGCCCTTCCTTCACAGGTGTGGAGCCGGTGGGCTTTGGGGTGTGCTCAGCCCTGCAGCCCTGAAAGGTGCCTTGATCTGGCCCTTGCGTCACTGCCTGAGCTGGGGCTCGGCCCCTCAGTTCTGCTAGTCCCAAACCCACTGCTTTCCCAAGCCTTTCCATGCTGAAGAAGCAGCCCTGACCAGACTCACCCAGCCCCTTTTGGCCCCTTTCCCCACAAGCTCAAGGTCCAGGACTTCTCTTGATTGTCATCACCCACGCCCTTCAACCCATCCCAGGGTTTTAAGGCTGACCTCCCACTAGCTCTGTCTTGTCCCCCCATACCCTTCTCCCCAACCCTGGTGAGCTCAATGGGTGGCTGGTCCATTGGCTGTGACCCTCCTTTCCCCGCTGTTTGAGGCTCACCTTGATGTGCCCCCCTCCTCCCTGCTAGTGACGTGGGGACTGTCCTGGCTGGCCACTACCAGCTGTTTGACTCTCTCCCCACTTGCTGGGGGACTGAGGACCCTGTCCTGCTGATAAGACATAAACAAAAGTTGGCTGGGAATTCCTGGCTAAGGTTTCCTCTCTGATAAAAGAGACCCACAGGAAGAAATAGTCTAGCATGTTCCACGGGACGTCTGCCATTGTCAGGATATCACATCTTTTACCAGCCAAGTGTGAGGCCACACCCTGAGGAGGGCTACACCCAGGGAGACACCCTGGAGCCTGGCATAGGGTGCCCACTGCCACCCTGCCTCTGTACTTTCTGCTACAAGATCCTCAGTCCCTATTGCTCCTTCAGCTTGATCCTGGGTCTTTGTCACTTGTAGCCAAACAAACCCCCTACACCTGGCGCTGCCCTGCAGAGTCTCCTCTGATTCAGTCGCTGGCCTCCTTCCAGGACTCAGTCCCCGCTGCCTTTGTGCTCTGGCCTCCTGAGGCAGCACACCACCCTCCAATGTGTACCTGAAGAGCAAAGGTCATCCCGCATCCAGGGCTGCGTCCTGCCCTCTCCTGCCCCTCCCGGCATCCTGGTGACAGGCCAGATGCCTGTCCAATAGAGTTCAGTAGAGTTTGTTGACACAATGCATTTTTTCTGGTAAAACATCCACTGTGAACCTGCTCATTTTGTTGTGCAATATCTTTAAAGTCCACATGGTATTAACATTTGTGAAGTAGGAAAACATTTCTCCCTCCCTAGAGATTAATTAACAGCTTCTATTACAGGTCTGCAGTCTCTAACACACAGTTCCAAATTCTAAATAATCCTGAAAACCAACACTTTTTCCATAAGTTCGTGGCAAACTCATTTGGTGGCAAAACCTGACTTGGTCAGATATAAGGATAGTTAAAGTCTTAATGTGAATATTTGCATGTTTCACTGCAAAAATGTATGAATGCACTTGGCAACGAGTTGCCACCCTAATCCTATTAGGGCGTTACTTAACATACATACGTAGTTTATTACTGGTCTAAAATCCAAATGTTCTGAATCAGAAAAGCATCCACCCCCAAGAGTTTCTAATGAAGAATCATGGAACTGTGTTAGATAGCAAGCGCTTTGTAATGCTATTTTCCTTTTTTTTTTTTTTTTTTGCCTTGACTGCCAAGAAGGTCAAATTTAAATAATTAAGCTTATTCACAGCAACAAGCCTTTGTCTCAAGTTTCTTAATACAATTATCCTGTCTTTTTATAACTTGCCTTTAAAAAATTATTTCCACAATATAGCTTTCTTGAATTGGTGTCTTTTATTTAATTCTGGTTTACAACATTATTTTTTAAATGAGATGAAGATAAACTTACAGCAAATTTATGACTGCAGGAGGCTTCTATGGACTATTGGGACAGATGGCCCATAAGTGTCTCTGTCTGCCATCCTACCTCCAAGGGGGAAGGAGGGGCAGGGCTGGTCGGATCGTGGATCGATTCTCCCTGTTCATCGATTCTCCCTCTGCCTCACTGCATGTCCAGGGGAAACAAGCGACACTCCCTTGCCATCCCAGCAGCCACAGCCCTCGGTGGCTTCTCGTGAACTCGTCCATCCCACAGCCATCCTGCCACCATCCACATGCAACAACACGCCTACTTCAGGTCAGTGCAGCAAATAACTGGCTTGCAAATTTGCATCATTAACAACCTCCCTAATTCTTCCATCAGATCCACCCTGCTAGGGAGACTCAAATATAGCATTTGTAGAAGTCATACATTATGAGTTAATTTTTTCATACAAGACTATTTGTGTGGATATATTGATAACAGAGTACAAATGTTTAGCTGCTACAATAAAAAGAGTGACAAGCACTAACTGATGGGGACTATGGTGATTCTTTTGGGGGACTTGCCATTACATTCTAAATTCTCAATGATGGATAAGTATTACTTCTGCAGTAACAATCAGGAGTGCAAGTTTGTATTTAATTGCTTTGCAAATACTATTATAGAGCTGTTTCTTAGAGTATGGCAGCCCTTTTCTAAGAAACAGGCTTCCCTGGATCTCCCTAAGACACTTTCACGGGAATGTGTCAGAAATCTGAAAATGCAATCAGGCTGTACAATATTTACTTCAATTAAATTTCTGAGGCTATCTCTTTTATCAGGTAACATTTTAATTTTATGTATTTTTTTAGAGACAGGGTCTCACTCTGCCATCCAGATTAGAGTGCAGCGGTGCAATCATAGCTCACTCTAACCTTGAACTCCTGGGCTCAAGCGATCCTCCCTGCTCAGCCCCCCAAAGTGCTGGGATTACAGGTATGAGCCTTCATGCTCCACCAGGTAACATATTTAAAAAGCTACTTAGAGCTTTGTCTACATGATGTCAAAGCAGTCCAATAATTCAATAATTCTGATTAAAATAAGCAGACTTTCACTTCTAGTTAAGACAGAGCACTGGCATCAGACTAGCCTTCCTGCTGCAAACAAGTTGGAAACCAGACAAAATATATCAAAAAACTATTTGCAAATAACAGGCAGTGCAGGCACATGATCCCTCAGAGCAGCTAGGCAGAAAGCATGAGCCCTCCAATCGACCTGGCTTCTTGCCTGCAGGCATTTCCCAGCCCTGGTGCAGAGAGAGGATCCAGCAGAGAACAGTGGTCTTGCCAAGCTGAGGAAACAGCAACTGGAGTTTGGGGAGGCAGAAAAATGGGTTCATAGGCCAGGCATGGTGGCTTACACCTGTAATCCCAGCACTCTGGGAGGCCAAGGTGGGTGAATCACTTGAAGTCAGGAGTTCAAGACCAGCCTGGCCAACATGGTGAAACCCCATCTCTACTAAAATTACAAAAATTAGCCAGGCGTGGTGGTGAGTGCCTGTAGTCCCAGCTACCTGGAAGGCTGAGGCAGGAGAATTGCTTGAATCCAGGAGGCGGAGGTTGCAGTGAGCTGGATCACACCAATTGCACTCCACTCCAGCCTTGGCAACAGAGCTAGACTCCACCTCAGAAAAAGAAAAAAGAAAGAAAAAAAGAAAAGAAAAGAAAAAGAAAAAAAAGGGGGTTCATGAATCTGCACGGGGTCACCCTGAGTCTCAGATGAAAACAGATGTGTACCTATATAGGGCAAGAGTCCATGGGGCTGGACACACAACCACAATGCACAGGTAGAGGCAGCTGCAGGCATTGCAGTAACCAGAACTCGCACAGGTTGGGAGGCCTTCGTGTTCTGGTCAGCCAGAGGGGAGAGTCCTCGCTGAATACCAAATTACAGTCATGCACTACATGAAGATGTTTTTGGTCAACGATGGATCACGTGTATGACAGGGGTCCCACAAGATTGTAGTGGAGCTAAAAAATTCCTCTCACCTAGTGACATCGTAGCCATGTAACATTATAATACAACACATTACCTTTCCTATGTTTAGATATGTCTAGATACACAAATACTTACCATTGTGTCACAGTTGCCTACAGTATTCAGTAGCACGTTGCACAGGTTTGTAGCCTCAGAGCAATAGGCTGTACCACATAACCTAGGTGTGTAGCAAGCTATGCCATCTAGGTTTGCGTAAGCACACTCAACACTCTCTGTTGTTTGTACAACACAATTGCCTAATAATACGTTTCTCACAATGTATCCCCCTTCTATAGTGGCATGTGCCTGTAGTCCAATAGAGAACACAGAAAGAAATGACCCTAGATAAAGCCCTAACAAAGTTTTAAAACAAGTCTTGAGAGTTTCAAGTTGATGCACAAAGAAATTAAGTGCCTATCAGAACAAAATGCAACACTTTCTAAAGGAAGACAACCAAATCCAGATATTCAACAATGCAATATTCTCAAGTCCAGCATTCCATAAAAATTATTAACATGCAAAAGGCAGGAAAATGTAACCCAAAACAAATAAACAAAAAGAGTCAGTAATAACAGACCAAGAAAAATCAGAGGTGATAGAACTAGTAATCATGGACTTTAAAACAACTATTATAGATATATTCAAGTCTAGCATTCCATAAAAATTATTATACATGCAAAAGGCAGGAAAATGTAACCCAAAACAAATAAACAAAGAGTCAGTAATAACAGACCAAGAAAAAGCAGAGGTGATAGAACTAGTAATCATGGACTTTAAAACAACTATTATAGATATATTCAAGGATTTTTTTAAAAAATGCAAACATAACAAGGGGAGACATTAAAATCACAAAAAGAAAAAAACAAAAACAAAAACAAAAAACAAATGGAAACTCTAGAGCTGGAAAAATACCCCATCTGAAATAAAAATTCACTAGATGGAGGTAGGTTCCTGATCTGGGCGAGATGAAATAAGCACCTTTTACCTGCCTTTCCGCTGAGTGAAATGATGCTTCGTGGACAGAAGTCAAGGGGCAGCCGCCTGAGAACGCTAAAAAAGCAATGGTAAGCTGACAGGGGAATGAGGCCAGAAGCTGAGGGGCCACCAGATTAGTGGTGTATTTCCCGTTTACCTTTCCTCCAGTATTACCCAGCCTGGACTCAAAGCCTCTTCCCCCAAAACCTGCGAGGGTACAATGGGTGTGGACAAAGAGCACTCCAAGAGAAGCCCTCTCTTTCTGCTCGAAGAGCAGGAAAGGGGACTCCTGAGAGTCAGAGAGTGAGAGGAATGCCCTGGTTATTTTTCCATCCTCTCCCTCCCAGCCTCAAGCAATCCCACAGCAGCAGGGGTGACAAGGGCAGTGGCTGTTGGCAGGGTGCCTGAAACTCTAATGGACAGGAATCCTCTCTGACCAGAAGAGTCACGGTACCAGGAGTGTGAGACAATGTTTCATTGTTTTTTCTCTCCCTGGATTCCCCCACAGATTGACCCTGGATGCAGTCTCAGTTGTGGGAAGTGTGCAGCAGAGTGAGAAACTAAAGCCTGGGCTCTCTGGCCACAGGATGAGAAAGGGAGGCTCCAGAGAGCAGGAGATAATGGAAAGAAAAGGTCTCAAGAGAGTAATCCCATAGAATTGTGTATGAATTTCTAGGCTCACTTCTGAGCTGCGTTTGCATGGATCTGTTCCTCATAGCACACCACAAGCTTTGAGAATTGAGCTTAAAGGTAGACCACAACCCCAGGTCCCAGACAAGCCCATGGAGAATGTACAGGCAGAGCAGATTCACATAGTATTGCAAAGCCTTTGAAAACTGAATTGACATTGGAACCACAGCCCACAGATGGTGGGTCAGAACCCATAGCCCGAACCTAATCAGGTCAATTGTGTATTAAAACAACAATGTCAACATTCTCTTTGGGATTTAAATAAGACACAGAGCCTTATAATATCCAAAAGGTCCAGGTACAACCACAAATGCCTTGTAGTTAAAGAACCAGAAAAATCTCAAACTAAAAGGAAAAAGATAATCAAAAGGCATCAACCCTGAAATGACACATGTTGGAATTTTTAAAGACTTAAAGCAGCTATTGTAGCCATGCTGCAATATGTAAGGGGAAACTTTTGAGATGAAAGGATTCAAAATCTTAGCAAAGAAACAGAAAATACAAACAAGAACCAAATGAAAATTTTAGAACTGAAAGCTGCAACAAATGAAATTAAAAATTCCCTGGATGAACTTAATAACAGAATGGAGAGCAGAGGAAAGAGTGAGTAAACATGAAGCTAGAGCAATAGAAATTGAAGAGTAGAAAGAAAGAAAATCAATGTACAGAGCATCAGGAACCTATGGAATAACATGAAATGATCTAATATTTGCATTATTGAAACACAGAAGAAGAAGAGAAAGACTGTGGTACTAGTATAATATGTGAAGAAATACTGGCTGAGGCTGGGTGTGGTGTCTCACACCTGTAATCCCAGTACTTTAGAAAACCAGTGCAGGCGGATCACATGAGGTCAGGAGTTCAAAAGCAGCCTAGACAACATGGTGAAACCCCGTCTCTACTAAAAATACAAAAATTAGCCAAGTATGGTGACTCATGCCTGTCATCCCAGCTACTCAGGAGACTGAGGCATGAGAATTGCTTGAACCAGGGAGGCAGAGGTTGCAGTGAGCTGAGATCACACCACTGCACTCCAGCCTGGGCAACAGAGAAAGACCCTGTCTCAAGAAAGAAAAAAGAAAAGGAAAGAAAAAGAAAAAAGAGAGAAAGAGAAAAAGAGAGAAAGAGAGAAACAAAGAAAAAGAAAGGAAGGAAGGAGAAGGAAGGAAGGAAGGAAGGGAGGGAGGGAGGAAGGAAGGAAGGAAAAGAAAAAAGAAAAGAGAAGAAAGAAGGAAACAAAGAAACAAAGAAAGAAAAAGAATGAAAAGAAAAGAAGGAAAGAAAGGAAGGAAGGAAATAAGGAAGGAAGGAAAGGAAAGGAAGGAAGAAAGGGAAGGGGAGGGGAGGAAGAAAAGAAAGAAAAGAAAGATATGTATGTAGGAAGGAAAGAAGGAAGGAAGGAAGTCCTTCTGAGTCTGCTGGCTGAGAATTTCCCAATTTGGTGAAAGACATAAACTTACACATTCAAGAAGCTCAGTGCATCTCAAACAAGATAAACTTAAACAAATTAATGACCAGACACAGGATAATCAAATTGTTAAATACAACGACAAAGAAAAGAATCTTGAAAGCAGCCAAAGAGAAATGAAACATTAAATAGAGGATCAAGGATTTGTATGATGATGGATTTCTCATCAGAAATTATGGAGGATAGAAGAAAGTGGCACATCATTTAAAAAATACTGAAAAAACTCCCAAAACTGTCTGCCCAGAGTTTTCTGTCCAGTGAAAATATTCTTCAGAAATGAAAATGGTATAAATACATTGTAAGATGAAGGAAAATTGAGGCAATTCATTGCCAGTAGACCTCCTTTAAGAAAAAAACCTGAAGGAAGTTTTTTTAGATAGGAGGAAAATGATGCCAGAGGCAAACTTGAAACATTGGGAATTAAAGAAGAAAAACAGAAATGGCAAATATATGGGTAAATATAACACACGACCTTTATCCTCTTAAATTCATTAAAATATGTGTGACCATTAAATGTACAAAGTATAACACTGATGTGGTTTTCACTGTGGGTAGATGTAATATATACGGCAACTATATGATAAAGGGAAAAGGGTAAAGCATGACAGTAAGATTTTAAAATTTCAGCCAGGTATGGTGGCTCATGCCTGTAATCCCAGCACTTTGGGAGGCTGAGGCGGGCAGATCGCTTGAGGTCAGGAGTTCAAGACCAGTCTGGCCAACATGGTGAAACCCTGTTGGTGAAACCATGTTTCACCCTACAACATTGTAGAAATGTATTTCTCTACTAAAAATACAAAAATTAGCTGGGCATGGTGGCATGTGCCTGTAGTCCCAGCTACTTGGGATGCAAAGGCAGCAGAATCACTTGAACACAGGAGGTGGAGGTTGCAGAGACCTGAGATTGTGCCACTGCACTGTAGACTGGGCCACAGAGTGAGACTCTGTCTCAAAAAAAAAAAAAAAAAAAAAGATTTTAAAATTCCACCTGAAGTGGTAAAATACTAATTCTATGTAGACTACAAAAAATATATATCTAACAATGAATATTGTAATCCACAGTGTAACCACTTAAAAAAGTACAGAGATATTATAAAAAAACTCAAGAATTAAATACAAATGAAATACTAAATGTATTTAAGTAATCCAAATAAAGGAAGGGAGGGGAAAATACCAGAATAAAAAATCAAGGAACAAATAGGAAACCAACAAAGAAATTGTAGATCTAAACCCAAACTTCAAAAATTACATTAAATGTAAGTGGTTTAAACATATAAATTAAAGGAGAGAGATTATAAGAATGGAATTAGAAAACAAGAACCAATTATATGCTGTCTATAAGAAACCCATTTAGAATATTATTATATGGATAAGATAAAAGTAAAAGGATGCAAAATGATATACTATATAAACAGGTTGGAGTGGGTATATAAATATTAGAAAAAGTAGACATCAGAGCAATGATATAAAGGTCAATTCACTAAGAACACATAAAAGTCCTAAATATTTATACAACTAACAACAGAGCTTCCAAATAAATGAAGCAAAAGCTCAAAAAACTGTAAGAAAAACGGAAAAACTCACAATTATAATTTGAAACTTTAATACTTTTCTCTCAATTACCAATAGAACAAGCAGACTGAAAATCAGTAAGGATTTGGAAGACCTGAACAAAACATCATCTACCGAAAGAATCCAAATGACACTTTTAGAATACTCGATCTGACAATAGCAGAGCACAGATTTTTTCTTTTCAAGTACATGTGGAATATTCAACAAGATGGATTATATCTTGTGTCATAAAACAACCCTAACTAACTTTTAAAAATTTAAATAATTCAAAGTATGTTCTCTGACAATAATGAAGTTAAATTAGAAATCAGTAACAGAAAGATAAGTGGGAAATCAGCAAACACTTGTAAATTAACACATCTAAATAACTCATTGAACAAGAAGTCTCAAGGGGAATTAGAAACTATTTTTAACTAAATATAATTGAAAATATATCCAAATTTGAGGGTATAGCTAAAGCATTGATTAGAAAATTTTTTTATCACTTAATGTTTTTATTAGAAAAAAATTCAAAATTATTCAATCTAAACTTCTACCTTAATAAAGTAAACAAAGGAAAGCATAATACACCCAAAGCAAGGAGAAGGAAGTAAACAATAAAAATGAGAGAAGAAATCAGCGGAACCGGAAAAATAATAGAGAAAATAAATGAAACAGAATAATTGTTCTTTGAAAAGATCAGTACAATTAACTAACTTCTAGTCAGACTGATAAAGAAAAAATAGAAAAGATACAAATTACCTATATCAGCAAAGAGGGGATATCACTATACACCATAAACGTTAAACAGATAATAAGGGAGTTCCATGTACAACTTTTATACCTATATTTTAAATTTTAGACGAACCAACTTTTTTTTTTTTTTGAGAAGGAGTCTCACTCTGTCACCCAGGCTGGAGTGCAGTGGCATGCTCTCAGTTCACTGCAACCTCCGCCTCTGGGTTCAAGTGATTCTCCTGCCTCAGCCTCCCAGGTAGCTGATACTACAGGCTCATGCCACCACACCTGGCTAATTTTTTGTATGTTTAGTAGAGACAGATTTCACTATATTGGTGAGGCTGGTCTCGAACTCCTGACCTCATGATCTGCTCTCCTCGGCCTCCCAAAGTGCTGGGATTACAGGTGTGAGCCACCGCACCTGGCCAAACCAACTCTTTAAAAGCTACAAACTACCAAAACCCACCCAGGAAGAAACAGACAACCTGAATGGTCCTATGTCATTTGAAGAAATTAAATTTGTAGTTAAAATTGTTTTGGAACAGAAATTTCTAGGCTCATTGGTGAATTCCACCAAACACTTACAGAAGAAATAACATCAATTTGACACCATAAAACCATTCCAAAGTGCATAGTTCAGTTGTTTTTAGTATGTTCAGAAGACAAGCAAACATTCCCACTGCCTAGTTCCAGATCATTTCCATGATTCCTGAGATTAAAAAAAAAAAACAACCTGTATTTATTACCAGTGACTCTCATTGTCCCTTCCTCTAGCCCTTGGAAACCACCAACTTGCTTTCTGTCTGTGGGGATTCACCTCTTCTGAACATTTTGTATAAGTGGAATCATACAATATATGCCTTTCTGTGTGTGGTTTCTTTCACTTAGCTAAATATTTTCAAGGCTCAGCCATGTTGTCACGTTTCAGTACTTCCTTTCATGGCTGCAGAATGTTTTGTTATATGGGTATACCACATTGTGTTTATCCATTCATGAGTTGTTTCCACTTTTGGCTATTCGAATAATGCTACTGGGAACATTTGTGTACAAGTTTTTGTGTGGCCATATGTTTTTATTTCTCTTGGGACTATACCTAGGAGTGGAATTACTGGGTCATGTGGTAACTCTATATTTAACTGTTTAAGGAACTGCTAGCCTGTTTTCTAAAGCAGCTGTACCATTTTACAGCCCCACTAGCAGTGTATGAAGATGCTAATACCTCTGCATCCTTGCCACCACTTGCTCTTATCTGTCTGAGATATTTGATTATAGCCACCCTGGTGGGTGTGAACTGTTATCTCATCGTTTTGATTTGCATTTCTCCTGATGGGTAATGACATTGAGAATCTTTTCATGTTCTTATTGATCATTTGTATATTTTCTCTGGAGAGATGTTTATTCGAATCCTTTGCTCATAATTTAGTTTTTTAAATTATTGTGATGTAAGAGTTGTATATGTATATTATTTTCCTGGATATTTGACACTTGTCAAATATATTGTTTACAAGTATTTTCTCCCATTCCATTGGGCTGTTTTTTCTTTGGGATTGTGTCCTTTAAAACACATAGGTTTTAGGGCCGGGCGCAGTGGCTCATGCCTGTAATTCCAGCACTTTGGGAGGCTGAAGTGGGCAGATCACCTGAGATTGGGAGTTCGAGGCCAGCCTGACCAACATGGAGAAACCCTATCTCTACTAAAAATACAAAATTAGCCAGGCATGATGGCGCAGGCCTGTAGTCCCAGCTACTCGGGAGGCTGAGGCAGGAGAATCGCTTGAACCCGGGAAGCAGAGGTTGCGGTGAGCCAAGATTGTGCCATTGCACTCCAGTCTGGGCAACAGAATGAAACTCTGTCTCAAAAAAATATATAAATAAATAAATAAAATAAAATAAAAATAAAAAATAAAGCACATAGGTTTTAAATTTTGATGTCTATTTATCTATTTTTCTTTTAAGCCTTAGGTGTAATATCTAAGAAACCACTGTCTAATCTAAAATGATGGAGATTTATGCCTATGCTTTTTTCTAAAATATCATAGTTTTAGCTCTTATATTTAGGTTTTTGAAACATTTTTAGTTAATTTTTGTAAATAGTATGAGCTAAGGATCCATCTTCATTCTTATGCCATGTGGGTAGCCAGTTGTCCCAGTACCACTTACTAAAGAAACTATTTCTTCCTCCATTGAATTGTCTTGGCATGCTTGTTGAAGACCAATTGCCCATAAATATATGGATTTATTTGTGGACTCTCACTTCTGTTACATTGATCTATATGTCTATCACTATTTTACTCCCACATAGTGTTGATTACCGTGACTTTATAGTAAGTTTTGAAACTGGGAATTGTGAATCCCCAAATTTGTTATTTATCAAGAATGCATTGGCTATTTTGGGTTTCTTACATTTTCCTACGAATTTTAGGATCAGCTTGTCAATTTTGATGGTACATCAAAAAAATAAAAGTTTATTGTACTGTACATTAATTTAAAAAAATAATGTAAGTCTGAAAAAACACCAGATAGGCTTAACAGAAGATGTGACATGACAAAAGAAAAGGCAGTAAAATGGAAGACAAGGTACTCAAACTATCCAAACTAAAGCACAGAGAGAAAAATAGCTGGAAAAAAAAATGAACTTGTTAAGGAGCGTAGTACCTCTAAAGATGAACAATGTCAAGGGGTGTAACTTACCTGTAATTGCAGTCCTGGAAGTGGTCAAGGGCAGAGAAAATGGATGAAGAAACGATAACTGAAAATGTTCTAACATTTGATGAAAAATACAAACACACTATTTTAAAGAACGCATTGAAACCTAGGAAGAATTAATGCAAAAAGCATCATGGCCAAGATCATTATATTCAAATTGCTAAAAACCTGTGCTAAAGAGATCTCAAAATCAGCCAGCAATAAGAGACACATTACGTCCCTCACCAAGGAAGAGGTACAGGTGGCAAATAGGCATACGAAAAGATGCTCCACATCACATGTCGTCAGGGAAATGCAAATTACAACAACAGTGAGCTACCACCACTGCACGCCTATCAGAATGGCCAAAACCCAGGAACTGACACCACCAAATGCTGATGAAGAGGGGGAGCAACAGGAACTCTCATTTATTGTTGGTGGGAACGCTAAATGCTACAGCCGTTTTGGAAGACAGTTTGTGGTTTCTCACAAAACTAAACATACTCTTACCGTACAATACAGCACTGTGCTTCTTGGTATTTACCCAAAGGAATTGAAAACTTTAGTCCACATGGATGTTCATTAGTGTGTGAAATACCTGCATATGGATGTTTATAACAGCTTATTCTTAGCAGCAATCACGATGCTCTTCAGTAGGTGAATTAATAAAATGTGGTACATCCCAACAATGAAACATTATTTGGTGATGAAAATAAATGAGATATCAAGCCATGAAAAGACATGGAAGAAACTTAAGTGCATATTACCAAGTGAAAGAAGCTGATGTGAAAGGCTACAGACTGTGACTCCAACTATATGATACTCTGGAAAAGCAAAACTATGGAAACAGTAAAAAGATCAGTGGTTGTCAAGGGTTTCAGGGAGGGAGGGATAGATAGGCAGAGCACAGGTAATTTTTGTAGGGCAGTGAAACTACTCTGTATGATACTATCATTATACATTTGTCTAAACCCAGAGAATTAATGATGTCTAGAATAAAAACTAATGTAGACTGTGGACTCTGGGTGACAGTGATGTGTCAGTGTAGGTTGATCAGTTGTAACGTATGCACTGCTCTGACAGGGGACGTGTATGGGGAGGAGGTGATGCGTATGTAAAGGCAGGGAGCATTTGGGAAATCTCCGTGCCTTTCCCTCCATTTTGCTGTGACCCCAAAAAGTAAAGTTTCTTTTTTAAAAAGGTACCTTATGTATAGAGAACAAAAATAATAACGACCATCAGAAACGATGCAGAGCAGGAGACAGTCAAGTGGATATTTTTCAAGTGCTGTGGAAGAAAACCTGTTAATTTTTCTCATTCAAAAAATATAATTATTTACAACAATAATAATATGAATATGCTGTGGAATTTATTACATATATGGACATAATATATCCAATAACAGTGGGATGGAAGGCTAACAATGGGAAAACAAAGGATGAAAGAAATTAAAGTATATCACTTTAAGGTTTTCCACCTTACGTAAGCAAGCATACTATTATTCGATTAGTTAATGACAGATCTTGTAAACTCTAAATTAACTAGTAAAAGAATAAAGATAACACATATAGCTAATAAGCCAATGGAGGAAATAAAAATGGAATATTGAAAAATACACAATTCAAAAAAACAAAAAAAGAAAAAGAAACAGATAGACAAAAAGTAGACAAGTAGCAAGATGGCAAATGTAAAGCCAGCTATTTCAATATCTAAAAAAAGAAGAACTAAACTAAAAGCAGCAATGGCCATATTGAATTAAAAAAAAAAAAAAACTCCCGAATGCATGTTATCTATAGGAAATACACTTTCAATGTAAATCCCAGGGAGATAAACAGTAAAAGGATAAAAAAAAAATGTATAATGTAAACACTAATCATAGATAGTAAAAATTGCTTCATTTATATCAAATAAAATAGACTTCAGAAAAAGGAATACTGCTAGAAATAAGGAGGAGTATTCATATTAGTAAAAGTGTCCATTCATCCAAAGATATAACCATCTGCTGTAGATTGAACTGTGTCCCCTACAAATTTATATGTTGAAGCCCTAACCCCTAAGGTGACTGTATTTGAAGGGCCTTTAGGAATTGATTAAAGTTAAATGAGGTTGTAAAAATGGGGCCCTGCTCTGAAAGGATTAGTGTATTTGTAAGAAGGGGAAGAGAGAGGCTGGGCGCAGTGGCTCACACCTGTAATCCCAGCACTTTGGGAGGCTGAGTGGGGCGGATCACCTGAGATCGGGAGTTCAAAATCAGCCAGGCCAACATGGTGAAACCCCGTCTCTACTAAAAATAAAAAATTAGCTGGGCATGGTGGCGCACACCTGCAGTCCCAACTACTTGGGAGACTGAGGCAGGAGAATTGCTTGATCCTGGGAGACAGAGGTTGCAGTGAGCCGAGATCATTCATGCCATTGCACTCCAGCCTGGGCGATGAAGTGAGACATCATCTCAAAAAAAAAAAAAAAAAAAAGAAGAGAGAGGAGTGTCTTTGGGCTGTGCATGCATGCATGCACTGAGGAGAGGCCACTTGAGCACACAGTAAGAAGGCAGCTGTCTGCAAGCCAGGAAGAGAGCCCTCACCAGGACCTGACCATGCTGCCACCCTGATCTTGGACTTCCAGCCTCCAGAACTGTGAGAATACTTTTCTGTTATTTAAGCCACGCAGCCTATGGGATTTTGTTATGGCGGTTATGTTTAACCATGTTAAACGTGCACGCACATAATAAGAGAGCTTCAAAATATATGAGGCAAAAACGGATAGAACTGAAAGGAGAAACAGACAACTCCACTATGACAGTGGGAGATTTCAACACCCAACAGACAGAAAATCAGCAAGGATCCAGAAGAATTGAACAACACCATCAACCAGCTTGACTGAATTGACATTTACACAATATTTCATCTCCCACTGCAGACGACACATTATTTCCATGCTGGGTCATAAAACAAGTCTCAATACATTTTAAATGGCTGGAAATTATACCAAGAATATCCTCTGCCTGCCGTGGAATCAAAGTAGAAATAAATCACATAAAGATGTCTGGATATCCCCCAAATATTTCGAAGTCAAACGAATACTTCTGAAAATTCCACAGGCCAAAGCAGAAATAACAAGAAGAATTACAAAGTCTTTTGAATTGAATGGCAGTGAAAATACAACCTGTCAAAATCTCTGGATACAGTTAAACAGCGCTTGGAGGGAAACGTGTGGCTCGAAACACTTACATTAGAAAGGAGAAAGGTGGGTGGCAGCCAGGACCACAGCCGTGTGTGAATGACACTTTGGGAGGAGCTCCAGGACAGCACGTGAGGGGCAGCTGGCCAGGCAAGGGATCAGGCTCAGGGTCCTAAGCAAACAGAGCCAGAGAAATGTCAATGCCTTTTGCACATGCACACACACACGTGTGTGTGTGTGTGTGTGTGTGTGTGTGTGTGTGTGTGTGTTTCAGGTTTGGGTGGAAGGTCGCTGAGTACCAGAGGATTCCTTCAATTGCACTTTCTGCCTGAAAATGGAGAAATGCCTTCTGGTGTTCAACGCCACCCAAATACCTGGAAAGCAGTTTGGTCAGTGCGGGTGGAGGAGAGTTAGACCTGGTGGGGGTTGGGCAGCTGAAATCTGAGGGCGCAAGTGTGGGGGCAGGGGGCTCAGGCGCCCCACCCAGGAGTCTGTCTAAATTCCCACAGCCTGGAACTGACTCCCCTGGCATTCTCCTTCTCTCTGGGTGGGGACAGGACGGAGCTGCTGTGTTCTGACCTCACAGTGAAATCTGAATAATTGATGCCCAGTCTAATGTTTCACCCAATTGTCATAAAGCAAGAAACACAAGCCCAGTGTGCGGCAGATGAGGCCCTGGACAAAGAGCTGTTTTCATTGCCCCCTTTCCCGGCCTCAGGTCTGCGCGGCTCTCCTCCCAGCACATGATCTGTGACAATCATCCTGTGTTCTCCCGTCCCTCCCCGGGGAGCCATGGGAGGGATTATCGGGAGGTGGCTCCCCCAGGGTAGAGGAGGGCTGTGCCCCCACCCCCGCATGTCATCTGGAGCGTGTGCCCAACCGTTGCTTGATACCCACTTGGCACGGCCTTCTCCTTGCCAAGGGCTGCCGGCAGAGCTGCTGTCAATACAGAGCTCTCACCCAAACAAACTGCGCAGATGGGTCCCCAGGGGCCTGTGAGCTCCCAGCTCCAGTTCCATGTGCTAGGGGGTGGGACATGAGGAGTGGGTGTTGGGGACAGCAGAGGGACTCCCTGAGCCTCAGGCAGATGGGATTGAGCCCAGCCCTGTTTGGATTTCTGGCACTGTTGTCTGGGGGTAGGGCTCATTAGTCACACCCCAGGGGAACATACACAGTAAATGAACTTCAAACACACTCAGCTCCATGAGCAGGGGACAGGTGACAGACCTCATTTAGCCTGGCACCTGAGGCCATGACAGCATGTCTGGGCCAGGACAGGGCAGTGGCACAGGGGTGTTGGTGCCAACCTGGTCACCATAGGCGCTACGGAAACCGGGCCTGCGGGCAGGATGTGGCTTGTGTTCCCTGCAAGTTTTCCTAAATCGGTCATATATGCAATCTCGGAAAATCACAGAAATCTTTGGTGAGCTCAAGTTTAACACTCCCACCCTCCCCAAGTTCACAGGGCTGGGCCCTGGAGTGTGTTTTTAGGTTTGGGCGGGGAGAAAGGGGCTGAGCCTCTTCCTGATGAAGGGAAGATGGGAGAAGACGGTGAGATTTGGGGACCAGTGTGTGGGCTGTGTGGGCCACAGTCAGCAGCTTACAGGCCCTCCTGGTGTGTCTACTGAGAAGACACTCTGCGAGCAGGGCAGGCAGCAAATGAAAGTGTGGGCCCTTGGTCAGAAAGCAGGAAGCGTGTTTTCTTCTGCTATTTAAAATCAGCCCTGGGCTCAGGGATCCCTGTGGGGCCTGTGCAGACCTCCCAGGTGCCCAGGGCTCTATCTCATCCGTGGAGTGCCCGTGCTGGACAGCCTGGGCCTGCAGCAGGGCAGGGGGCAGCCCAGAACGCCTAACAGGGGGTGGGAAGGAAGCAGGAAAAGGAGTCTTGGAGGACGCTCCATTGTCCCATTGACTTCACTTACAAACACACATTCAAGGATAAACTCGTTAAGAATCCCAAGAGCGGAACCCCAGGGCATGGCCGAAGGGGTGGCACGCATGGGAGCCTTCCCTGCCCGTGAGGCCTGTGAGGCCTTCTTCCCATCCAGGGCAAACCAGCCTCCTGCTGGGGCAGGGTGGAGTGGGGACCATGCCAGGGACGGGGCACCATTGCGGGACTGGAGGTTTGGGACAAGCCTTAGCCCCAGGCAGCCCAAGGCAGCCACAGTGCAGAGGAGAGGGGAGACAGCCAGGGCTGCTGAATGGAGGGTGGGAGTGGACACCAGGCGCTCCGCCCCATGCCTTCCTCAGAGCCCTCGTGCCCACCCCACCCACTGGGCAGAGACTGGTTCACAGCCTGTCCCTCCCCAGTAATTGTCCTTTGCCTCAGGGAAAGTCCCTCCTGAGACAATGCTGCCACCAGTGGGACAGTGACCGGCCAATGTTGTTGGTACAGAGGCCCAGCCCCTTCAGGGTGTGAGGGCATCATGAGCCTATCTCTCTCTGTCTCTCTCTCACCGCCCTCCTCACTGTATGGAGCATGGGCAGTGAACCAGGGGGACTTTACCCAGGGAAGGGTCCCACCAGCTGACGCAACATCCTGGTGGGCGAGGGACCTGGAGCCGGAGGACGGGGCTGCTCTGAGCACCACTCGGAAGATGACGGAGAATGACAACCAATGAAATCAAAATGGGAAAGTCAGATAGCCTCCCTGGAGCATTCAGAGAAACTGATCTCCGGCATTTGGGGGATTTGGAGGATGGAAGCGAGAGGTGGATCACACCGAGGCTCAGAAGTTACTGCTAGGCGTGGGGGCGCTCTCAGCCTCCAGGGGTGTCCCAAGCTAGGTCAGGACCTCAGTAGGGAAGGGATCCCGAGACCTTGGATGGAGAGTCTGGGGAGGTACAAGTGAGGACCTAGAGCTTCAGATTCCTATGTACATGCAGGGCCTGTGGAAGTGACCACTCCCCCTTAGGCAATAGTGTCCCTTCCCCCAGCCAGCTTGAAGACTGCACAATGGCCCCAAGCTGGTGGTGTCTGACAAGACAGTGCTTCCTTCAGACCCACCTCCACCATTCCTCCAGGCAGCCAGACTGATGGGAAGGGTCAAACCCCACTGCAGCCCAACTGGAGAGGGCTGGACCTGCTAAGGGAGTAGAGGCCTGGTTTTGCTTTTTAAAAGAATTTGAAGTGAAATACATGTAACATAAAAGTTCTTATTTCTGGATGTAGAGCTCCGTGGCAGTAAGTACATTGACACCTGTCACCACATCCATCTCCAGAAGTTTTTCATCTTCGCAAACTGAAACTCTTCCCCATTCATCACTAAGTCCTCAGCACCCCCTCCCCACCCAGCCCTGGCAGCCACCATTCTACTCTGTCTCTGTGGATTTGGCTACTCTGGCTCCTTATGTAAGTAGATTCATACAAGATTTGTCCTTTGGCTACTGGCTTATCTCACTCAACATAATGTCCTCAAGTTTCATCCAAATTGGGTCATGGGCAGGGAAGACTTTTATGCCAAAGAAGCTGCAGGCCCACGCTGGACCAGGAAGACCAGTAGAGTGTGCCTGGGCCTGGGCCTGGGCCTGAGGGTGCCAGAGCACAGGATGAAGGAGAGCCTGTCAGTGTGGGCACACCCGCCTGGAGGCAGAATTTCACTGCCAGCCAGGACCCCAGGAGATCCCTGATGCGAAACTTCACAGCCTAGCCAGGACCCCAGGAGATGGTGCTACTGTGAGCTAGAATGCTTCTTGGAATGCCCAGGAGGGGTCAGCTCAGGACCAAAGGCTCTGAGTAAGGCTGGAAAACCCAGGAGGGCTGATGGACCCCCCCTACACCAATGTGACAAAGAGCACTGGGGAGAGGGTGGCTCGTGGTTGAGAAGCTCAGTGGTGCTGTCCTCTGAGGGTCAGGGCTGACAGTAGAGGTTTCTAGAGGGATCTTAATAGCAACAGGGATGATGACAAGATCTCGATGGGATAGGGAACAGATGGTGCTGCTTAACCTTCAGAAGCAAGGTGGATGCAATTATCTCAGCAGGTGGCCACTCTGAGTAGCAGCTGGGGCCTATTGTGCAGAGAGCCGCAGAGGGGCTTCCTCAAACCCAGAGTCCACAGAGGCAAGCTGGGTAGGCGGTTACCAAGGGCATGGCTTAATTGTGTGATCAACAGTACCCAGGATGGATGACCAGGAGGCTGAGGGCAGCCACCTCCCACCCCCAAATCATAATCCCGTGGCTGGTTTCCGGCCGCGAGCCAGTCCTCAGACCCAGAACCCAGGCTGAAGGAGATACCAGATCTGTGAAGACTGAGCTGCAAACCCATGGCAAGTGTGGGCAGGAATGACTCCTCCAGGCCTTCCCCAAGGGGCTTCTCAGCCATGGATTACATCTCCATGCACAGGGGAAAGGGAGACATCCAGACATTTGTGGGACTGCTGGGCGCAGGATCTGAGTTGACACTGATGAGTAGAGGTCCCAGTATCTCCGCAGACCCCTGGTGGGGAGGAGCATGAGGGACCGGGTCTTGGGTCTGGCTCACTGTGGTCGGGATCACCTCTCCACCACCTGCACATATGCTTAGGATGGAGATTGCCAGCAGTCACTAGAACCCACATGGATTCCTCCACCTGTGGGGGAAGAGCCATGAGAGCAGGAGGGCCAAGTGGAAGCCTCTGGGTCTCCCCTCCCCTGGCCAGGATAGCAAATCAAAAATGGTATCACATGGCAGGGGGCAAGCGGCAGAGATTAGTGCCACCCTAAACAAATTCAGTAGTTCAGGGCTGGTGGTCCCTGTCATATTCCCATTTAATTTACAAGCCTAGTTTCTACAAAAACCAGATACAGGGTGTCAGTGAACCATCCAAACTGAAGTACTGCCCATTGCAGCCGAGGCATCGGAGGCAGTGTCTAGGGTAGAGCAGAAGAATGCAGCTCAGGAGCGTGGCATGCGCCCATCCATCTGGGACTGTCGTCCTTTCCATTCCCATAAGAAGGGGACCAGAAGCAATTTGTCCTCCCATTGCGTGGACAACACACCTTTATCCAGTGGAGCCCGGACCGACTGGTCATTCCATGAACGGATGATTCATGTCTATTGGGTTCTACCCGCAGATGGCTTGTCCTCCAGGCTCACCACACACTGATGTGGTGGTTTTTTGGCAAGTCCAAAAAATAAAATAAGAATCACTCGTGCCATGGTCATGGTGGGAGCCAGCTGAAGGGTGACAAGTCTGGCAGGCCTGGTCCCTAGACTCAGGGACTGGAGGCCAGCCCCAGGTCAGGGGAACCTGGCAAAGGAAGGGGTGCTGGAGAGTGTCACCATGCGTGTCAGAGGACAGGGCACCCGGAGCGGGGTGGGGCTTGTGTCTGACACGGGAGCGGGGCAGGCACTGTTCCAGGCCTAGGAGATGGGATCACTTTAGGCAGCAACTGGGCAGATGCCGGAGGGTCTCCGAGACAGGCTGGAGTAGTGGAGCACTGCACACGATAGCCTGGCGGAGCTCCCACAGCCCATGTGGCCACTCTGCGATCCAATCAGAAACGGCCCCTGCCTGTAGACTGAAGGGCAGGACTCTGAGTGGGACTCAGCCTGCACAGCAGCAGAGCCTGTGCCAAGCACCCAAGAGCCGACAGGCACCCGGGGCATGGCCTGGAGACTGCAACTGACTCTGAGGCTTACGTTCCTCCAGCCCCTCTGCTGCCAGCCCAGCTTTGCCTCTTCTGCCCTATAAGTGTCCAGGCATGAGCCACTGCCCCTCTCCGCCACAGACCCTCATGTGCTGTCCCCAAGTGGAGCAGATGCTATGCATGGGCCAGCCGCATACCTTCAGACACGCAGGTGCCCACCTCAATCCTGCCCTGTGCTCGATCCTCTCCATTCTACTCTGTGAGCAGCTCAGGGCAGCAGAGCAGTCGATTCTAACCAGGTGCCTGGGATCCTCCTTCCACCGCGGGGCCTTATCCCGCCATTGCTCCTTCCAAAGGGGAATTCCAGAGCCAAATAGCAGGATCATAAAAATGCTTCCACTTTTTCCTTTGAGAACCAACCAAGAGCAGGGAAGGAGCCTGTGGCGCTGTGAACTGGCCAGCGGGCAGAGGCATGAGCCTGTTCTCCCCGCATCCATAACCAGCCAGTGGCCACCCTTAGGCCTCGTGGTCTCTGGGAAGTGTGGGTAATGAGGCCAACGGTGGACAGGCTCCTCCACCTTCCCCAACAGATGCATCATCCCCTTCTCCAGCTGTTCTGGGAGCTCAGGAAATGCCCCTCAATATGGGGGGTGCCTGGGGAGGAGGGGTGCCCCTCCCACATGTGCCCACCTGCTTCCTGTGGGGCCCTGACTGGAACCCCACCTGAAGAAAGGAGCAGCCCTTTTGCTTCTGGCCCATGAGGGCGTCAGAAAGGGCCTCACATGCTCAAGGCGGGGTTAGGGTCTGCTGGAGCCTCACAGACACCAGGAACCAAGGAACACCCAGCAGGGGTGAACGAGGGCGGGTCCCAAGCCCTTAACAGCTGCCCTGCAAGTGGAGGACTCCAGGTTCTTGCAACCCTTGACTGTGCCGCGCACCCAGGACAGCATTCTGTTGTTTGTTTTCAAAGGAGATCTTATTGAAATTGTGAATAAAGATTATGAGAACAAATAGAGTCATGTTTCCTCAACATCAGCTGTTGCCCTTCTAAGTGTTGGTGTGAAGTTTATTTGTCCAAAAGGTTTAGGAGTCTAAGCTATGCTTTTTTTTTTTTTTTTCCTCTTCTATTTTCTTTTGAGACAGAGTCTCGCTCTGTCGCCCAGGCTGGAGTGCAGTGGCACAATCTGGGCTCACTGCAAGCTCCGCCTCCTAGGTTTAGGCCATTCTCTGGCCTCAGCCTCCCGAGTAGCTGGGACTATAGGCACATGCCACCCCGCCCAGCTAATTTTATTTTATTTTTTAGTAGAGACTGGGTTTCACCATGTTGGCCAGGATGGTCTCGATCTCCCGACCTCGTGATCCACCCGCTTCGGCCTCCCAAAGTGCTGGGATTACAGGCATGAGCCACTGTGCCCGGCTCATGCTGTTTTCTTGATCGTGCCCCAGACACTTAAGACACACAATGGGTCACATCCAGGAGAGAACATCCAGGTCACCTGTGTGCCTGAGCAACCCTGAGAACAGGGCTCTGTGCAGGAGGAGGAAGATGCCTGGGTGAGAGACACCGCATACATGGGAGGTTTCTGTCAAGAGGCTCCCCCAGCCTGGATGGCCCTGGGGGTGAAATTAGCGTCTTTAGGGAGAGTTGTAGAGCCTTCGAGGCTGCCCAAAGGATGGAAGTGCAGCCCATGGCTATGGGGGTAGAGCAGCACTTGTAACAGAGAAGGGTGCCCCACTCAGGCCCGCCAATCCACACGTGGGTGGAGGGTCCTCTTTCCCTTTGAGACTGCAGGCTTCAGGGTCGTGGGGTCCCCCTTCGCTCACCTCTCCTCCAATGTGTGCATTGGTGCATATCTGAATCCCGTCAGGCCTGAGAGGCAGTTCCTGGCCCCAGGGAAGCTCCGGATGGCAGCCTGGTCAACTGCATGGCGTCTGGGAGTCACAGTTCATGTCAAAATCCCTGTTCCACTGCCTGCTGGCCACATCCTCTGAGAGGATCCTGTCACTTCTGTAAATGGAAGTTTCCAGATTTATAAGATGGGATTAAAATCGCACCTGCTGCCCCCAGGGTCTTGTGACGATGAAGCAGGGTAACGAAGGTGAAGCTCTTGGCCTGGTATTGGCCACTGCGCAGGAGGCGGGAGACGCTGTCTGGGTGGCACAGCCCAGGTCGGAGAGGGTCTGGGCCGTGCCAGAATTGGAATTTCTCTCCAATTCCAGCTGGAGTGTAGCAGGACAAGCTGCAGACAAAAGCCCTCAGACACCCGGTTAAGGAAGGATTTGGCTTTATTTGGCCGGGAGCTCCAGCAGACTCGCATCTCAAGAACCAAGCTCCCCCACCCGAAGGCAGTGTTCCTGGCCCTTTTAAGGGCTTACAACTCTAAGGGGTTGCACGTGAAAGGGTCATGATAGATTGAGAGCACTTGTGGTTAGAGTGGGGGTTAATCCTTTAACCTCAGGCCTGGTCATCAGTGGCACCGGCTGGTTTTGCCACTGACTTCATTCCTGTTGTGTTTCAACTTTTACTTCCTCCTTCTCTTCAGAGACAGGAGACAGTAAAAGAAATGGCCTCTCTCCTCAGGACGTGGTCAGAAGTGGCTCAGGCCCAGGCAGGCCTCCGCAGAGCGCCTGGGTTTTAAGGACCATCTGATGAAGCTCTCAACCTGTTCCCTGGAGCAGATGGAGCTCCCAGGGCTGCCGGCAGAAGGACAGAATTCATCCAGCCTGGTTCTGAACCCAAAATAGCCTCCCCGCTTAGGGCAGAGCGGCTTGCCCACTATCCTCCACGGGTGCAGGTTCCTTGGCCCAAGCTAAGCTCTAGCTCCCACAGGAGGCTCAGAGCTCCTCCACCTGTCAGGGCAGGGCCACGGTGGGAGTCTTGGGCCTTCTTTGGAAACGACCAGGGTGAGGCAGGTGTCAAGGGGAAAGAGGTGGGAGGCACCGACAGCAGGATGCACAGGATCTGGGCCTGCTCATGCCTGAGCCCGGCCACACCCCCCTGGATCCTGCCTGGCCTCTACCAAAGGCCACTCCTTGCCTTGCATTGTGGTCGATTTTTTTTCTTTTAATTATCAATGACAGGCCAGTCTTTTGCAGAGGCTTCCTGAAGGGCTTTTAAATTTCCAAGTCCAAACTCCTCAGCCTGGCAGCCAGATCTCGTCCCATCTGGGCCTGCCTGGCCTCTGCCAAGCTGTCTGCAGTCCCTGGAATGAAGAGCCTGAGTCTCCCTCTGCCCCTGCTCCGAGCTGGCCAGGCTCTGTGTGAAAGCCCACCTTCTCCTCCACTGCACAGCCCAGTGGGTTCAGAACTTCTGCTCATGCCAGGCTCCTGCAAACAGAATGGGCATCATTGACGCAACCCAAGCCTTTTGGGCCACGCCTCCCCCCGGTGAAGTCCCCACCAGGGCCATATGCCATTTCGTCCTCCAACCTGGGTTTGGTGTTTTCATGAACTCCCTTTTTTTTGCAATTGAGGACTTTGAAGCCAAAGCCAAAAAGGCAGGAGCTGGGACTGAAACCTTAGGCCACCCAGAGCCTTTCCGGTGGCCTAGGATCCCCTAAGGTGCCCATCATGTCCCTTTGTCCCAAGCTGGCCCAGATTCCACTTGGGCCTCCTGATCAAGCTTCACAAACAAGGGTCAGCATGCCAGCATTCATCACTCCCTGCCCGACTCTGGGCTGGGGCTGGGGCGGCAGAGATGGGCAGCTGTGGTCCTCCACCCCTGTTGGGAGCTGAAGGCCTATACGTGGCAGAGGCAGAGCCACTGGGCAGAGGGCAGGGCAAGGGGCTCCAGAGAAGACACCATCACCTCCCAGAACAACAGATGCCGCAGCCAGCACACAGTAGGCACTTTAATATCCACAGGGCAGATCAGCACCAGGGACGCATGCCCGAGCCTCAGCCCATGTGGCTCCAGGGAGTGAAGTATCAAGCCCTGGTCTAGAACCTTCTCTCCTGCATCCCTTCCACAGCCCCATGGCCTGAGCCTCAGCACCAGCTCTGCCCATGGGGATGCCTCAAACTCTGCCTGCTGGGTGCTGTCTGAGGTCACCTTTGGCCCCTACACTAAACATCAGCCTGAGCTAGGCGTAGAGCAGGAGCAGCCTCAGATCTCTGTGTAACACCCTCTTGGCCCATTTGCTCCTCCGGCTTTTACAACATCTTTGTCATCGATTCCAGCAGTAAATACCTTCTGCTTAAAATGCCTGGGATGGTTTCTGTCTTCCTGGCTAGAAATTAACTGGTTATAGAGTTGTTTGCCAAACAGATGTTTCCAGATCTGGGCATTAAACCAGTGCTCCCCTGGCTCTTCCAGAAGCCACCATATCCTGGGCCTTTCCTCTCTCCTATTCCTCCTGGACTTGCATCCAAAGCCCTCCTCTCTCACCCCAGTTGGAATCACTTTCTCTTAGCTCACCTTTACCCTTCTTGAAGCCCAGACTCCCGCCTTCCTGGGGGTCCTGGTCAGTGGGGAAGAACACACAATGCTTCAGGACCTTCTAGGACAGTTTCCCTGAGCCACTCTGGGCCCAAGGCCTCCATGTTTACACCTTTTCAGTTTCCTGTGGACTCCAGGATTCTCTTGGCTTCTACATGGAGTGAGCTGCTGTCATTCCAATCTTCTTCCCTAGGAGCTCGGGGTCCTAGCTTCCAGGGAACACGACTTCCATTCCCCTGCTCACTCTCCTTCTCTTTCCCCAGCTTACTCTTCTCCCTCACAGCTGATTTCTGATGATAATATCCAGAAAACAAGATCACAATGCGGTCCCGAAAGCTGCCACATCATCCTCATTAATGACAGCATTCTCTGGAAGATGACGTTTGCTGGGGTTCAGAGGACACATTGCTGCACCTCCCCAAACAGTGATCTATTATGTCTCATGCTTATCTTGGCTACTATTGTCACATGGCATTGACTAGAGACACATTTTTTGCTGTGTTCACTTGGCTACCAGGCTGGGTTGGAAGGTCCCCAAAGGTTTCCCTCACCTGCTTAGCGCCTTGGTGGTCCTCCACATCACCTTTCTATGTGGTTAGCTTGGGATTCCTCACAGCATGGTGGCCCCAAGGCAATATGACTTCTCACACGGGGTAGAAACGTGGGTCTGTGTGCCCTGCAGAGCTGAAGGAGAGGGCAGGGCTTCAGGAAAACAGTGAAAGGGTTCAGGACTTCTTGAGAAACCATGAGCCAGCATCAGGGCCCAGACTGCATTCTTTGGGGGCCCATCCAATGCATGTGCCCAGGATACGCTCTCTTAGCTCTCCCTTGACCACTATGGGCTCCTGTGCATGTTAACAATGTCTGATTAGGCATTGTTAGGCACAGCTGTGCCTAGAAGGTGACCAGCAGAGCCGGGGTGATGTCCCCTGGAGGGAAGGAGTCTACAGATACAGCAGCAGCAGGAGCTGTCAGAGTCTCTCCTTGACCAAACCAGTCAGCCTCTATTGAGCCCTCTTCTCCACTCAGCATCACCTCTGGTCTATAAAAACTGCCGACTCAGTGCAAATGACTTTGTCCCCCTGCACCCCCCAACCATCACTAAGAGACTTATAAAAATACCAGCATAGTTGTTAACAGCCGTGTTCCTAGGATGATGCCCCCAGTCACCCTTAGGGGCCTGCCTGAGAGAGTGCAGTGCTGCCAGGAGAATTTACTGTTTGTCACAGCCACAACCTGGTGATGGGCAGATAGGCCCCTGGACCCTCTCATTGAGCAGTCACTTCAGAAAGCTGGCAGCCGTGAATCCTTCCGCTGCCCCTTGAGAATCTGCCACCACCCAGAACTGTCTCCACAAGGACCTGGGAGCTGCCTCTGCAATGCGAACTTCCAGAGGCTCTCACTCTGGCTTTGCTCCCAGTCCCTGTGGGAGGTCACAGGGCTGACTTGGGTGGGCTTCTTGCTCTAACCTGTACCATTGTCATAAAGACACTCAAGGCCAGGCGCGGTGGCTCACGCCTATAATCCCAGCACTTTGGGAGGCCGAGGCAGGCGGATCTTGAGGTCAAGAGATTGAGACCATCCTGGCCAACATGGTGCAACCCCGTCTACAGGAAAAACAAACAAACAAACAAAAAATAAAAAATTAGCTGGGCATGGTGGCAGGTGCCTGTAATCTCAGCTACTTGGCAGGCTGAGGCAGGAGAATTGCTTGAACCCGGGAGGTGGAGGTTGCAGTGAGCCGAGATCACGCCACTGCACTCTAGCCTGGCCACAAAGTGAGACCCTGTCTCAAAAAAAAAAAAAAAAAAAAAAAAAAAAAGACACTAAAGACACAAGGAATTTGCTTCTCCTCCAGATGAGCCCAGTTATCACACCCAGGTAGCCAGTCACTATCACACCCAGGTGGCTGAGTCTCATGGACCAACCCTCCTTAACACCCCCAGTGTCTTCTGAGCACACGCAGCCTTTACCCCCGCCTTCTGTTTCAGGGAAGTTGAGCTCAGTTCACCCTGGCGCCTCTTCCCGATTGCAATCATTCTTACTCAATAAAGTCTGTCCTCACCCCTTTAATAGTGCCCAGCTTCGTTGATCTTGGAGAGAGGCAAGAGGCCAGCACGGGCATCTCACCCTCATTCCTACCACGGTGCGTCCCAGTGAGGCCTGGGCATCCCAGGCTGTGTTTAGATCCCCTCGTCTCTTCCATCTTCAAGGAGCCTCTCCAAGGATTAGTGATACATAAAGCAATGCCATTTTGTCCCCGGTGGCGGGACAAAACTTTTCAAGGACCTAACTCAGCTCCTCAGGACCTCCTCTGTCATGAAGCAGGCATCTGGTGACATTCTCCTGCTGCACTGGCGTTGTTCCCCCGGTCTGCGACTGGCAGCATGTGTTAAGATTAAGGTCATAGGTACAGCAGCCAGACTCAAACGCTACCCTTATCTGGGTGGATGGGCTGCCACTGTCTCCACAGGGGCCTTCAGCCTTAAGGTGCCAAGTGTTGAAGGGAGCAGAGCGGGGGCAGGGGGGTCAGTCAGACCAGACTGGAGCCAGGAACCACAGGGCCACCACCCTCAGGGACACAGAACATATCACTAACGTGTGGCCTTAAAGGACTTTGCTGGCACAAGCAGGATGAGACCATGTGAAGGGGAGGCTCCAGGGAGGGAGCTCCTGGTGTGGGTGTGTGCATGTGTGTGTGTGTGCGCCTGCATGTGTGTGTGCTTGTGTGCATACGTGTGTGTGCTTGTGTGTATTTGTGCATGTGTGTGTATTTGTACGTGAGTGTATATTTGTGCGTGTGTATTTGTGTGTGTGTGTGTTTGCATGTGTATTTGTGCGTGGGTGTATATTTGTGCTTGTATATGTGTGTGTGTGTGTTTGCGTGTGTGTGTATTTGTTTGCAGTGCAGCTTCTGCATGGCAGGTGGGCTCCAAGACTCAGGGGTTTGGGCGGGGCCTAGAAAGGAGATGTGCAGGCAGGCGGCAACATGGGAGTGGGGCAGCTGGTCTGGCAGCCCCTGAGAGGGCAGCAGGGGACAGGAGGAGCCCTTGGGGCTGCGGTTTGGCTGGGAGGCACCTGGCTCCCGCCCCAGTGATAGCTGGGGTTCACTTCCTGGCCCTGCCATGGAGGCCGGGCCCTAAGCATGCCTCTAGCCCCCAACCCAGCCCCCAACCCATGAGTGGCCCCAAGTCCCCAAAACTTTGCCTTCTGAGGAGAACAGACAGATCTGAGCCTGGGCTGAGGGTGGGAGTGGGTAGGCCTGACCAGAGCACCTTGGGGAGGGAGGGAAGCCAGAGCAGGCCTCCGGTCAGTAGCCCCGGCCCTAGACGCCCGTGGGGGACCTGTGCGTAAAGGATAAGGAATGGTGGACTCCAACCTGAGCTGCAAACTCATGACATGCACCTCTGCGGGATGAGAGCAGTTCCTTTCCAGCCCTCCTGATTTCTGGAGCCACCTTTGCCTCTGCCCTGCCATCTGCCTTGGCACGTCGCTGTGTTTACCTCACTGCCCAGTTCTGCCCTGATGCCTGTGGGGGCTGCTCGGATCAGGTCCCAGTGCACCCTGAGATCCCTTCGGCAATATAGCAGTGTCCCACGACTGGAGGGGGAGGGGCAGGGTATGGGAGAGCGTGCAAGGGGACAGGGACGCGCTGCTTCTCCAGCCCCAGCTCTGAACAAGCAGGGACCCCAGCGCAGGTGCGAAGCTCAGTCAGGGCTGCTCAGAGAGTGGAATTAACCCACTCAATGACAAAGAAACCAGGCCCCACTGTCCCTAAACAAACGCCACTCGTCCTCTGGCAGAGGGGTATCTTTTGGGGATTTGAACACGATCCCACTCTGCAAACCTTCTCTTTCTTGCCTTTAACACAAACAACACAACAGCTGCACCCGCCTTGCAGACAGCAGGATCCGGGCTGAGCCCTCAGGCCCAGCTGCAGCTACAGTGCGTGTTTTTGTCTTTTTGTGGTTTCTCCCTGGGGTTAGGCAATGTTTCGTTTCTCAGCACAACGACCCACTGAGCAGGCCTTTCTCTCCGCGGTGTCAACAGTGTCATCAGTGGAGGGGGCTGGGGTGGGGCGTGGGGGGTGCTGCGCTGTGCCTGCCTCTGGACTCCCTGGGCTCCTTCTGAGCCGATTAACTCATTAGGAAGCCCCAGTGTTCCCCAGAGGTGCTGGGTGGAGGGAGAGGCTGGCCCAGGAGTGTTCTAGTAAGATTAGGACACAGCCAATGCCTAAGGCAGCGTGCACTGCTCTGGGACAGGGGCCACGTTTATCACCAGCCGCCCGGCACTGGCATCTCAACTGGAGAAGGCCCCAGGCTCTGAACCAGCAGCCCCTCTGACAGCTGGGCCAGGCTGAGCTGGGGCCCCATGATGTCCTGGCTTCCTGGAAGTCAGCCCCATCCCAGTTTCTCTTCCGTCTCACCCCTCCGCGTCCCCAGCTGACCCTGTGGCCCCCTCTGAGGACTACCCAGGTGTCAGGTGTTTACCACAAGTTGTCTCACTTCCAAGATGCGAGGGGTCACTGGAGGGCAACAGCAAGGCTGTAACGTGGGGCTGGAGCCCCAGCCTGGTGACTACAAGACCACCCAGCTCTCTCCTTGCACCATCGAGGCGCGTCAAAGGGCTGCCTTCACAGCTGTGTGCCCAGCCAACCTGAGCAGCCTCCCACACCCGGTGTGGACACCCCCTCAGCCTAAGAAGGGACTCCTGACCCTGGGGCTTGGGACCTTCCCAGGGACTCCTCAGAGCTTCCACCCAGACAGGCCACCCTGTGCCAGTCTCCAGGTCCCTGAGCCTCCTGCCCCACCACCAGACCCTGCCCTGTTTGGCGGCAGCCACCAAGAGCCCTCGCTGTGGAGAGCCCTCCAATATCCTAACATCCCGCCTATCCCTGAGCGTTGTTCAGCGGCCGTGGTCAAAGTCCATGTCGACAGTCCCGTTCACTCTCCCAGCCTCGCTCACAGCTTGGGTGGCCTGAGACCCTAACCAAGGCCGGCTGGGAAAGTCTATTCCTTCCCTGACATCAGCAGTGCCGCAGCAGGCAAGGCCTTTGCCTTCCTCACCCCTTGCTGGTGGCCCAGTGTCTAGAGCACCACACCAGGAGTGAGGCCCCCCGGAAGGCCCTCGAATAGCAGAGCTGAACGTGCACAGCTGCCTGCCCCAAACCTCTTGCTGTGGCAGAAAACGAGCTGCTGCCCTAAGCCTCTGGGGTAGGCCCCTGTCCCTTGCAGCCAGACATTTTTCTAGCTGCTGCCCCAATGGACCCTGCAGACCGGGGGCCCTAGGACCACTGAGCGCAGAGGTGGGGGAGGGTGTCCTCTGGCCGCCCCACTCCCTGCAGCCCAGCAGTCTGGGAAGTGGGGTTACCCCCTAAGGGATGCCACAGCCTACCCGCTGCCCACGGAGGCGACATCCCGAAGCCCCTCTGTCACACTCTCTTAGTCGTCCTCTCTGGCTCAGAGCATGCACAGGGAAAGGCAGGAGGCAGGGGCAGGTCTGTAGGTGAGAACCACTGGAATGGACTCTGCCCGGGGGTTATTTATGGCCAGCCCTGGTGAAGGTGCTTCCTGAAATGCCTTCTCTCTGTGCCCCTTTGACACTCCCTACTCCCCCATGTCCCACAGTGGGGCCTCTCCTCCCAGTAGGCCCCTCCCAGTGCTCAGTCCAGGATGGAGAGGTGGGGGTCACGGGGGGTGCTGGGAAGGGTTTGTGTGAGGCCTGGGGACCTTTGTATGGGGTCCCTAAAGCTGCCTCACTCCTTCCCTAGGGTCCCCAAGCCCAGGACCTCACAGCCGCCTCTGTCCCCTGCCCCTCATCCCCCTCCTCAAAGCCAGAAAGTTCTGGGCGCTGCTCCCCAGGGCTCCTCCTCTGGACCCTAAGCCCATAGCTGAGTTTAGGCCTCAGCCTGCTAAGTGTATGTTTCCTGAAGGCCACCCATAGCAGGAGACACAAGAAGGGGTGAGGGAGGGCTGCAGGGCAGCCTAGCTGCCACTCAGGTGGATGGCAGGGGTGTTGGGGCCGGTTCCCTGCTGCCCCCGGGAGCTGGCAGTCCATTTCAGAAGCAGAAACAGGAAGTGCTTCCTGACTGCCAAGCAGGGCAGGGCAGGTGGTCAGTGTGGCCCAGCTGCTCAGAGCAGGCTGGTGAGGGCCTGGCAGCAGGCACAGCAGGGTCCCGACAGCAGCACCCCCAGCCAAAAGACACTCTCTGGGCCACAGGAGAGGGAGCCTGGCCACAGGCTCGGCCTGCAGTTCGTGGCTGGGAGCTGGGCATGGGAACGGGAAGAAAGACCAGCTCAGGAACCGGCAACCACAGTGGGTTTCGGTTCAACCAGCATTTGCGGAACCCTGGCTTTGTGCCAGGCAGAACACTCAGCACTGGAAAGGGGCCAAGGGGAAGGTGGCGCAGGCCTGCCCACCTCAGTTTCTGCTCTCAGCAGACAGGTCACCTAGGAAAGGGCTGCCGCAGAAGCACGTGACGGTCAGACCAGACACAGCGGGGCTGGTCCCAGAAGCAGCAGATGTCGGCTGGGTGGGGAGGGGAGAGTGGGGTTCCAGTCGGCTAGGGAGGGAACAGGGTGAGAGCAGGACAGGCCGGGCCTGGCTAGTGTGTGGCTGGCACATGGCTGAGGGCAAGACAGATGGCTGGGAGCAGGCACTGTGCTCAGTAGAACCTTTTCAGGACCCAAGCTGGGGAGAGACAGGCTGAGAGCAGAGGTTCGGGAAGATAGCGCGGTAGAGGCGGCAGCACTGCGGAGGTGGGATTGCCCTGGCTTTCAGGGGGGCGTTACGTCAGGGCCTTTGAGCAGAGCTGTAGAGTCCAAGTGGCATAGGGAATTTCCCAGCTCAAGTCAAGAGAGCTAGGACATAGTTAAAACCTGGAAAGGACGGGCAGGTAGAAGTCCAATTCCGGGTTCAGCCTCATTGGGTAAATGATGCATCGAAAACTATGCACGTGCTGTGGGATAAAGCATTTTCAGTTTCCAGGGTCTGCGTGCTTAGGCCTGATTCTCTAGAGCAAGAGAGGGCCTGCAAAAAAGTCAGTGCATGATTCAGGTCTTTTGCAAGTCACCAATTCTAGCTGACTTTACACTGAAAGAGGAACTTGGGACAAGGAAGCCCCACTGGAGCTCCAAGGAGCCCAGGGGAGGGTGCGGCAGAATCACCTCAAACTCCCTCTGCATTGGCTTGGAGCTCCTTCCTCTGCAGACAGGTGCCCTGTGCTGCCCAGACCCTGCCATGGAAAATGACTGCCCCAAATCCCCCCAAGTTTATGTCTCCATAAAGTGAGCTAGGATCTCCTGGGGCCAGTTCCACACTCCTGAGGAGGGGGCTTTGGTTGACCCGGCTTGGGTCAAGTGCACATCCCTGCGCTAATCCAGTGTGGCTGGGGACAAAGTCACCTCATGTGGATCCGACAGAGCAGACCCCAGGAAAGTGCTGAGAGGTGCTGAAGGTGTGGGGCTCATATACACGCGCCCCAGAACCCGATTTACTGTGCCCAGAGAAGATGGCATATGGCCGTGTGTTTGCCTTCCAGAATCTCAATGCAGCCTTGTTTATATGTGATAAGTGTGACACGGATGAACAGCAACAGATTTAGGGCCAAATAAAATTCTTGATTTCTGTCGAATGTCCACCAGGCTGGCCTGTAGTGTGACCCCTTCAGGTGTTCAGCTCGGACAGTAAACAGTTATCAAGGGCTTGCCTGCCACACCAGGCTGTGCCCTGAGGGTACAATGTAAAATAAGGTCCCTATCCATAAGGGATTACCCGGGATCTGGGGGGAACTGTGGACAGGCCACTGTTATGTGCAGTAGAAAGAGAGCTTAGATATTAATTTGTCCCTGGTGGTTTTTGCGTGTGTGTGTGTGTGTGTGTGTCTGTATGTGTGTTTGTGTGTGTGTGTGTTTATTGCAGAATATTTTTCCCCAAGCAAAATCCTACCTGAAACGCTTAACATGCCAGAGACATCCGCAAAGACAGGGGGGACTCCTCCCCTGGAGTAATTCCTGAACAAATCTTTGGAACCAGTTTGAAAAATAAACAGGTCTTCACACCCCCCATGCCGGGTTTTCCCTCCTCCCCCAGGCTGCCTCTGCCTCCTTCCTCTCCACAGCACACCTCTTTTGAGTCCCAGGGTGAGCCTCTCTGGGATCCGCAAAGACCTTGGGTGCCAGGAAGCAGAGCCTGGAAATCAGAAATGCCAGCTTTGGGCCATACATGGAGAGGCTGGGGATGAGCTGGTGAAGATGCCCCATGGTGCTGGCTCAGGGCTCCTGCAGCTCTCAACTCCAGACCCTCCTCTGCCTGGACTCCTGTGGGCAGCCCCTCAGACCACAGCCAGCCCATGATTCCCCACTGGACTGGCCCATCCGAGTCCTCTTGCACCCCCCAGAAAATCTATGTGCCTACCTCATTTTACAGAGAAAACAACTTCCAGATAAGCCAAAGGAAGCCAAGGCGAACCGTGTCTACTCTGCCATATGTCACTTACATTACCTTATTAATCCCCACAATAACCTGTGTCTTTACACCTGAATAATCTGGAGTCTGAGCTCAGTCATGTCCCCAAGCTCACACAACTGGTATCGCCGAGCAGGAAGTTTAGACCAGATCCCTGAGGTTCCAAAGCCCTCACTCTGCAACAAAGGAGCATGGGTTGCCAGTGGCAAGCGTGGGACACAAATCCCAGGCCCCATCTCCCATCCATGCATCTTTGACAGAACATAGTGACTTCTCACCTTGTCTCTCCTGACTTAGAATCCTGACAAGGACCCAGTGCCCATCAAACAACAGCTGGGAGGTTGGGTCCCTGCCAGCCACAGGCGCTGCTGCTTGCAAAGCTCTGTCTTTCAGCTGCACTGACTTACCCCAAAGGTGCATGCCTTTTGCTGCTCCATGCCCTGAAACGTGCTGTTCCTGCTGCCTTGAGTGCCCTCTCCGATTCTCTGCCTAGCAGACCCCCCAAGAGACTGTACTTCCCCACGCCTTCCGGGGCCTGTACCGTCTTCCCATCTCCACTGTTCCCCTCTGCAACCCCAGCTATGTCCTGTGCTTTCCTGGGCTAGCATGGTATTTAGGCCTTCGGCGGGCCAAACAGGTTGGTACAGGCTGAGTGTGTCCCCCCAAAACTGATATGCTGAAGTCCTAACCCCCCAGGCCCCCAGAACGTGGCTATATTTGGAAATAAAATATTTAAAGAGATAACTAAGCTAAAATAAGGTCTCTAGGGTAGGCCCAACTCCAATTTGACTGGGTGTCCTTATAAGAGGAGGAGATTAGGACATGCAGAGAACTGGGGGCTCGCACACACAAGGAAAGGCCATAAAAAGTTGGCTGCCCGCAGGCCAAGGAGAGAGGCCTCTCTAGAAACCAAACCTGCCAGCGCCTTGATCTCTGACTTCCAGCCTCCAGACAATACAGTTCTGCTGTTTAACTCTATCTATGGGGCCACTGCTGTCTCTGAACCCGCGAGAGGTGGATGGTGTTTTTCCCATGTCTGAATACACAGCTCTGGGAATCAAGGGGTGTGTGTGGGAGGGGCTCCTCTCATTGTAAGATCTAATAGCTCCCTTGCCCAGCTTTTCCTTCCCACCTCTGCAACTTGGAGCTGTATTTGTTTGAAGGTTGAAGTCCCTAGGGAGGGACTGCTCCACCAGCACACACAGCCAATGTTCCCTGAATTGGAAGTTGAGACTGACGCTTGGCCATCTTGAGAATCTCATGAGGCAAAAAGGGAGGCCCTTTACTGTCCAGGGTGGTCCACCCTGATTACCAAGGGGAAGCTGGGTGCTGCTATACAGCAAGGCAGAAGGAATGTCTAGAAGCCAGGGGGCCTCTGGGGTTCCTCCAAGTACCTGCTGTCCAGTCATAAAGGTCAGTGAGGAAGTGCAGCAACAACCAAAGGCACAAATGAAGCCTCAATGATCCCACCAAGTAAAGAGCCCCGAGTAGCCGAGATGCAGGCGGAAGGCGAAGGACAGCTGCATTGGCTGGAGGGCACACGAAGCTGTAGGTGCCACCAGGTCTCAGGACTACTTATAGGGGCTTGACTCCGTGGTTCATACCTAAAATTCCAGTGCTTTGGGAGGCTGAGGTGGGAGGATCACTTGAGGCCAGGAGTTCAAGACCAGGCTGGACAATCTAGTAAGACTCCATCTACTAAAAATACAAAAAAAGGAGCCAGGCATGGTGGTGCATGCCTGTAATCCCAGCTACTCAGGAGGCTGAGGCACGAGAATAGCTTGAGGCCAGGAGGCGAAGGCTGCAGTGAACTGAGATGGTGCCACTGCACTCCAGCCTGGGCAACAGAGCGAGACTCTGCCTAAAAAAATGAAAAAGTACACAAATTGTAAGTGTACAACCGGACATAAAGCACACATCTGTGTAATAGCGTCCAGGCCAAAAGCACATGGCCAGCACCCTAGAGTTTCCTCTGGGCCCCTCCAAGGCCTACCCTCCACCCCCTAGAGTGGCCATCACTCTGACCCTAACACCAGCTAGCAGTTCTGCCTATTTAACTTTGTATGAATGGACTCATGTAGTCTGTACTTTAGGGCCTGGCTTCTTTCTCTCAGCTCTCTGTGTCTAAGAGTCATCTCTGTGGTTCTGTGTGATTGTGCATGGTTGATACTCACAGCTATGAAGTTTTCACGTACGAGGATAAAAGCAATTATTTGTCTATTCTACTGTTGATGAATATTTGGGTAGTTTCCAATGTTTGTCTACTACAAAGTGTTGCTTTGATCTTTTTTTTTTTTTTTTTTTTTGAGATAGAATCTCACTCTGTCACCCAGGCTGGAGTACAGTGGCACAATCTCGGCTCATCACAACCTCTGCCTCCCAGGTTCAAGTGATTCTCCTGCCTTAGCCTCCCAAGTAGCTGGGACTACAGGTGCACGCCACTAGCCCAGGTGATTTTTGTATTTTTTTTCCAGTAGAGACAGGGTTTCACCATATTGGCCAGGTTGGTCTCGAACTCCTGACCTCGTGATCTATCCACCTCACCCTCCCAAAGTGCTGGGATTACAGGCATGACCCACTGCGCCCGGCCTGCTTTGATCATTCTTAGGACCTATCTTTTGGTGAACACACATGCGCGCACACACACACACACACACACACTTATTTCTGTTGGTTATATTCGTAAGGGTGGAATTGCTGGGTCATAGGCAAGCACATGTTCAACTTTGGTCATACACCTGTCTTCCAAAGTGATAACGCCAAGCTACTCTCCCCACTGCAGTATGGTTTCTCCCCATCCTCAACTATGTTTGGGATTTAGTCTTTTACATTTTAGCCTTTCTAGTGGGTAGGCGGTAGCACTGCATTTTCTTTCTTTTTTTTTTTTTTTTGAGACGGAGTCTGGCTCTGTCACCCAGGCTGGAGTGCAGTGGCCTGATCTTGGCTCACTGTAAGCTCCGCCTCCCGGGTTCACGCCATTCTCCTGCCTCAGCCTCCCAAGTAGCTGGGACTACAGGCGCCCACGACCATGCCTGGCTAATTTTTTGTATTTTTAGTAGAGACGGGGTTTCATGGTGTTAGCCAGGATGGTCTTGATCTCCTGACCTCGTGATCCGCCTGCCTCCGCCTCCCAAAGTGCTGGGATTACAGGTGTGAGTCACCGCGCCCGGCCAACATTGCATTTTCTCCCTTCCCTTCCCTTCCCTTCCTTCCCCTCCCCTCCCCTCCCCTCCCCTCCCCTCCCTCTTCTCCTCTCCTCTCCCCTCCCCTCCCTTCCTCTCCTCCCCTCCTTTCTTGCTTGCTTGCTTGCTTCCTTTCTTTTCTTTCTTTCTCTCTCCTTCTCTCTCTCTCTGTCCCTCCCCTCCTCCTTCCTTCCCTCCCTCCCTTTTCCTTTCTTTCTTTCCTTTCTTTTTTCTCTTTCTTTGCTTTCTTTTTTTCTCTCTTTCTTTTTATTATTTCTTCCATCCTTTCTTTCTCTCTCTTTCTTTCTTTCTCTCTCTTTCTTTCTTTCTTTTTCTTTCTTTCTTTCTTCCTTTCCTTCTCTCTCTCTCTCTTTCCCTTCCTTCCTTCCTTTTCTTTCTTTCTTTCCCTTTCCTTTTCTCTTTATTTTTCTTTATTACAGGTAAGCTCTAACACCCATCTGAAGCATACAATTCAATGGATTTTAGTATATGCAGAGTCATACAGCTATCATCACAATCTATTTTAGAGCATTTTCATCACCCCCAAAAGTAACCTCATAACCTTTAGCTATCACCTCCAACACTCCATTCTCCCTATCCCAGGCACCACTAATCTATTTTCTGTCTCCATAGATTTGCCTATTCTGGACTCTTGTTTTCTTTTCTTTTCTTTTCTTTTTTTCATACAGGGTCTCACTCTGTCACCTAGGCTGGTGTGCAGTGGCATGATCCCGGCTCACTGCAACCTCTGCCTCCTAGGCTCAAGCAATCCTCCCACCTCCTGAGTAGCTGGGACAACAGGTGCACCTCACCACACCTGGCTTTTTTTTTTTTTTTTGTATTTTTTTAGAGATGAGGTTTTGCCATGTTGCCCAGGCTGGTCTCAAGCTCCTGAGCTCAAGCCATCCACCTACCGCCGTCTCCCAAAGTGCTTGGATTACAGGTGTGAGACATAGCACCTGGTCTATTCTGGACATTTCATATGTATGGAATCAGGTCATATGTGGTCTTTTGTGACTGGTTTCTTTTAATTAGCATGATGTTTTCAAGGTTCATTCATGTTGTGGCCTGTGTACAGTACTTCATTCCTCTTAATGGTCAAATGCCATTTTGTTGTACAGACACATCACATTTTGTTAATCCATTCATCAGTTGGTAGATATTTGGATTGTTTTCACTTTTTGGCTCCTGTGAACATTGCAGCCAATGAACATAGCAGCACATGACTAATGGTGTTATGAACATTCATGCCCAGGTTCTTGAGTGAACATATGTTTTCGTTTCTCTTGGAAACTCTACCTAGGAATGGAATTGCTGGGTCAAATGGTAACTCTAGGTTAGACTTTTGAGGAACTACCAGATTGCTTTCCAAAGTGTCTCTCTGCGTCGTTTAATATTCCTACTAGCAATGTATAAAGGTTCTGATTCCTCCACATTTTCACCAACACTTATTTCTTTTTTTAAAAAGTATAACCATTCTTTTGTGTGTGAGGTGATATCTCATTGTGGTTTTGACACACTGTAGTTTTGATAGGTGTTTCCTTGACGACTAATGAGGTTGAGCATCTTCTTATATGTTTGTTGGCCACTAGGGCATGCTTTCTTGTGAACTGCTCACTCAAGCTCTTTAATCACTTTTTCTGTTGGATTGTCTTCTGTCTTCTTGTTGATTTCTAGAAGCTCTTTATATATTGTGGACGTAAGTCCTTTATCCAATATATGTGTCACATTCTCCCAGTTTGGTTTTTCTTTTTATTCTCTTAATAAATCTTTTGAAATTAGTTCTTCATTTTAATATGGTCCACTTTATCCATTTTCTTCCTCTCCTCTTCCTCATTCTGTTCTTCTTCCTCGTCTTTATCTTTATTGTCCTATTTGTAATCCCTTCAGTGACCTCTGAAGCCATCCACCCACAGTCCTTGTGGACAGCAATTTTGCCATAAGGGTCAAGTATGGTGGCAACTTGCTGTCCCCAAGTCTTTTTTTTTTTTTTGAGATGGAGTCTTGCTCTGTCGCCCAGGCTGGAGTGCAGTGGTGCGATCTTGGCTCACTGTAAGCTCCACCTCTTGGGTTCACGCCATTCTCTTGTCTCAGCTTCCCAAGTAGCTGGGACTACAGGCAACCGCCACCACGCCCAGCTGATTTTTGGACTTTTAGTAAAGACGGGGTTTCACCATGTTGGCCAGGATGGTCTCGATCTCCTGACCTCATGATCCTCCCTTCTTGGCCTCCCAAAGTGTTGGGATTATAGGCGTGAGCCACTGCGCCCGGCTGCTGTCCCCAAGTTTTATCTTCAGTAGATGCTCCCTTCCAAGCAACCACAGGTGACAATGAAGTAATTGCAGTGCCACAGGTCACCAGTGTCCTATTTTCCATGGGCAATGAGTTTATCTCTGCCTTCAAATTCTCATACTCACACAGGTCAACAACCCACCCACAGAGACCCAAGTTGGAGGGTCTGTTTCCTGAAGCAGTGCCGACTCAGCCAGAAAGACAGAAACCGTGCTAGGTATTTCACACATCACGCAGAGAACTGATTACAAAGGTGTTGGAAGGATAAAGGAGTAGAAGGGAGGAGCAGGCCAGAGAACAAGAGGAAGAAGGGGAGGTACGACAGATGAGAATCACTAGTTCCCTTTGTCTTGGTCCATTCTGGCTGCTATAATAAAATACCATAAACTGAATGGTCTACAAACAATAGGAATTTATTTCTCATAGTTTTAGAGGCTAGAAAGCCCAAAATCAAGGTACCAGCAGAATCAGTGTCTGGTGAGGGCTTCCTGGTTCATAGTCGGTGACTTCTTGCTGCATCCTTACATAGTAGAAGGGACGAGAGGTCTCTCTTAGGCGTCTTGTATAAGAGCACTCATCCCCTTCATGAGGGCTCCGCTCTCAGGGCCTAATCACCCCCCCCCAAAAGCTTCACCTCCCAACACCATCACCACAGGCGTTAGGATTTCAACATATGAAATTGGGAAGGACATAAACACTCAACCCATTGCACCCCTGGGCTAGAGCCCAGAGTCAGCACCTGCTGCTGCCCCGGTGGAGAGGCCGGGGCTGTGGGAGAAGCTGGCACTGCTGTTGTGTATCAAGGAGAAGGCAGCTTTTTAGCCAGAGCTGTGACTGCTGATAAAGGTGCCGCCTGTGCTCAGGCTTCTGGGGTTCAGAATCATCCAGTTCCTGCTGCTACAACTGCCATGCTGTGATACGGACATTCCTTTCTTCTTCCTGCCTTTGGAGCTCCTGCCACACCTCCTATGCTAGTTGCTACCACAGGGCCTAACCAGAAGCCGGCAGGTGAGGCACCTGGCACATGCAGAGAACCCGGAGCCCCAGAGCAGAGCACAGAAGGCCGGTGTGGGCAGGAACCCTGGCAGCCACCAGCACAGCCCCAACCAGGCTGCAGCCCCACTTGCCTGCTCTCGGCTCCTTGAAGCCCTGGGCTCCCTAGGGTGGCTGGCACGCCCTCCACACTTCTTCCCTGGACTGAGTGCAGCTCACACTCTGTGTGTGGCACACAGGCCATTTCTGGAAGAGGCTTTCCTAGGCCCACAGGGGCTGCACTGTCTCCGCCTGCTGGTTTTCTGCACATCTTCCTCGCTAGAGGTGAGTTTCCTGAGGGCAGACAGCAAAGCTCACTTCCGCCCAGGCCATAAACATGGTGTATGTTGAGTGAATTCGTGAATTAAGAATGAAGGAATGCGGCTCACGCCTGTAATTCCAGCACTTTGGGAGGCTGAGGCGGGCAGATCACTTGAGGTCAGGAGTTCGAGACCAACTTGGTCAACATGGTGAAACTCTGTCCGTATTTAAAACACAAAAAACTAGCTGGGCTTGGTGGCAGGTGCCTGTAATCCCAACTACTCAAGAGGCTGATGGGGGAGAATCCCTTGAACCCAGGAGGTGGAGGTTGCAGAGAGCATAAATTGCGCCACTGCACTCCAGCCTGGGCGGCAGCATGAAAACTCACAGGCCTGCGCTTGGGAAAACTGTGGAGTAGGTTGGGGGCTTTTCTCTCTGGAGATCCCCTTTCCAAGCTCCGAATTGCTCGATTGCTTCAAGTTCCCGTCCCGACATCTGGCCACAACACGCTGCCCTCCCTCAGGTCCTTCCCTCTGGCCCTGCATCTGGTGTCCAAGGGTGTGTAACTGGGACTATGTTGTCAGCGGCCCCGACCTGAGCTTTGTGGCATAAAACACACAACTAGCTATTTATAGTCAGGGCTATTTATACAGAGTTTATGAAAAAATAGTTATGCGGTAGAACAAACTTGGAAAATTCAGGTTTAAGCAGATTAAACATGATCCTCGAGTACAGAATTTCTCAGCTCCTGAATACACTAAGGTGTCACTCCAGGAAGGGGGCTCATTAGCTCAGTTCCCCAAACTTACGGAACCACAAACTCCTCCTTTTTAGGAACACCTAAGCAGAGTTTAGTCATTGATTAGGTATAACTTTAAATATATGTAATTGATCTATCTTTAAAGAGGTAGCACACGCACACAGAACAACACTCAGTAGACACACTCAGGTACACAGAATAAAAAATGTGTCTTCCTTCCCAGCCAGCCACCCAGTCGCCCGCCCCAGAGGCAACCGCTGTCAGTAGCAGCATGCGTTTCTTCTCAGAAATGGGGCACAACTTGTCACCCAAGATGGAGGCTTCCAGGAGGGCTGTGGCTGCTTCTGGCTGCCCCTGCTCCTCTCACAGATGAGCCTGCTATGGTGGCCGCCGCTGCTCTCTGTCCAGCTTTCGGCCCACACTACCCCGTTTCGTCCACTTTTTCAGAACCTGGAGGTGCTGCTGTTGCTCCTCACAGGGGGCTCCTGGGCCCTGGGCAGTAAGGCAGAGGGACCAGTACCCTGGGCATGGCTCCCTCTCATTTATGACTCACTGCAGTTAGTTTACAGCCTTGGAGTGTCCTCTGGGATGAAAAAGATCAGGAATAGCTCTAGGCTGTGGCCTGGAGGAGCCTTGGGATCTCGTCCTCCTTTGGAAGAAGGTGAGTTTCTTGGAAGATACTCCAGAAACGGCTTGAGCAGTTGTACCGTGCTCTTGTGCCGAAGAACGTCCAGAAGCATCCTCACTTCTTCCCGGAACGGACTTTCTCTGGAGTGGGGTGGGAGTGGTGCCAAGCACATGGTGACGGAAGATCATAAAAAGGGGAAGTGGAATGGGTTTATTAGCTATTTGCTGCTGTGTAACCAGTTACTCCCAAGCCTCGCAGCTGAAATAACAAACCTTTATCATCTCATGAAGTTTCTGAGGGTCAGGAATTTGGGAGTCGCTCAGCTCTGCGGTTCAGTCTCAGCATCGCCTGAAGTTGCAGTCCAGACACCGGCCAGGGTTGCAGGCATCCTAAGGCTTGACTGGGGCTGGAGGTCTGCATCCAAGGTTACCCAGGTGGCTATTGGCTGGAGGTCTCCATGGGCCACTGAGCGTGCTCAAGACATGGTAGCTGGCTTCCTCCAGAGCAAGAGAGGCGAGAGAGGGCAAGTGAGGAGGAAAAGCCACAGTGCCTTTCAGGACCCAGTCTCCAGTGTCACACTCCGTCACTTCTGCCATATTCTGTTTTTTAAAGTTGTTTTATTGAACTTTATTGTTTATAAATAATATATCATAACACAATTTGTGTATTGTCACGGACACCAACTTCATAGTGAATTTTCTGCCTAAGATAATTCAATTTCAATGAAGGATCAGTGACACAGACATATTATATATATATAATGTATATATACATATATTCTCCACATAATGTGATTTTCTGCATATAGTATGAAAGTGCTATAATGATTCATTTTGTTTTATGAACAAATATAGCTAAATATATTATTGTGCATTAATTATAAGAATTAGTTTTCAGGCTTTTCATAAGAAGTTTTTGCATTAGCATAATTTTATTATATATATTTTATTATACAATTTTAAAGTTAGTATGTTTGCTTAAAATATTTAATATACAGCATTCTCTGGCAAATAACAAAAGAAATCCCCCCCTTAAAAGAGCATTTTATTAAATGCTTTATTTATTTATTTATTTATTTATTTTGAGACGGAGTCTTGCTCTGTCGCCAGGCTGGAGTGCAGTGGCATGATCTTGGCTCACTGCAACCTCTGTCTCCTGGGTTCAAGCAATTCTCCTGCCTCAGCCTCCCGAGTAACTGGGACTACACACACGAGCCACCATGCCTGGCTAATTTTTATATTTTTAGTAGAGACAAGGTTTCACCATGCTGGCCAGGCTGGTCTTGAACTCCTGACCTCATGATCTGCCCACCTTGTCCTCCCAAAGTGCTGGGGTAAGTGGTGTAAGCCACTGCACCTGGCCTAAATGCTTTATTGTTTATGAAAACATTTGAGGATAGGTGCAGTGGCTCATGCCTGTAATCTCAGCACTTTGGAAGGCTGAGGTGGATAGCTGGAAGTCAGAAATTTAAGACCAGCCTGGGCAACATAGCAAGACCCCATCCCTACCAAAAAAAAAAAAAAAGAAAAGAAAAGAAAAAAGGCAGGGCATGGTGGCTCAAGCCTGTAATCCCAGCACTTTGGGAGGCTGAGACGGGCAGATCATGAGATCAGGAGATCGAGACCATCCTGGCTAACACGGTGAAACCCCATCTCTACTAAAAAAATACAAAAAAGTAGCCAGGCGAGGTGGCAGGTGCCTGTAGTCCCAGGTACTCAGGAGGCTGAGGCAGGAGAATGGCGTGAACCCGGGAGGCGAAGCTTGCAGTGAGCTGAGATCCAGCCACCGCACTCCAGCCTGGGCGACAGAGCAAGACTCCGTCTCAAAAAAAAAAAAAAAAAAAAAAAGACGGGGGGCGGTGGCTCAGGCCTGTAATTCCAGCACTTTGGGAGGTTGAGGCAGGCAGATCACCTGAGGTCAGGAGTTTGGGGCCAGCCTGGCTAACATGGCAAAACCCTGTCTCTACTAAAAATACAAAAATTAGCCAGGTGTGGTGGTGCATGCCTGTAATCCCAGCTACTCGGGAGACTGAGGCAGGAGAATCACTTGAACCTGGGAGGTGGAGGTTTCAGTGAGCTGACATCACACCATTGCACTCCAGCCTGGGCGACAAGAGTGAAACTCGGTCTAAAAAAAAAAAAAAGAAAAGAAAGAAAAAGAAAAATTTTGGAATAGCTCTTCATAGGAAACTTATCTCTTACTCTGAATTCATAGTATTTGTGAGTCTAAAAATCTTTTGATTTTCCTGAAAAAGAAGAAAATAATTTTGGCTTAAGATAGCATCCGGAATTGTCACAGATTTAGGTGGAAAAGCTAGAGGATTCACAATGAACATTGTATTCTGTAAGCCCCCAGCTTTGACCATACCATGGTAGAGAGTTGCTAATGATTTCTCTCGGTGAAATCTAAGCTTTAACCTTTCTAAGTCGCCGATTATCTGAACCCATAAACATCTTTGGAGAAATGACAGTGACAACATTTTGCATGATTTATTTCAATTCATTTGTGTATTAAAATAATTATCAAGCAGCTATTGTGTGCTAGGCAGAGCGTAAGGTACTGGGAATAAAAGAAAAGACTATGACGCGACTACTGTCCTCCGGGAGCTCCGAGTTATTTGCAGATAGACACACGTTGTGCGAGAGAACAATCCTTAAACGTAAGTAACTATTTTTTCCGCACTATCATTTCTCTCCATACTATTCATTAGAAATGAGTCACTAAGTACAACCCACACTCATGGAGAGGAGATTTGATGGGAGGAATAGCAAAGCATTTGTGGACTATTTTAAAACCATCACAGTGGGGATGGGGGACCAAACACGGGGCCAGCTAACAGCTGGTGGGTCCTGATCCATCCCTAATAAGCCCTGTGATCCCAATTGATTAGCTAACTCCCCGGGCTCAGTCTCTGTCGTGCAGTTTGGAGATGATGCTGCTGTATCTGTCACAGGGCCAGTTGCTCAACACCGCAGGGAGGCAGATAGCAATTGAGTCAAGCGTGTGGGCTTTGGAATCAAATCCCTGCCCCCACCACTTCATGTCTCTGAGCCTCAGTTTCCTCGTCTGTACCATTACCTACATGCCAGGGTTGTGGAGAAATAACTTGAGGCAAGTATGTATAGACAGCTGGTCTTGACTGAGTCTAAACTGAGCCAGCCCAGAGACATCTATTTGATGGAGAAGACAAAGGGTGTTGAGAACGCATTTTGCATATAATGTGACCAATAGAAGAGCAGGCTGGAGGAGACCTTCCCCCAGTCACCTGCAGGTTCTTGTGACCCCACAGGAAGCCAGCCTCCACCTTCATCACTTTCCCCAGCTGGGCTGCCTTCTGGGGACATGACCAAAATTTTGGATCTGGGGGAAGAGTTCAGCTGCTCCTAGGATTAAAAGCATCACCCCCAGACTGAAGCCAAAGGCACCCTTCACTATGATCTCTCACTGCTTGGGGATACACGCAAACAAATGTGGTCATATGGCTCTGCTCAAACCTTGGTGGTTTGGAACACTCTGGAAGCCACCTTTCAGAGTGCACATGGAGCACATGGAGACTGGAGTCCCAACTTTGAGAATGCTCAGCTCAGGACTGGGTCCTTCAGGCTCAGAATCAAACTTCTGTGAAGTCTAAAATCAATTTTAACCCGTGATTTCTGGGCACTGACTCGCTGAGGATCTTCAAGTTTTTCTGGATGGGGAGTGGCATGCCAGTGGCAGGATGTTCTATTAGGGGCTCTAATGAGTTCTAGTGGTCCTGTTCCTCTGGGAGCCAACTCTGGGTCTAGGGGCTTGCTCTGAAGCAGGCTCTGTAATGCAGGGTGCTGCTGGAAACTGGAAATATGCAAGAAGCTGCCTGCAAGGATGTGCAGTTGCACTCACAGCTCCTAGGGCAAGGCCCCGCTGGAGAGGCTTGACCCTCTGGTAACCCACGGGTTCTGATTTTACCTTCCTGTGGGGAGCATTTGACAACAGGGCTGCTTGTCCATTGCACTGAGCAAGTCATCTAAGGTCTGCAGGCCCCTTCCCAGGCAACGCTGCATGCCTGAGACAAGGGAAAAGAACATAGAACAGTCAAAGACTTCCTCTCTGCCTTGAAATCATGCCTTTTTGCTTTTATTGTTTCTAAAACAGAATGGAGAGAAGCCCATGTCTCAGGACCCCAAGTGAGCCTAGGATTTGAAGTTGTCTGTCACCTTGGGGCCCAACCTCTGCCCAAAGGGGACAAAAAGAGGTTGGGACACTCCTCTCTCTCAGGACCCGAGAAGTCAAGTGTGGGTACAGGCAGCCCTTCTGCCGTTGGCCCCAGGCTGGGTCAGTGACTCCAGTCTTGGGCGTGGGGTGGTGCTGGGGGTTAGAGAGTCTCACCTTCATGCTGGACAGCACAACTCACATCTAGGCGATACTTGGCACACCAGTCTTTACATGAAAATAGGAGTGAGTCGTGGATGGTGCTGGCTTCTTGGCATCCCCTAAACTCTGTCTTGCCACTGGAATGTGCAGAGAAGGAGACCACTCTGTTATCTCAGATCAATCCAAGAGTCCTCCTGCAGTAATCAGGGCTGGAAAGGAGGCAGCCCAAACAAAGATAGCTGTCTGTTCTGTGTGCCTTTTTGGCCTCTCTGTCTGTGACTGTCACACTGTGCCGTGACTGGACCGTGAGGCTGCTGGCCTTCACACAGGCTGCACATGGAGACAGCAGAAAGCACAGGCTCCAGGCTGCCCCCTGCCCTGCCCCTCAACATGGGGACCACCTCTGCCCTGGAAGGGACTGGGATCAGACAGAAACCCGGAGATGCAGAGGTGACCGGCCTCAGATCACAGGGGGACCCCAGCCCAAAGGCTACAAAGAGGGGCAGGCTGTGAGCCGTGAGAACGATCAGGCACCCGGGGTTCCCAGGCAGAGGACCCTGTCATGAAGTGACCGAGTGGAGGAGAATGTTTGGAAGAATATCTGCCTGAACTTGGAGGGTTCAGTCTCTGGCGTTCCTCAGCACGGGTGTGAGTCTCAGCTCCACCACTCACCAGCTGCAGGGCTCAGGTGAGGGATCTCAAGTTCGCCGAGCCTCAGTTTCCTGAGATGGTGATGCCCAGCAGAGGGTAAGTGCTACCTAGGGTCTGATGTTGTCATTATTAAATGAGTCCTAGCATCACTATAGTGATGCAGCCCTTAGGAATGAACATGAGGGCTGAAAAAGGAGCACAACTTCGCTTCAACTCCTTTGTTTTAAAACTACACTTCTCGGATCACTTGAGGTCGGGAGTTCGAGACCAGGCTGGCCAACATGGCAAAACCCCATCTCTACTAAAAAGACAACAATTAACCAGGCATGGTGGCGGGCACCTGTAATCCCAGCTCCTCTCTGGAGGCTGAGAGAGGAGAATTGCTTGAACCCGGGAGGTGGAGATTGCAGTGAGCCAAGATGGTAAAGCTGCACTCCAGCCTGGGCAGCAGAGTGAGACTTTGTCTCAAAAAAATAAAAATAACAGTAAATAAAAAATACACGTCTCTGCATGGAGCCACAGTGGAGGGCCCTTACTCAGAGGCCTGCAGGGGTGTGGTGGGTGAGCGAGGCCAGCTGTAGGGGCTAAACCTGGACCTGAGCCCACCACTCCCACCAATGGCAGCCTGTGGGAATGCCAAATCATCCAGTTTTTCTGGCAGGTAAAAAACAGGTTTTCTGCTATGTGAAATCCTCAAACGTTTAATTCAAAATCTGCCGGGGCTACCCAAGAGTGGCCCAGGGCCGCCTGTGTCTGCCTGGCCTCTAAAGGACAGCCTGGAATGGCCCGGGGCAGGTAAAGTGTTCCTGAAGCTTTCTGCTGGGCACACCCTCTGAGTGTGCCCAGGCCCAGGCAGAGTGAACAGTGCAGTGTTAGAGGCACAGGCAGGAGGCCCTCCAGAGAGGCACAGGCCAGGCTCCGGCAGCCAACTGCCTCCCGCCCGCCCTTGCTGGCTGCAGGGAGGGGTGGAGGCTGTTGAGGCACAGTAAGAAGCTTTCTGCAGCCCATCTCCGTATTTTACCCCAGGAACCTGCTCTTTGCCATCTTCCCCAGCAAAACACACCTCAGGAAACTCCCTGAGCCCAGCCCAATGAGACAAGTCCCCATCCCAGGGAGAGCTGTCCCTTAGCGGGAGCAAAAGGCTGTGGAGCCCAAGTGCAAAGCTTTTGTCATCATATATCAAGCGTGGGCTTGCAGCTGGGTGTCGGGGGTATGTGAGGTGACAGTCTCCTCCTAGCCCATGGATTTGGGTGTCATCATCGTCACCATCACCACCACCACACCACGATAATGGCCCTCTGGCCCTGCAGAGCGCTGGGCGTCCGGTGGAAGGAGGGCATTCCTGCTTCTGCTGTCTCTATGGTGTTTTCTGGCCCTGGAGAATGTTCATGGACCCCAGTGGCCTCTGGAGGCCTCTGCAGGGCCCATCTGCTCAGAGGCTCAGAGAGAGACCCCAGAGAGTGGCCGAGCCTGTCCACACCAGCCTGGAGTTGACAGCATGGCATCTGCTGTGTGCCAGGCCTAGGCCGGTTTCTGCCCTTCCTCCCCCAGCCCCCAGTTCTCATGCTGGGCTGGCCCTGCCTCCTGGAAGACACAGTCCCCTGTCTCCACCTTGTTCTGCTTCTCCTCCCGCCTCTCAGGGTCCCTCTCGGTAGCTGCTTTAGTCAGCCCAAAGCATTGTCATTAGACGAGTGGGTGTCTGTGGGACGTGTGCAGCCATCAGGCTTCCCAGTCTGCCTCTGTCAGCCCATTGGTGCTGCCATCAGTCCCCTTGGCTTTGGAAAGGCCCAAGCGGACACCTGACACAGACAAGGCAACTCCATGAAGGCCGCTGTTCAGAGCAGACCCCGGCATGAGGCCACATCAAGTTCAACTGGACCTGGGCAGGCTGTGTTCTCAACCTCAGAATGGCTTGTTTCAGCTGTTAAATGCAGCTATGTGTTTAAAATTTGTATTTATCATTTACAAAGATCTAGACAAACCGACCTCATTTTTTTTTTTTTTTTTTTTTTTTTGAGACAGAGTCTCGCTCTGTTGCCCAGGCTGGAGTGCAATGGCATGTTCTCGGCTCACTGCAGCCTCTGCCTCCCCGATTCAAGCAATTCTCCTGTCTCAGCCTTCCAAGTAGCTCAGATTACAGGCGCCTGCCACCACGCCAGGCTTATTTTTTGTATTTTTAGTAGAGACGGGGTTTCGCCATGTTGGCCGGGCTGGTCTCCAACTCCTGACCTCAGGTGATCCTCCCACCTCAGCCTCCCAAAGTGCTGGAATTACAGGTGCGAGTCACCGCACCCGGTCAACCTCATATTTTCTTTCTCAGTGAAGTGGGGAGGGAAACTGAGGCTCTAGAGGGAGTCCAAGGGCCTGTGTTCACATTCTCATTTTCTCCGTGCTTCATGGAAAGCAGCTCTGGGGTTCTCCAAAGTGCAGGGTTCTCAGCTGCAAAATGAGGGGATTTCATGGAAAGCATCCTCCAAGATCCAGGACTGCGCCACCATCCCGCTGACACTTTCCCCACAAAGCCTGGTTCATGACATCTTAGGCGTTCAGCAGCACACAGGTGCCTTCGCTGAGCTGCAGGGGACGCAGCCCCCAACCTGAGCAGGGGCCTTCAGAGGCCACCCTGAGATGAGGGAGCAGAAGGCAAGTGGTCATGGAAGCCCTCATCGCTGCGCCCCGGCCAGTCAGGGTACTGTGGCATCCGTGTGACAAGCACTGATCTGTCACATGAAACGTCACGTACATCGATGAGAACACAGAGGGTAAATAAAAAATGATGGGGCCAGGCGCAGTGGCTCCTACCTGTAATCCCAGACCTTTGGGAGGTGGAAGCAGGAGGATTGCTTGAGGCCAGTAGTTCAAGACCAGCCTGGACAACATAAAAAGACTATCTCTCAGGCCAGGCACAGTAGCTCACACCTGTAATCCCAGCACTTTGGGAGGCCAAGGTGGGCAGATCACTTGAGCTCAGGAGTCGAGACCAGCCTAGGCAACATGGTAAGACCCTGTCTCTACAAAAAGTATAAAAATTGCTGGGCATGGTGTCTCATGCCTGTAATCCCAGCACTTTGGGAGGCCGAGATGGGCAGATCACCTGCGGTTGGGAGTCTAAGACCAGCCTGACCAACATGGAGAAACGCAGTCTCTACTGAAAATACAAAATTAGCCGGGAGTGGTGGCACATGCCCATAATCCCAGCTACTCGGGAGGCTGAAGCAGGAGAATCGCTTGAATCTGGGAGGCAGAGGTTGCAGTGAGCTGAGATCGCACCATTGTACTCCAGCCTGGGCAACAAGAGCAAAACTCCATCTCAAAAAAAGAAAGGAAAAAAACAAGTATAAAAATTATCTGGGTGTGATGGCATGTACCTGTAGTCCCAGCTAATTGGGGGCGCTGAGGCAGAAGAATCGCTTGAGCCTGGGAGGCCGAGGCTGCAGTGAGCCGAGATTGCATCACTGCACTCTAGCCGGGTGACAAAGTAAGACCCTATCTTTAAAAAAAAAAAAAAAAAAAATCAACAAAAACCAAAACAACAAAAAAAGAAAGACTCCATCTCTACAAAAATAAAGTAAAAAATTTAAAAAATGATATTATGCCCAGGGAGGGTGGAATGGAGGACTATCAGCAAGTCGGACCACCATCAAAGACTTTAAGAGTGCCAAGGTGGTGGTCCCCATCCTATCCCCCATTTAATTCACTAGAATTTGAATCATTAGTATCTTCCCTGCAGAGACCGCACGGATTATGGCAGATGACAGTGGACTACCATAAACTTTCCCATGCAGTAGCTCAGTTGCAGCTGCTGTGCCACATGGAGCTTCTTCATCGGAGCAGATGAACACAGACATTGGTATGGGTATGTAGCTGTTGATCTGGTGAACGCCGTCTGTTCCACACCCATCAGAAGGAGGGTCAGAAGCAGCTCGCATTCACGTGTGGTGGACAAAAGTAAACATTCAGAGCTTTACCCATGGGCTAGGTTGATTCTGCTGTCTTCTGATATAATATGGTCTTCAGGAAGGGAATGGGGCTGTAGGAGCTTTCCGCAGAGCAGCTCCCTGGTCCATTGTGTTGGTGATACCACGGTAACCAGACCTGAAGAGCAGGAAGTGACAAGTTCTCTTGATACCACGGAAGACACAATCTCTTGAGGGTAGGAGATAAACCCTAGAAGGATTCAGGGGCCTGTCCCATTTGTAGCGTTTCTAGGAGCCCAGTAGTCTAGGGCATGATGGGTTACACTTGCAAATAAAGGGTGACTTGTTCCACCTCGGGCTTCTAAGTCTAAGAAGAGAAAAAGCAATCAGTAGTGGGGGCTTTTTGGTTTTGGAGACATAATACTCTGCATGTGGGAACTGCTCTGACCCATTTTTCAGTTGACACAGAAGGTTGCTAGTTTGGGCTAGTTTTGAGTGGCTCCCAGATCCACAAGGGACTCTGCAGGCCAGAGCCCTGTTCTGTAGCTATGCTTTGATTCTTGGGCTAGATGAACCACAGGCAGGCTCCAGATCCTGTCATCCAACTCTGGGTATTGCTATCTCTTCCCTCATCTCGCGCTTCATGCCTCACACCTCATGGTGAGCTTTCCGTGACCAGGTAACAGAGGAGGAAAAAGCCTGAGCTCAGTTCATGGATGGATCAATCCGGTATGTCAGGGCAAGACAAAGATGGATAGTATCTGCACCACAGCACCATGCAGGGTTGCTGCATAGTCACCATCCACTGATGATGAACATCTTCCTAATGGGCAGAGCATTCTGCGGTGCACCTGGTCATCCACTTCATGTGTCCAAGGCCTAAGGTAAAAACATCCATGGATTCATGGGTAGTGGGGAGTGGCTGGGCTTATGGTCAAGAGCTTGGGAGGAGACCAGAAGTTCAGGGACAGAAAGGCTCAGGAAAGAGGCAGTGGATAGATGTATGAGGGTGGGCACAAGGTATGAGGATCTTTGAATCCACCCGGGGGAGGCACTGAGTAATCAAATGGGCAAGGTTACTTGGCCAGTAGATGCCAGTCCTCCTCTAAGTTTGCCACCTGAGTGTTAGTGCAAGGGAGGACGGAGTCATGGTGGGGGCTGTGCACGTCTGAGCTTCGATTTTAACAGGGTCTTTTATTGTTATTACTTGATGCTCTTTGCCTCTAATAAAATGCTTATGCCAAAATAGTCTTTTGTCTGATATTAATATGACACCCCCTTTCTTTGAACCCATATATGTTTTTTCCAACCTTTCACTTTCAACTGTCCTGTAATCTTGTGTTTTACAAGTCTCTCATAGCTGACCAGGTGAAGTGGCTCATGCCTGTAATCCCAGCACTTTGGGAGGCCAAGGCAGGAGGATCACTTGAGGTCAGGAGTTCGAGACCAGCCTAGCCAACATGGTGAAACCCTGTCTTTACTAAAAATACAAAAATTAGCCAGATGTGATGGTGGGCGCCTGTAATCCCAGCTGTGTGGGAGGCTGAGGTGGGAGAATCACTTGAACCCAGTAGGTGGAGGTTGCAGTGAGCCGAAATCGCACTACTGCATTCTGGCCTGGGCTACAGAGAGAGACTCTGTCTCAAAAAAAAAAAAAAAAAAGTGTATAGCTATAATTTTTAAAATCTAGTTTGATCAACTTAGTCTTTTAGCTGGAATATTCGTCCATGTATATAAAGTAATTGTTTATATATTTGGATTTTAATCTAACCTGTAATTGTATACTTGCTTTGTATCCTTATCTTTTCTCCCTTCTTTAAGTATACTTATTTTTTTTCCTCCATACCCTTGCTCCAATCTTTTAGTGAATACCCTAGAATTCCAAATATAAAATTAAGAATTACAATAACGTATTAACATATACTATGAATTCTTAATATATAAGACGCTGAACTTAATAACTTTTTACCCTCCACTCAGATAGTAGAAGGGCCTTGGAACCCACGAACTCCATGTAACTTGTGCTTGGAATATATGTTTTCTTTCTTTCTTTTTTTTTTTTTCCTGAGATGGAGTCTTGCTCAGTTGCCCAGGCTGGAGTGCAGTGGTGCTATCTCAGCTCACTGCAAGCTCCGCCTCCCGGGTTCACGCCATTCTCCTGCCTCAGCCTCCCGAGTAGCTGGTACTACAGGCGCCCGCCACTACGCCTGGCTAATTTTATTTTGTATTTTTAGTAGAGACGGGGTTTCACCATGTTAGCCAGGATGGTCTCGATCTCCTGACCTCGTGATCCACCCATCTCGGCCTCCCAAAGTGCTGGGATTACAGGCGTGAGTCACCGCACCCGGCCAGGAATATGTTTTCTTATCTAGAACTTTAACTCTCTTTTGGTTTTCTTAATTCCACTAGACATTATTAATACTGCTTGCTATAGTTTGAATACTTGTCCCCTCCAAATTCATGTTAGAATTTAATCCCCAGTGTGGCAGTGTTGGGAGGCGGGGCCTTTAAGAGGTGCCTAGGTCATGCAGGTTCTGCTCCAATAAAAGAATTAGTCTATTCATGAATTAATGGATTAATGGGTTATCATGGGAGTGGGACTGGTGGCTTTATAAGAGGAAGAGAGACCTGAGCTAGTGCGCTTAGTCCCCTCTCCATGTGATGCCCTGAGCTGTTTTGGGACTCTGCCACGGGTCCCCACCAGCAAGAAGGCCCTTGCCAGATGCGGTCCCCAACCTTGGACTTTTCAGCCTCCATAGCTGAAAGAAATAAACTATTTTTCCATATAAATGATCTAGTTTCAAGTATTCTGTTCTAAGCAATGGAAAACTAAGACACTGCTTTATGCAATCAATGGTTGCTTTTATTCACCCTCTCAGTACTTCCTGTTCTTCACTCTTTCTTCCTCCTCAAACCTTCCTCTGAGATCACTTTCCTTCTCACTGAAATGCAAGAAGAGTCAGCTGGTGATGAACTCCCTCAGTCTTTATACTTTTCTTATTCTTGAAAAAACTTTTCCCTGGGTAGAAAATTCAGCCCTCTGAAACCTGCCTCCCGCTTCCCTGTCTTCAGTTACCTTTGATTGAAGTACCTGGTGCAGGTGCCCCTGACTGCTGCCTGAGGTGGCTGCCTGCTGCTTCACCCTTACCCCAAGGGTGTTGGCCTTCAGTGTGGGAAGGGCCTCCACCCTGACTCCCCACCTTGGGTGGCCCCTGAGCCTCAACTCTGTCCCTTAAACCCAAAGGGGCTTCAAAGGCCCCAATATTCTTATCCCTTTTAATGCATACTTTCCCCGGAAGCTGGCCTGGCAGTTCTTCATTATCTTGCTGGTTCTTTGGCACTTTTAAGATAGTATTTTTATAGCAAATGCTGGTGAGGCTATGGAGAAAAGGAAACTCTTATACAGTATTCGTGGGAATGTAAACTAGTACAGCCACTATAGAGAACAGTACGGAGGTTCCTCAGAAACTACAAATAGCATTGCCATATATCCAGCAATTCCACTACTGGGCATTTACCCAAAGGAAAGGAAATCAGGATATTGAAGGTACATCTGCACCCCCATGTTTATTGCAGCACTATTCACAACAGCCAAGGTATGAAATCAACCTATCTGTCCAACAACCAAGGACTGGATGAGGAAAATGTGCTGTATATACACAATGGAATACTATTCAGCCATAAAAAGAAGCAAATCCTGTCATTCATGTGACATGGAGGGAACTAGAGGACATGATATTAAGAGAAATAAGCCAGGCACAGCAAGTTAAACACCACACGCTCTTACTCATATGTGGAAGCTTAAAAAAGTTGATCTCATCGAAGTAAAGAGTGGAACAGAGCATACTGGAGGCTGGGAAGGGCAGGGGAAGGAGGGGCTGGGAAGAGATTTGTTAAAGGATTAAAACACTATATCTGGGCTGGGCTCAGTGGCTCACTCCTGTAATCCCAGCACTTTGGGAGGCCAAGGAGGGTGGATCACCTGAGGTTAGGAGTTCAAGACCAGCCTGGCCAATATGGTGAAATCTCCTCTCTATCTAAAATATAAAAATTAGCCAGCATGTTGGTGTGTGCCTATAGTCCCAGCTACTCCGGAGGCTGAGACAGAAGAATGGCTTGAACCTGGGAGGGAAGGTTGCAGTGAGCTGACATTACACCACTGCCCACCAGCCTGGGTGACAGGGTGAGACTGTCTCAAAACAAAACAAAACAAAACAAAAAACTACATCTGGATAGGAGGAATAAATTCTAGTGGTCTCTAGCACTGTAAGATGACTATAGTTAACAATAACATAATATATAGTTTCAAGTAGCTAGAAGGAAGATATTGAATGTTCCTAAGACAAAGAAATGATAAATATTTGAGATGATGGATATGCTAATTACCCTGATTTGATCACCATACCTTACATGTTTTAAAACATCACTATGTATCCCATAAATATTTAAAATTATTATACGTCAGTTAAAAGATAAACAAAATACAAATTTTTTAAAGAATATTTTAAATCTGTTCTAAGATTTCTAGTTGTTTCCAGTAGGCAGGTTTGTCTGAATTAACCAGCTCCTTTTCCCAGACTGGGGTCCAGATGATGTCACCTCGTATTTCCTGTTACTTTTCTATGGACACATCTGGACACATGATTTAGTCCCTATCTCATGATGAACATTTTGGACGTGGCCCTTTAAGGGCAGTTTTTCTGTTGCATCTTGTCTTCCAAAGTAGCTCTAACTTAGCAGTCCAACAAGTAGGCAGAAAGAAAAAGCGAGCTCTCCACGGTGAAGCAGGGGTGAGGGCCCAGGACTCTCTTTGCTCAGCCTACCTCCCCTACCCCATCAGCCTTGAGCTCCTCCTGGAAACACTCAGGAGTCCCAGAACACAGCTTGAAAATCATTACACTAAGAACTTACTAACCAACATGAATTCACTATTGCCCATGCCCTAAGGAAATCCGAAGGGCAGTGTTGAATGCGTCCAGCCTGCTCTGCTCAGGGAAAAGAGTTGCTGAGTCTGAAGCAGGGCCTCTTCTGGCTTGAGGAAGAGGCCCTTGGTGCTGTGGGGCATACATGAATTCTCATGACTATGGCAACCACAGGGTGCCATGAACAGTTGTACAGGTTGCATACTACTCAAAGACTCCCTTGAGTCAGGAGGCAAGTGGATTCTGAAATCTAGTGCATGCCCTACACTAGATTAGGTTAGGTCTCTTTTTTTAAATTTATTTTTATTTTTTATTCACACAAATGTTCTATATAGGCAACAGTGGCCCTGTGACCAGGATGAAATGACATCATTGCTCCACCCACCTTTCTGAGCTCAGTCCCTCTGCTTACTGGGCCTCTTTGTGACCCTGCAGACTCCACTGCAATTCTGACTTCAGGAAGGGGTGCCCTGGGCTGGGGACCTAAGTATTCTCATCTAAAAGGAAACCTCCCCATGGAACACAAGGGAACTCGCGTCTGGCTTCTGTATTTTCATCCCTTACGCTGGGGGTGGGGGTATGACTCATTCCCTCTGGACCAAGCAGGATTCCAGGAACTGATGATCTGGCCACGGGCCCTGAAACCCCCAGGAGGCTCTTGGGAAACGCACCCAGCCTTCTTCAATCAAGCTGGTGTCTGCGTGGCCCTCCCGAGCTGGCTGGAATCCAGCCTTCACTTTCCCTCCACCCACCTCCCACTGCTCCAGTGACAATGCTCACAACGAAAGCCAACCAACAGGGCACAAGGCTGCCAGCGAGGCTGAACGGCCCCCTCGGCCTCCTGGCCCGGCCCGTGGGGAGCTGGCAGTCGCAGTGACGGGAAAACACACATTGTTTGGGGGCGTTGCAGATACAGTACAGATTATTTTTAGCAAATTGTTCCGACTTAGTGAAAAACCTGAAAGATAGTGTTGATAATCATTCTTATTTTAGTGCCGCAGATGGCACTGCTATAATTAGACCCCTGTTTCTGGGTGATTCTGCTGTTCCCATAAGAAGACACCTTGCCTGATGCAGAAACACATCACTGAAGGTTGTCTTCATTGTTTAATTTGGGGCTCCATCTTTTCCTTTTTACCTTGAGGTATTAACAACATTTGTTGTGAAAAAAGTAAATTATTCACATGTCTCTCACGCTAATATTAGCCTGAAGATAACTGAAAGGTTTGGGGCCTCTTTGTTCTCTGATCGGGTGTCAGGCGGGAATGACCCGCGGCTCTGGGCCTCCTCCTCAGAGGCGCTTCCCGGGCCCTGAGCCAAGTCAGGATCCCTGCAGTCTCATTTCACCCGCACTTGCCTTCAAACCGGTGTTTTCCATTTGTAATTAGTACTTATCTGTGAAATACTTGGGCCGACACTGGTCCCGCTCCTGGGCCATAAGCTCCACAGGGAAGGGGCTGGAGCATTGTTGTTCATGACATGTCCCCAGTGCCTAGAACAGAGACATCTGTGGAACGTAAGAAGGAACGAGAAAGCCACCACTGGAGGTGGGCGTCTAAGGAACCTGCAGCCTCTAGCTCTGTTCCCGGTCCTCCCACCCTTGGGCTCGTCACCACTGGTCAGGCCTCTGGCCAATACTTGGCCTATCTCTGTGGCTTCAGTTTTCCCATCTGACGAGTGGAATTAATAAAATATGCCCAACTTACAGCAAAGAGAGAGCACAAGACTAATAAGGAACATGGAAGTGTGGTAAGACTGAAAAGAGGAAGCAGATAGGAGCCAACGATTCTATTCTTAAAATTAGGATTGAAGGCCAGGTGCGGTGGCTCACACCTGTCATCTCATTCCACTTTGAGAGGCCAAGGTGGGTGGATTGCTTGATCTTGGGAGTTCGAGACCAGCCTGCGCAACATGGTGAAACCCCATCTCTACCAAAAATACAAAAATCAGCCGGGCGTGGTGGCACGCGCCTGTAGTCCCAGCTACTCGGGAGGCTAAGGTGGGAGGATCACTTGAGCCCAGGAGGTCAAGGGTGCAATGAGCTGTGATGGCACCACTGCACTCCAGCCTGGATGACAGAGTGAGACCCTGTCTCAAAACTAAAATAAATAAATAGATAACAATTTTTAAAAGTTGTGTGTGTGTATGTGTTACAGTGAGGGATACTCACTGTATCCCTTGGTTACAGGGAGGGATACAGTTACAGTGTTGGATACAGTGAGAGACTGGTTACAGTGAGGGATACAGACAGAAGAACTGGAATTCCACTGACAGCCTAAGTCCCTTGGGAGCAGGTGTTTCTTCAAGACCTTGTCACAGCCACAGCCTGAAGCTCAGAGTCTCTCACACAGTAGGTGCCCAATTGATGAGCTGCACTCAGCCAGCCTTCGAGATGACCCCCAACATGACCCCCAGTGATCTTGCTTCCCAGCCTTCTCAGTCTTGTGTGGAATCCTTCCACATTGCATCTAGGACCACAGAATACAGCAGAAGTGATGACATGCCGCTTTCAAGGCTGGGTTATGAAGGGCACCATGGCTTCTCTCTTGGTTATGTTCTCTGTCTGTGTTTCTATCTCTGTATGATCACTCGCTCCAGGAGAAGCCACCTCCTGAGCAGCCATTTGGAGATGCCCATGTGGAGAGGAACAGAGGCCTCCAGCGCACAGTCACATAAGAGAACATGAAAGCAGTTCCTCCACCCCAGTCCGGTCTTCGGAGACCACTGCCCCAATTGACAGCTCAACTATAATCTCACACGTGTCCTCGACACTCAGAATCATGAGCTAAGCTGCTCCCAAATCTCTGACCCTCAGAAACTATGTGAGATATACATGTATGTTGTTTTAAGCTGTTAAGTTCTGGGGCTACTTGTTATGCAGCAATAGGTAACTAATACACCACCCACGCACATCTCTGCCTCCTGGCTCTGCTGTGTTGGGGCTAGGGTCAGCCTTCCCCTAAGCTGCCTCCAGCAGTCAAACCCCTTCTCTGCCTCCCACCTCTCTGGTTCTCATTTCCTCCCTCCCTTGCAGATCACCCCTCTGCCCCTCCCTCAGCAAGGGCCAGTGACAGGGGCCAGCACAGACCCCAATGAAGGAAAGGAAAGGGCCACAAGAACCGTGATTTCACCTGGTCCTTGAAATCGGGGGACTCATGGCTCTGTCTCCTGGCATGAGATGGAATCTTGGCCTTGCTCCCACCATATTGACTCAGCCTCGTTTCCTGAGAGGCAGAGGCCCTCACCCAACCTCCTTTCCCCTCCATCCTTCCAATCCCACCACAAAGGAGCCATGCTACCACTTACTTTCTCCGAGCTGCCTAGGGATCATCACTCTCCTAGTCTCATCAGATGCACCTCAGCACTGGGGGCTGGATTCTTCTGTGGGCCATTTCCCACCAACAAATGCAACCACCACAGCTTAGCAGGAGTTCCTGCAGAAGACAGAAAAGCCCTGCTGGCTTCTCACATCCAGGATGTCTGCCTCCAGTTGCCCACTGGATGGAAACTTCTTCCATTTCTTAAAGACTCAAACTGCCCAGAGTCTCCTGGCCCCCCTGCTGCTGACTGCCCTCACTCCTGCACCCGCATCCCATTCTCCAAAGAGCTCACAATGGCAGCCAGCAACTGGCAGGGCTGCCTCTTCCTTATGAATTTTGTATTTTTAGAAAAGTGATGCACATATGCAGTGTACAGTCCAAACAGTTATGCAGCATTCTCTCCCCGTCTCTCTCATTCCAGAGTCCAGGGGCCACCACTTTCCGTCTTTAAATCTGCTTCTGAAAACATAAGGAGATACGGCTATTTTTATTCATTATATTTTGACATTATTTGTTGACTTTCTACCATAATAGTGGTGATTCGACACTTGCTATTCACTGTATTCCCACTTTCCTCCCCCACCCATCATCCCAATATATGTTTAGATCATAATTTTGGGTTAATAATCAGTGTTTACCTTACTAGGACTATCAAATTGTGTTAATTGCAGAGCCCAATAGTGTGCAATGAACTTGTTCCTTTTTCATTATCCACTCCTGCCGCCTGCACCAGAGGAAAATGCTTCCTCTGTCAAGTTGTCAATGTCCTTAAGGCTAACTTTCCCCCAGATACTTCCACATTTCTGCCAAACACCTATCAGCAACTGCTTCAAACTCTAACACATCCCATAGGCTGGCAGTTCCCCTTCCCTGGAGGCCTTCTTCGCAGGGCCCTCTGACTTCCTGTTCTGTTGTTACCAACTGTTACCTTGGGGCCTCTCTTGGCCTGCCTGTTGGGCTAGGTCCTGCTTCCTGCACCCCAGGTCCTCCTGTCTCTTGGTTTACTTGCTTGTTTGGGTGGCACGCATCCTCCAGTATCTCTTGAGGCAAGGGTTTTAAAGATGTTGCATGCCTAGAAATGCAGTTATACTATTTTATACTTGAAAAATAATTTGGAAAGATATAGAAATTTAGGTGGAAAATGATTTTCCATCAAAATTTCAAAGGCATTATTCCATTGTCACCTGTCTTCCAGTGCTGCCATTGTGAAGTCTAATGTCATTTCATCCTTAAATCTTTGTGTGTATTGTTCTTCTCCCCTGCAACCTCCAACCTCCAGCTTACAAGGCTTTCTCTTCATCCTGAATGCTTTCAGATTGTATGGTGACACGCCTTGGTGTAGAATTCTAAAATGATGGCCCTTAACAGGCTCTTTCCATTCAGAGGCTCCCATTCTTCACTTGGTAATTTTCTTGTATTATTTATTTTAAAATGTCTCCCCCTTGTCTCTGGTCTCACCTTTTGTAACTCTAATTAGTGGCACCCCGAATCATCTGATTGACATGCTAGTTGTCTTTGGTGTCTTATTGTCAATCTCTTTGTCTTTTTTCTAGCAATTTTCTTGACTCCACCTTCTATCCTATTTATTAAATGTCCTCTTTCTTGAGCTTTGATGATCCCTTGATCCCTTTTTCCTAGAATGCCAATCTTTGGGTGTGTGTGTGTGTGTGCGTGTGTGGTCTTGCTCTGTTGCCCATGTTGGAATGCAGTGGCGTGATCTCAGCTCACTGCAACCTCCACCTCCCGGGTTCAAGTGATTCTCCTGTCTCAACCTCCTGAGTAGCTGGACTACAGGCATGGGCCACTACATCCGGCTAATTTTTGTATTTTAAGTAGAGATGGGATTTCACCATGTTGGCCAGGCTAGCCTCAAACTCCTGACTTCAGGTGATCTGCCCACCTCGGCCTCCCAAAGTGCTGGGATTACAGGCATGAGCCACCATGCCTGGCCTAGAATGCCAATCTTGTTTCCTGGATGCAGTCTACTCTGTCAGCTCCCAAGAATGTGACTGATAGGTGCTTCATGTTAAGCTTTGCTCTGCCCCTTCCCTCTGCTTCCTCCGAGTGCCTCTTCCCTACGTGTTCCTGGTTGTGCTCCATGTTGGCTGCTTCACTCCTGTGTTCAATGACCACGGACAGTTGGTTCATCTCCAAGGGCACAGCCCTGAAGAGCTCACCGAAGACTTCTTGCTGGCAGGGGATGATTTTAGACCGGCGGCTTTAGCAGATTTTTTTTGGCCAACCCTCACCTGCAAACATGTTTAGGTCTCCTCTTGAGGGACATGTGCCCTGCCTGGGGCATGTAGGTCATGCTGCCAACTTCCTGGGAATGGAGTCGGGAGGGGGTCTTGGGGATCTCCTCAGCGTAGGCGAAGCCTTTCTTCTTATACCTGGACCCCTTTTTAGTCCAGAGCCCCACCTCTGCCTTCTGCTGTCCTTCAGTGCCTGAGCCTAGAGCCACCTCTCTACAATTTCCCCAAAGACAAACTTCCAGGCTCGTCTGAGGCATGCCGTGGAAGGAACCTGGGATCTCAACAGCTTCCCAGAGTGCGGATCAAGCCCTCTGGTTTGGCCCCCACTGCTCCTGCCCCATGGCCTCTGTAGTGCCAGCTGCCTCCATTTGCCCAAGCTTCTGGGTCGGGCCAAATGAATGGCCCTGATTATTAGCAGCATCCTCCCTCCTTGCCTTCACCTGTCCTTGGGTCCTAGCTTCGTCCCGTCTGTTCCCCTCACTCACATCTCAGTCTACCTATCAGGAAAATGGGGATAACAGTGGTTCCCACCTCCTGGGATTGCTGTGAAGAATAAATGAGCTCAGGGTGGTGTCATCATCGCCAAGATGGAAATGACCTGGGCAGCCCCTCCGGCCAGCCCTGTCCCCAGCATGTGTTCTGTTCTGCTCACACAAACCCAGAAAGAGGAGCCAGCCAGGTGACAGTATGAAACACACATGCTGAGTGTGCAGAGCCAGGAACTCTGTTCCCTGCACGTGCTCCAGGCCCTGCCAATGGTGCATGACCAGTCACCAGCCAAGCATGGCGCTGAGAACGTATGTGGCCTCCCTGAGGCTTTGCTCAGTCCCCTCCCTCCACACCCACGGAAAGAGGTGTGCACACATGCAAAATAGCAATAATAATAGTATGAGATGGCAGCTGAGACCTGTGCGACTGATGACAGTTTGAAAGAAGGATGAGCAGGCTCTCTGCCATCTGCCCACCGACTTTTCAAGTTACTTTTACCCACCTTCAAAATTACATCTGCTTTTAGCAAGAATTACTGATGTGATAAAGATGGGAGTGTTCACCATGCAAGGGCAGGTAAGTTGCTCTGTGCCATTGGGGGTTTAACCCTTAAAAGGAGAGGGGTCTCCCTTCAGCTGCTGCAGGATCCTGGTAGAAGACGGCACAGATGACATGAAAACCCAGGGAGCCATGCCTGCTGCTGGGATCTGGGCTCACCCACCTCCTGCCCCTACCCAAAACTGTCAGGACATGAAGCCTTGCCCGGAGCCTCAAATGCCCAGGGGCTTGGCCAGGCCACAGACTGTGCAGTGGAATGTGTGCACACTGCCTGCTTCATCCCACAGCTGTGCCTGCCATAGGTTACCCAGCAGCAGTGGGCACGTGCAATTCAGCTGAATTCAGGGAAGCCAGCAAGTGCTGGGGAATTTCAATGGATGACCTCAGCACGGTCAGGTGTCTGTTTAGAAAAATATACATGGCCAGGCGTGGTGGCTCACGCCTGTAATCCCAGCACTTTGGGAGGCCAAGGAGGGTGGATCACAAGGTCAAGAGATCTAGACCATCCTGGCCAACATGGTGAGACTCCGTCTCTACTAAAAATACAAAAATTAGCTGGGCTTGGTGGCGCACACATGTAATCCTAGCTACTCATGAGGCTGAGGCAAGAGAATCGCTTGAACCTGTGAGGCAGAGGTTGCAGTGAGCTGAGATGGCACGACTGCACTCCAGCCTGGTGACAGAGAGACTCCCTCTCAAAAAAAAAAAAAAAAAAAGTAAGAGAAAAATATACACTTACGAGGGCGAGGCAGGAGGATCACTTGAGGTCAGGAGTTCGAGACCAGCCTGGCCAACATGGTCAAACCCTGTCTGTCTCCACTAAAAATACAAAAATTAGCTGGGTGTGGTGGTGCATGCCTGTAGTTCCAGTTACTCAGGAGGCTGAGGCAGGAGAATCGCTTGAACCTGGGAGACGGAGGGTCCAGTGAGCAAAGATTGGGCCACTGCACTCCAGCCTGGGCGACAGAGCAAGACTCCGTATCCAAAAAAAAAAAGCAAACAACAACAACAACAAAAGAACATTTAATGTACACGATGTGGTAGAAGAAAAGCACTTATTAGTGAGAATCACGGCCTCCTCCTAAGAAGAGAGTGTCCCCTACTGCAGAGTGCTTTGCTTCTTAATCAGGCTCAGGAGGGAGGGCCTGAGGCCATTGAGACCATGCCTGGAACAAGGAGGCAGACAGCCAGGCTGGTGACTACAGAGGGCCACCCACACACAGGGGGTGGAGCCAGCACCTCTGTGCTCTGCCTGTGAAGTGGCTGGCAGTTCTTCCCAGGAGGGTGTGAGCTGAGGTGTCCTCGGTGCACCAGCTAGCCCACGGCACAGAGCCTGCCTGCTGGTCTCTACCCACAGGGGATCCCCTGCTGCTCCAGCATCAGATTTGGGACGCCCCCCTTGCCCCAACCAGAGGGCATCAGCGACGCCTAGGTAAGTGCTCATCTTAGGGACAAGTAAGAACATAATCAATTGCAGAAATGTCTGCAGGTCTGGTAGGCTCTGCCTCTGCTGCCCCATGCAGACCTCAGCCCAGGGCACCTGTCCTGGTGCTGCGCTGGCTGTGTTGTGGATCTGCCTCTCCAGGGCTGGCCTTGTAGACCCTGACACAGGGAGCAGCTGGGCTAGCCCCACGTACAACCAGCAGCAGGCAAGGGTGGGACAGAGCCAGACTGCAGCCTTCCCCAGGCATGGCTTTGACTGTTTTAAAAAACTTAAAATGGCCGGGCATGGTGGCTCACCCCTGTCATCCCAGCACTTTGGGAGGCCAAGGTGGGTGGATCACCTGAGGTCAGGAGTTCAAAACAAGCCTGGCCAACATGGTGAAACCCCGTCTCTGCTAAAAATTCAAAAATTAGCTGAGTATGGTGGCAGATGCCTGTAATCCTGGTTGCTCAGGAGGCTGAGGCCCAAAAATTGCTTGAACCCAGGGGGCAGAGGTTGCAGTGAGTGGAGATTGCACCACTGCACCCCAGCCTGGGCGACAGAGTGAGACTGTCTCAGAAAAACCCAAAAAAACAAAAGAACTAAAAATGTCCTTCATGCTTGGAGTCAAACATTCAAACAGAATAAAGGAGACAATGGGAATGCTACCTACCCCAGACCCCAGGTCTCTTACCGGCGGTCTCAGTCAGCTCAGGCCACTATGAAAAAGGATCACAGACTGGGTGGCTTATAAATAGCAGGCATTTATTTCTCATAGTTCTGGAGGCTGGAAGTTCCAGATCAAGGTGCCCGTATGGTTGGGTCCTGGGGAGGGCTCTCTTCAGGTTGCAGTTGGCCACATGGCAGAGAAAGAGGAAGAGAGCTTGGGGTCTCCATCCTCTTGACCTAACCTCTCAAGGGTCCCACCTCCTAATGCCATTACACTGGGGCTGATAATTTCTACATATGAATTTGTGGGGAGGAGTACAGAAACATTTGGTTCATAGCACCAGAGGAAACATACGAATGTCCATGTTTTATGCATCCTACCAGGAATTTCTGTGTGCACACACACATACACTCATTCGAACAAATGAGATAAGTCTAGAACATACCCTCTAGCTTCCTCTTTTTCACGAAACAATATACTCTGAAGATTGCTGCATTTCATAGACCTAAATATACCTCCTTCTTTTTTTTGTTTTAGACGGAGTTTCACTCGGAGTTGCCGAGGCTGGAGTGCAATGGTGTGATCTCGGCTCACTGTAACCTCCGCCTTCCAGGTTCAAGCGAGTCTCCTGCCTCAGGCTCCCGAGTAGCCAAGATTACAGGCGCCCGCCATCACGCCCAGCTAGTTTTTGTATTTTTAGCACAGATGGGGTTTCACCATGTTGGTCAGGCTGGTCTCGAACTCCTGACTTCAAGTGATCCACCTGCCTCAGCCTCCCAAAGCACTGGGATTGCACCAGGAGAGCCACCACGCCCAGCCACCGCCCTCTTTTTCAATGACTGCATGGTAATGCAGACCTGACCTAGGGATGTGATGTAATTAATCCTGATAGTTCTTAAGTTGTTCCTATCCTTTTCCAATCACTACAATGCTTTGATGAGCTTCTGTATTACATGTCTTGACAAGACTGTGAAGTGGGCTTGCCGGGCCAGAGCACATATGTGTGCAGTTCTGCTAAATGTGACTACATTCCCCCATGGAGCATGTCCCTTCAGCTCACTCGAAAGGCCATTGTCAAAGTTTGGAACTTGCTGATCTGATAGTGGAAAGTAGGATCTCATTGATATTTCAGTTTGCGTTTCTCTTATTGTGATGACACTCAGCATATTTTAAAATGTTTAGAGGCATTTTTCTTTTCTGTGAAGGATTTCTTCCCGTTGCCCATTTTTCAATTCAATTGTTGGATTTCTTTCTTTGATTTATAGTGGCCCTTTGCCTGTGCCATAAGTTACATATATTATTATGCATAAGATTCTGTTTTCACATACACTTAAGTATACCTTATTCTTTTTCATGACTGCAGGGTAAATTCCATCTTAGGAATGTGCCATATTTTTTTTCTATGTATCTTTTTTTTTTAACTTTAAGCAGGATGTTTTCTGCCATGCAGATATATTTTTTTCTTATCTGGTAGAATAAATCAATTATGTTGCTATGGCCACAGGGTTTTGCAAGATCATTAAAGAGTTCAGCCCTCTCCAAGATTACAGGTGTGTGTGTGTATGTGTGTTTGAGACAGAGTCTTGTTCTGTCACCCAGGCTGGACTGCAGTGGCACAATCTTGGCTCACTGCAGCCTCCACTTCCTGGGTTCAAGCAATCCTCCTGCCTCAGCCTCCTGAGTAGCTGGGACTGCAAGCACGCCACCATGCCCAGCTGACTTTTGCATTTTTAGCACAGTAGGAATTTCATCATGTTAGCTGGGCTGATCTCAAACTTCTGACCTCAAATGATCTACCGCCTTGGCCTCCCAAAGTGCTGGGATTACAGGCTTGAGTCACTGCACCTGGCCAACAGTTGTTTTTTTGTTTTAATCATTTTCTTCCGGTATTTTTTTGGTTTCCATCTTTGATCCATCAGGCTTCTTCTGGAGGGAGTGGCCAGCATGACTCCATAAAGCCACATCCCCAATATAGTAAAAGGCTGTCTGGAAGGCTGTCTGGGCCCCAGCTTTGTACCCCACGGTCAGGTCACTGTGTCTGGGTGGAATTGTCCCCTAAACACAGTCCCACTGAGAGGTGAAGCCAACGGGACTTCCTGGGTCCAATGGGGAGTTGGAGAACTTTTGTGTCTTACAAGAGGATTGTAAAACGAACCAATCAGTGCTCTGTAAAATGGACCTATCGGTGCTCTGTAAAATGGACCAATCAGCAGAATTCTAAAACTAACCAATCCCAGCTAGGATTGAGAAAAGGGCATTCTGACAGTACAGGAACAGGACACGGGAGGGGACAAATAAGGGAATAAAAGCTGCCTCTCCCCTCCCCCAAGCCAGCAGCGGCAACCTGCTCGGGTCTTCTTGGATGCCGTGGAAGCTTTGTTCTTTTGCTCTTCACAATACTCTTGCTGCTGCTCACCCTTTGGGTCCTTGCCATCTTTGAGAGCTATAACACCCGGAAGGCCCAGGGTTCCATTCTTGAAATCAGCCAGACCACGAACCCACCCCAAGGAACCAACTCCAAACACACCGCTCGCTCCTATTACAAGCACAATGTTCTCAGAGCTGGGAACTGGGCTCAGGCCGGCTTCCAGTTGCTCACGCTGGCGGAGGAAAGGCCCACCGCACTGTGTGAAGTGAAGGCAAGGCCGCTCTAGGTTTGTGCCGCCTGGTTTTTGCCAGCCCCTCTTTCTCCGTCTCCCCCAGGGACACCACCACCGTTCATATGTGAGCTGCTGCTTTGTGTCAGGAGCTGCCATGGCCCAGGATGGGACAATGGGCGCACTTGGGAGGGCCTGCATCGTGGCACATTGCAGGGGCCTCGCTGAGTCGAGTAGAGAATCCGGCCTGAGCCCTGGCCAGCAGTGGGAGCCATCCAGGACCTGGGGAGGGAAGGCAACTGCCAGGGGGAACGGTACGTGCAAAAGGGTCCCCCGCAGGGCACAGCGGGCCACTGAGGACCAAGTCTAGCTGTGCCTACCGAGATCCACTGCTGAGAACACGACGCAGCACACAGGGCACACAGTCCCAGGCAAAACCGAGCGAAATAGAGGACCCCCTGCACACCCGTCGGCCAGGCACAGCGCAGGCGCAAGAACGCAACCACCCAGACCTCACACCCAAAGAGCGAGAGCTGGCGGACCTTGTGCGGCAGGCCAGCCCCTCGGGGAACGGCCGGGTTCTGGCACCTGTCGTGCTCAGGCTCCAGTTCTGACTTAAAAACTCTGATGCTCACGCTTGTAATCCCAGCAGTTTGGGAGGCAGAGGCCCACGGATCACGAGGTCAGGAGTTCGAGACCAGCCTGGCCAACATGGTGAAATCCCGTCTCTACCAAAAATACAAAAATTAGCTGGGCTTGGTGGGCACCTGTAATCCCAGCTACTCTTGGAGGCAGGAGAATCCCTTGAAACTGGAAGGTGAACCAAGATCACCCCACTGCCCTCCAGCCTGGGAGAAAGAGTGAGACTCCATCTCAAACAACAACAACAAACTCTGATGCTGTTTTCTCATCTATAAAAGGTGGTGACACTACAGCAGCCACTGACTCTGTGAACCCTCAGATCAGCAAGCACTTTTTGGGTGGGTGTGTTACAGGAGAGGGGTCCCAATCCAGATCCCAAGGGATGGTTCTTGGATCTTGGGCAAGAAAGAATTCAGGGCGTTTCCACAGAATAAAGTGAAAGTAAGTTTATTAGGAAATTAAAGGGGTAAAAGACCGGCTACTCCATAGACAGAGCAGCCCCAAGGGCTGCGGTTTGCCCATTTTAATGGTTATTTCTTGAATATATACTAAACAAGAGGTGGATTATTCATGCCTCCCCTTTTCAGACCATATAGGGTGACTTCCTGATGTTGCCATGGCATTTGTAAACTGTCATGGTGGCGGTGGGAGTGTAGCAGTGAGGACGACCAAAGGACACATCTTGTTGCCATTTTGGGTTTTAGCCAGCTTCTCTACAGCAACCTGTTTTATCAGCGTGGTCTTTATGACCTGTATCTTGTGCCGATCTCATATCTCATCCTGTGACTTAGAATGCCTTAACCGTCTGGCAATGCAGCTCAGTAGGTCTTAGCCTTATTTTACCGGCCCCTATTCAAAATGGAGTTGCTCTGGTTCAAATGCCTCGGACAGGCGCAGAGGGAGGGTGGTGAGTGGAGCCCACCCACCACCAAGTCACACGCACCCACACTCCTGAATCGTATTTTCTAGGCATCTTACTAATTTAATCCCCACAACAACGAGCTGCGGAGGTTGTTTCTCTCTCAGATTTCTGCACATCCTCTGTACTTGTAGGATTTGGGGGAACAAGTCAAGTTGCACAAGCTAATCCCTGAAAGGTGAGCCCCGCAGCCCTCTCCCAGAGCCGGTGGCCTGGGTGCCAGGTCCCCGACAAATGCCGGCTCCACGGCAGCTGCCATCACTTCCCTGCGGAAGTGCCAGTCTGCAGGGCAACCCCGAGGTCCTCGTGCGGGTGACCAGCTGCGGCACGGCCAGCTCGGCCCAGGGAGGGAGGGGCTGGGCCGCCCCTCAGGTGTCTCGCGAGGGCGCTTGGCGGCTCCAGCAGAGGGTCTGCATGTGAGAAGGTCGGGAAGTGCTGCTGCTTACGGGGCTGCCTTCAATTATTTCAGCTGCACCGAAGTATTTCAGAGTCAGACCAAATAAACATTTGCATCTAAAAAAGGCGAAACAGGGTCATTTGAAATAGAGAAGAAAGCCTTTCCCATATCCGGAGGGTGTGGCCCGACGTTCCAGAGCAGCGGCAAGGGTTCGCTCTGGTTTTGTGCCTGTGCCAGGGCACCTAGCCCAGCCTCTGCTTCAGGAGGGAAGTTATTTTCTTTTAAATCAAATGTGTGGCGACCTACGTTTCCTTTCCCTGATTTGCACCGTGGTCACCCTGGGCCCCCTGCTGCTGTCCGGTCCACATCTTTAAAGGGCTCTCTGTGCTTTTCCTAAGAAGGGGACCACAACACACTCGACAGTATCCACCGGTCGTGCCCAAGGCAGGAGGAAGGGCGGCGCCCCCAAACTCCCAGGCCGCCTGCAGCACCCTCCCTGCGCCCCTCTCCGCCTCTGGGGAGCATCCTGCCACCGCCCCGCTCCCACGCCAGCCGGCACCTTCTCACTCTTGGCCAGGCGCTCTGGAGACGTCTGAGAGCCAGGGTTTTCCTGAAGAGTCAGGATTGGAAGGTTGGAAGGCGGTGAGGGCATCAGGTTTTTTCTTCCCTTTTCTTCTAGCAATTACGCCCCCGTGGCTAAATTAAACTCCCATCGGCTAAATTAGGCCCAAAGGGAGAGGCACCTGCTGCTAAGCTGTGTGTGTTGTCCCCCTAGGACTTCCATCCATTGCTGAGCTCCTGACGACAGCAGACGACAGGCCGCACCCTGATCCCACCTGGTTTACAGGTGCTGTCACACAGGTACACCTTCTTGTGGATCATCAGTCACCATTTGCCCCTGGCAACAACCCTGTCTTGGAGGAAGGTCCTTGCCGACACCCGCCCCTCCCCACCCTTAAGGCTCCCTTGCTCCTTCATTCAACCATTGTTTACATTTCGTTCAGGACTGCTGACTAACACTTTCAAGCACAGCGGACCCTTAAACAACGCAGGTTCAAACTGTGCGGGTCCACCCACAGGGAGGTTTTTTTTTTTTTTTTTTTTTTTTTTTGAGACGGAGTCTCCCTCTGCCCAGGCTGGAGTGCAGTGGCCGGATCTCAGCTCACTGCAAGCTCCGCCTCCCGGGTTTACGCCATTCTCCTGCCTCAGCCTCCTATGTGGTTTTTCAATCAGTTATACACGCAGAGTATCCCTGCCTCTCCTGCCTCCCTTCCCACCTCCTCCACATCTTCCTTTCCGCCACCCTGAGGCATCAAGACCAGCCCCTCCTCCTCAGCCACTCAACGTGAAGATAACTAGGATGAAGACTTTTATGATAATGCACTTCCACTTAGTAAATACTTTCTCTTATGATGTTAATGACATTTTATTTTCCCTAGCTTAGTTTATTGTAAGAATACAGTATAAATACATATACAAAGTATGTGTGAACTGATTTTTTAATGTTACCAGTAAGGCTTCCAGTTAACAGTAGGCTATTTATTAGTTAAGTTTGGAGGGAGCCTGAAGTTACACAAGGGTTTCTGACTGCGTGAGAGCTTGGCTCTCCAACCATCACATTGTTCAAGGTTCAACTGCACCTCTCCTACCCATCTCCCCCGCCATCTGATGTAGTAAGATAAATACAAAAACACTTAGAAGCCCTTGAAAACCAGGAAAAATGCCACCAACAGACCAGAACATTGGCAAATTTCTGGAAGATATAAAGCAGAGGAGATCAGATTTGTGGTGAAACGCATTACAGCCAATGGCATGCAGGTGGGAGACCATCTTAAAAACCCTCAAGTCTGGAAATGGGGTAGGGTGGGGGCAGTGGAGAAGGAATGACTCATGGAGCTTGGATGGGGTAATCACACAAAGGGCTGCCCAGGTGGCTGAGGCAGTGTCCTGCCTGCCCCAGGGTCAAGTCTGAGTGCAGCATTCAGGCTGAAGACAAAGACGCACCGGGAGCCTCCAGAGCCAACACTGGCCCAAAGAGAGAAGCAGGGGCCTGCCCAGGTGACTGCCAGGCACCGTCAGCCACACTGACAGGGAGAGTGGCCCAGATCAGAGGCCCAGGAAGGCACTCTGCCTTTGCAACCTCCCAGCCTGTCCCCATGACCACAAGTGCCCAGTGGTGCCAGGGTTGTCAGACAGTGGCGGTTTAGTTGTATGCAAGAACTACTCCGCACGGCAAGAATGATTGGTTGAGACCGACAGATCGCAAACACACTGCACTCAGGAACCCTTCACCCTCTTAGAAATGGCTGAGGGTCTCAGCGGGCTTTCATTCATATGAGTTGTATCTATTGATATTTACGGTAGTAGAAGTTCAAGTGGAAAAAATTTTCAATATTCATTTATTTTAAAATATTAATAATGGCATGTTAACATAAATAACACTTATACAGGCTGTGTGCGGTGGCTCACGCCTGTAATGCCAGCACTTTGGGATGCCGAGGTGGGCAGATCACTTGAGGTCAAGAGTTGGAGACCAGCCTGGCCAACATGGTGAAACCCATCTCTACCAAAAATACAAAAATTAGCTGGGTGTGGTGGCGCCTGCCTGTAATCCCAGCTACTCGGAAGGCTGAGGCAGGAGAATCGCTTGAACCTGGGAGGCAGAGGTTGCAGTGAGCTGAGATTGTGCCACTGCACTCCAGCCTGGGTGACAGAGTAAGATTCCATCTCAAAAAAACAAAACAAAACAAAACAAAAAGCAAATAGCTACATTTTTTCTAAAAATAGTTTATTTAGTAAGAAGAGTGACATCATTATACATATGTGTGTGTGTACACACACACACACACACACACACACACACACATATATATATATATATATTTTTTTTTTTTAGACAGAGTTTCGCTCTGTCACCCAGGCTGGAGTGCAGTGGTGTGATCTCGGCTCACTGCAACCTCTGCATCCTGGGTTCAAGCGATTCTCCTGCCTCAGCCTCCTAAGTAGCCGGGATTACAGACATGTGCCACCATGTCTGGCTAATTTTGTATTTTTAGTAGAGATGGGGTTTCACCATGTTGGACAGGCTGGTCTTAAACTCCTGACCTCAAATGATCCGCCCACCTTGGCCTCCCAAAGTACTGGGTTAACAGGCGTGAGCCACCATGCCTGGCCCATTTTATATTTTTTAAAATCTCCCCAATGGGCCAGGCGTGGTGGCTCACACCTGTAATCCCAGCACTTTGAGAGGCCGAGGTGGGTGAATCACCTGAAGTCAGGAGTTTGAGACCAGCCTGACCAACATGGGGAAACCCCATCTCTACCAAAAATACAAACAATTAGCCAGGCATGGTGGTGCGCACCTGTAATCCCAGCTACTCAGGAGGTTGAGACAGGAGAATCGCTTGAACCTGGGAGGCAGAGGCTGCAGTGAGCTGAGATGGTGTCACTGCATTGCAGCCTGGTCAACAAGAGTGAAACTCTGTCTCAAAAAAACCAAAACAAAAACAAACAAAAACTCCCCAATGTCTGGCTTAATAGACACCTGGATTTTCTTTTTTGTTGTTGTTTTAATTTTATGTATTTTAATTTTATGTGTTTAATTTAATTTATTTATTTATTGAGACAGAGTCTCACCCAGCCTGCAGTGCAGTGGCATAATCTCGGCTCACTGCAACCTCTGCCTCCCAGTTCAAGCAATCCTCCTGCTTCAGCCTCCCAAGTAGCTGGGATTACAGGAATGCACCACCATGCCTAGCTAATTTTTTTTCTTTTTTTTTTCTTTTTTTTTTAGTAGAGATGGGGTTTCACCATGTTGGCCAGTCTGGTCTCAAACTCCTGACCTCGAGTAATCTGTCTGCCTCACCTCCCAAAGTGTTGGGATTACAGGCATGAGCCACCATGCCCAGCCAACAGCTGGATTTTCATACCTCCTTCTTCTTTCAAGCTGTAGTGATAATACACATCATGTAGACTCTGGAAAACTCCACTGAACACCCATTTGTATATGTGCTGCTGAAGCGAGCACCTGAACACCCATCAGAAAAAAAAAGTCTTTTTTATTCCTATTAAATAGTTTTGGCTTTGCAGACACCCAGAAAGAGTCTTAAGAACTCAGGCGTCTGTGGATCTCACTTTGAGAACCACTGTCTGGGCACTCATTTACAAATGGGATCGGATAATCAAGAACCCCCAGACATTTGAAGGAAACCAACAGCCTGCAGAAGAAGTAGACAGAACCCTGGAGAAAACAGGATAATAATGCAGGAATCAGGAGAAGACATTAAAATCAGCATAATTCATATCCTCTGAAGGGTCAATAAAATATAAGAACCAGTCAGATGGCAAGTGGGCACAGAGCAAATACACAAAAACCAATACTTTCCATAGATACCAATAAATAATCAATTGGAGAGGACGTCTGCAAAACCAGCAACTATCACAAATAATCTAGGCATAGGCATAACCAAAGTTCTGGAGAACCTACATGAAGACACATTTTTAATCGTATTAAAGGACATACATTGAGAGATGTGTTATGTTTCCTGTGGGAAGCTTCAATATTATAAAGGTGGCAATTATTTCAGTTGCTCAGTGAACTGTCCTCTGCATTATACTAGGTTGAGCGGGATTTCTGTCACGAGTATGCACCAAGAGTCATAACTAATATATCTTCTAGGTCAGCAGTCCCCAGCCTTTTTGGCACCAGGGACCGGTTTCATGGAAGACAATTTTTCCACAGGCCCGGACTGAGGTGGGGATGGTTTCAGGATGAACCTGTTCCACCTCAGATCATCAGGCATTAGAGTCTCATAAGGAGGGCGCAACCTAGATCCCTCACACGCACAGTTCACAGTAGGGTTTGTGCTCCTATGAGAATCTAATTCCACTGCTGATCTGACAGGAGGCGGCGCTCAAGCGGTCATGCTCCCGCACCTGCCACTCATCTGCTATGTAACCTGGTTCTTAACAAACCACAGACAGAGAACAGTCTGTGGCCCTGGGTTTGGGGACCACTGCTCTAGGTTGAAAGCCACTCCAAATAAAATAAAGAGACAAGTGACTGACTGCAAGAAGATGTTTGCAACACATATAATAGTCAAAAGGTTAATATACTTAATATATAACATTCCTGGAGTCATATGAAGACAAAGAACCTTAAAATGCAGGCAGATAATAGAAGCTAAACAAGAAGTAGCTACATGCATGAAAACGAATCCACCTCTGAATTAGTTAGGGTAAGGCTCACCTGTTCTAAGAGACCCGATGATACAGAGGGTAGATGAAAAAACAGATCTGTTTCGGTATTAGGTTCTCCAGAGAACAGAACCAATAGGAGAAACACACACACACACACACACACACACACACACACACATATATATGATAAATATGTGTCTATTTATCTAATATATATTATAGATCTATATTAGACATTACATAGGATATATATATACACAGACACACACATGCACACATATTTATTTTAAGGAATTTTGAAGAATTTATTTTAGGGAACTGTTTTAAGGGATTTATTTTAAGGACTTGGCTTCTGCGATTGTGGAGGCTTCATAAATCCAAAATCTGCAGAGTAAGCTGGTAGGCTGGAGACTGATATTCCAAGTTGGAGTTCACGAGCAGTCTGCCAGCAGAATTCCTCCTTGCTCGGAGCAGGTCAGTCTCTTTTCTCTTAAGGTCTTCAACTGATGGGATGAGATCTTGCCACATTGTGGAGAATAATCTGCTTTACTCAAAATCTTCTGATTTAAAGGTTAATCTTATCTCAAAAAATACTTTCGCCAGGTGTGGTAGCTCAGGCCTGTAATTCCAGCACTTTGGGAGGCCGAGGCGGACAGATCACTTGAGGTGAGGAGACCAGCCTGGCCAACATGGTGAAACCCCATCTCTACTAAAAATACAAAAATTAGCAGAGCATGGTGGCACATGCCTGTAATCTCAGCTACTTGGGAGGCTGAGGCACGAGAATCGCTTGAACCTGGGAGGCAGAGGTTGCAGTGAGCTAAGATTGTGCCACTCCAGCCAGGGCAACAGAGTGAGACTCCGTCTCAATCAATCAATAAATCAATCAATAAATACCTTCATAAAAACATCTAGAATAGTGTCTAATCAAATATCTGAGCAATGTGGCCAGATGTTTAAGTTAACACACAAAATGAGCCCTCACTCTTACTTTCTCAGGTTATGGGTCTAGGCTGAGCAGCAGCTCTGCTCCTCCTGGTCCCCCAAAACCCCAGGACCCTTCTCTCCCGCTGCTGACCTCCCCTAGGGCACTGCCACAGCCAGATACTGGGCAGCTTGGAGGCCCAGGTAGAGAAGAGCCTCCTATCACAGGCCTGCTCTTGCTCTGTTGCTGAGAACTTGGTCCTGTGGACAAGCCTAACTGTAAAGCAGGCAGGAAATGCAGTGGAGCTCAGCAGCTGCTGCCCAGCCACAGATCTGTTGGGCAGGAAGAAGAGGAAAATGGATTGTTTTTTCCTTTAGTAGAGATGAAGTCTTGCTATGTTGCCCAGGTTGGCTTGAATTTCTGAGTTCAAGGGATCTTCCTACCTTAGCCTCCCAAAGTGCTGGGATTACAGGCATGAGCAAAGCAAGAAGTCTCTACCCAACCTCCCTATTAAGAAGGAAATGTAAACTAAATCCAGGAATTTTTTTTTTTTTTTTTTTTGCTTATCAGATTGGCAAAAATTAAAAGTTTGCAATCAGTTGTATGTATCAGACAGGAGGGTTCTTAACCCATAGTAACAACTACAGAAAAAGATCTGATTTTGGAGGGCACTCAGAATCTTGAGGATGCAGGAAGAACAGGTTTGGACAATGAGCAGGTGTCATGAGGCCTCCCTAGGTCAACGGCAGAAGCAGGCTTGCTCAGACACTTTGCCCATGGGACATGATGCCACAGGTGGACAGAGCCACGGCCAGGCAATGCCACTAGCACTCCCATTGGACATTCGCTGCTTGTCCCAGGTCTGCAGATGCAGGGCCCTGGGATTCTCTGCCCAAATGTCACCATGCCCATTACCAGGGCCATATGGGCCTGTTGAGGCTTCCCTCTTCCTCACTCTATGACCTGAAGGGGATGGAGGGTCCTTTTCTGGTGGGGCGGGGATGGGGGTTGGGGAGGTGGGAGTCCAGTATGGAGTTTGAACCTGCAGGCTGCTGTAAGGTCCCCACTGTTTTGCAGGGCTTTACTAATGTCTCTAGAAATCTCAAACACACGGCCGGGCGTGGTGGCTCACACTTGTAATCCTAGAACTTTGGGAGGCCTAGGTGGGTGGATCACAAGTTCAGGAGTTCGAGACCAGCCTGGCCAACACAGTGAAACCCCGTCTCTACTTAAAATACAAAAATTAGCTGGGCATAGTGGCAGGTGCCTGTAATCCCAGATATTCAGGAGGCTGAGGCAGGAGAACTGCTTGAACCCGGGAGGCGGAGGTTGCAGTGAGCTGAGATCATGCCACTGCACTCCAGCCTGGGCAACAGAGCTAGACTCCATCTCAGAAAAAAAAAAAAATCTCAAACCCACATAGCCAGTAGTTCTTAGGAATCTTCTAGATTCTTCTGGGAATCTTCCATTGGTTGCAGAAAAGAACACATTCCTAGTGGAAACAGTAATTCGTGGAATAATACGCATAGAAAAGTGGGAGGCCTCATTGTTTCCCTTATGAGCTCTGGAGTCAGGCTCAAATCCTGACTTCAGTTCTTAGTAGCTGTGTGATCCTGGGCAGGCTACTTAACCTCTCTGTGCCGCAGGCTCCTCATCTGAAAAATGCGAGTAATAGTAATAAACTTTACTGAGGTTCGTGATAATTAAATTAATATTTGCGAAGTGCTCAGACCAAGAGCTTGGCATTTGATGAATACTCATTACCCATTAGCTCTTTTTATGATATCCTGACCCCGTTTCTTCTATACAAAGCATGTCAACACGCATCGGTGCATGTTGGTGTGTGCCCAGAACTGTACACACCCACCCATTAACAATGGCTGCCTGGAAGTAGGGATATGAAGGAAGTGTGAGTATCCATGTCCCTTTGTGATAATGTGTGAATTACTGTGACTCCCCTATATCAGTCACTGACACTTGTGGACAGGTGGGTAGGTAATAGGTAGTAGCTACGCACAGGGGTGAACAAGGACGAAGCAGGCAAAGCCCCTGCCCTGGCTCAGGGGACTCTTCCAGGTCTGCCTCAGGCAGTGTAAGAACGCCCCAAGGGGCCTGGGGTGCCGAGGAGCAGGGAAAGGGACGGAGGACCGGCGCTTCCCAGTGCCAGGCCACGGCATTAGCCACCCTGCTCCTCGAGGTTCTGGGGCCAGATGTCCCTCCAAGTACGCACGGTCATTCGGTGAACAAGTGCTCTCATCTGAAAGTGCACACGCCTCCGGCGGGCTGAACTTGGGGGAGGGTCCAGGCTCCATAGGGAACCGCCTCCCAGCAACGGGGCTCGCCCATCGGTGGCAGAGGTCAGGCAGGAAGGGCTGGGAAGGGCGGGGTCCGTGCGGCCTGAGCCCTAGACCCCTTAGGCCTGGGGGCGGATGTGCACTTCGCCCATTTCAACATTTCCTCCCCGGCTGGCCACGGCCCAGGAAAGAGGCAGGGGTGCGGTTTCCCTCCGCCTCCCTCTCGGCCTTCTCTCCCGCACCCCTCCTCCTCCTCCCATCGCTCCTTCCCCTCCTCCTTTCCCGCACCCCTCCTTCCTTTCCCCCTTCCTCTGTCCCTCCCCCGCCCCGGGTCCTCTCCCTCCCGTTCCCCCGCCGTGCCCTCCTCCTCTTCCTCCTCGCGGTCCCCGCCCCGGAAACCTGGCTCGCCCCGGGAGGCTGTGGTGGGGCGCGCGGGGTGGTTCAGGGGCCCATCCTCTCCGCCGCCCGCGCGCCCCGCCCGACGGCTCGCACCTGCTTGGCGGCGGCCGCTGGATTCTCAGCCTCGGGTCGAGGAGGCGGGAGGGAAAGTGGGTCAGCGCGGGGCCGCGGCGGGGCCGCTGTTGTGCTTGGAAAGGGGCCCGGGGTGCCGGGGGCCTCTCCCGGGCGCGGCGGCGGGAGCGGCCGCGCGTGACACGCCAGGCACAAAGGGGCCGGGCCGCCGCCTGCACTGGGGCTCGGGCTGCTGGGAGAAGCCGTCGGGCGCCGCACGCGTGGGCTGTGTCCCCCTTCCCGGCCACGGCGCGGGGCGGCCGGGGCCCGGGGCTCTCCCCTCCACGAGCGATGTCCCCAAGGCCCAACACCGCAAGCCGGAGCTAGCAGGCGCCCACCACGCCCGCTCTTCGTGCGTCCCCCGGGCTGGGTCTGGGCGGCTCCCTCCTCCGGAGCTGTCCCCGCCGCCCCGCCCTGCCCCCTGGTGTCAGCCACGGGCCTCAGCAGCCTGGCGTCCTCCGGGGAGCATTTTTCTGACACCTCTGAGGGACCCAGTCCCCTGGCCCCCTGGCCCATGCGGTCTGCCCAGGTCTTTGCGGGCGTTGGCTCTGTTTCAGGGAAACCTCCGAGGCTGATACCTGGCAGCAGCCCTGCGGAGGACTGCCCAACCACTCACATCCCGACCACCGTGCCCCCCAGCAGCTCTGGGACGCCGGGCTCTGTGGGTGGGCTGGGTCGGGCTGCAGACATGGGTCACTGTCCTACAGCAAGGACTGGCTGCGAGAGCAAGGAGGGGACCAGGCCTTTGGGATGTCAGTCCCCGAGCTCCCCTCTGCTGTCCCCTACACGGGAGCAGAAGGGCATGGCCGGAGGGTCAGGGTGCCCCAGCTGGGTTCCTGCACTGCCGCAGGCCTTGTCCTGTTCCCGCCCGCCCCCACCCTCCCCCCACCGCCCCAGGCTAGAATCCCACCGTCCTAACATGCCGAGAACTCTGGCTACTGCTGGAACTGGAACTGGGCTTCCTTCCTGGAGAGCCTATCCCCTGGGTCACCTGATGAATGTTTCACCCTGTTCCAGAAGCTTTCCAAGTCTCTGACCAGAATGCCTCCCCATCCCTTGGCTCCTGTTGCACAATCTGCATCCTACAGTGACCACGCCTGGCGCAGGCCTCTTCTCGGGCTCTGGGAGGCTGGCCTCTGTGAACGCTGGGCTCAGCCAGCTTCTGACCCAGGAGGGGCCGAGGGCTGCCACATTCTCACCCCGCTCCAGGTTTGAGAAGGTATTTCCATGGGAAGCCTGTATCAAATGCGTACCCTTCCTGTGTGTCCTCACGTGTGTGCAGCAGTAACTGCTACAAGGCTACAGTCGGCACTGCTGAGCCAGGGGTGGTCTCTGAGCTTGTCTGAACCCCGCTGAGTGGAGCTCGATTGACAGGCAAGTGTTTGGTGTTCCCCTGGCTTGTAGAAGGGCTGATGTTAGCTCCTGAGACCACCATGTGTCTACTGCAAAAGGACAGCTGCAAGCCTCCAACAGATAGGGGAAGGAGGGAATGGGGAGAAGGGGGAAATCAGTAAAATACGACGTTTTCCAGCACCTGGGAGAGAAGGGGCTCTTGCACCGAAAGCCAGACACTACTCTTCTGGGGGAGGTGGCCATCTTTCCTGGCTTCATCCCTCTCCCTGGCTTGGGAGGGAGGAGGAGATCCCCACTGGGCCACTCCGGGCAGGGGCTCAGCCAGTGGGCACCCAGGTCAAGCAAGCCTGGGTGCTCCAGTGTGAAAGGAACCTTAAACTCATTGGACTAGGACCCCAACCTTCTTTCCACCCTCATCCAGGAGCCCTTGTTTTGAAAGCTTCTATGTATTAAATAAATGACAATTAAATCAGAAAAATCTGTGTGACTCTTTTTTTTTTTTTTTTTTTTTTTTTGAGACCGAGTCTCGCTTTGTCACCCAGGCTGGAGTGCAGTGGCTCGATCTAGGCTCGCTGCAAGCTCTGCCTTCCAAGTTCATGCCATTCTCCTGCCTCAGCCTCCGGAGTAGCTGGGACTACAGGCGCCCGCCACCATGCCCGGCTAATTTTTTGTATTTTTAGTAGAGACGGGGTTTCACCATGTTAACCAGGATGGTCTCAATCTCCTGACCTCGTGGTTCACCCACCTCAGCCTCCCAAAGTGCTGGGATTACAGGTGTGAGCCACCACGCCCGGCCCAGAAAAATCTGTTTTGAGTGTGACCCTCAGAAACTCAGTACCCTCAGGGAATTGGGCAGGGGTCGTAGAGGCGCCTCCAAAAAAAAGGGAGAACTGCTGGGGGTCCCCCTCAGATACCTCCACATGTTACACTTTCCTGCAGGACTGGATTTTTTTTTTTTTTTTTTTGAGACAGAGTTTCTCTCTTGTTGCCCAGGCTACAGTGCAATGGCGCAATCTCGGCTCACGGCAACCCCCACCTCCCAGGTTCAAGCGATTCTCCTGCCTCAGCCTCCCGAGTAGCTGGGATTACAGGCATGGCCACCACGCCCAGCTAATTTTGTATTTTTAGTAGAGACAGAGTTTCTCCATGTTGGTCAGGCTGGTCTCAAACTCCCAACCTCAGGTGATCTGCCCGCTTTGGCCTCCCAGAGTGCTGGGATTACAGGGTGAGCCACGGCGCCCAGCCTAGGACTGCATTTGAGCTAAATGCAAGGAGTGCCAGTTCCTGCCGTTGACGACACATGGGCCTCACCAAGCCCTGCCCGCTAGCTCTAAGCCTCTAGGATTTCAGACAAATCCTCAAACATAAACACAGAGCCCTATGGATCCTCTCAAGAAAAGCAAGGCAGGGGCCCTGCCAATTTGGTTATGAGAAAGATTTCATTAGCTTTGTTGTATTTGGCTTTTGTGTCACGGGCCCAGTTATCACCTTCTAGAATCTCCCTTCCTCCTTGTAAACTCCAGCTGAGTTTTAAGGCTCAGAAGTTCTCAGGGAAAGCAACATTGGATATTAAGACCTGAAAGTTGGTTTTGTTCTTTTTTTTCATCAACTAGCCCTTCTTTTATGTCTGTTCGTGGCCAGACGTAGTCTGCGGCTTCACGTAGCAACGTCTGATTAAATGAAGCACAGCCTATCCTGGGGCCATAGACAGATAATTACAGTGCTTAATTTTTTCATTTGATGAATAATGAAAGCTGTGCTCATTTTGTGTGTGTGGGAAAGAGACAACTTTAATATATTTGAACTTGAAAATGGCTTTTTAGTATTGCTGTCCTGACACACTATAACACAGCCCTGATTGGTTATCTACAAACCTTTCAAAACAGAACAGGCGTTTAGTGCCAAACAGGGCAGGCTGTGGAAGGGAGGGATTCCCTGCCTGTCTTTTATGTAATGTAATGCACATATATGGCAGAACAAATATTTCTTCCCCAAACACTACATAAACAATATATCCCACAAATGATAATCATTTGTCATCAAAGTTCTCATCATATTCTCACGTCTAGGTATGCTACCAGACTTTTCTCAAGCAACAGAAGAAATTATTCCTACTCATATTGCTTGTCTTTTGGAACTTCCCTGCCTCTGGGCATGTGGGAGGGTAGAAAGGGTTTGACCCAGGAGCCAGCAGGGAAGCTCTAGTTCAGCAATGAACTCTGCTATGACTTGGCTGTGTTATATCGCAGAACTCACTTTCCTTCTTCGGGTTTCAATTGCTTTATCTGCTAGTGGACAGAAGAATAATTCCTCTTCCCTTCCTCTCTCCTTCCTTCCTTCCTTCCTTCCTTCCTTCCTTCCTTCCTTCCTTCCTTCCTTCCTTCCTTCCTTTCTTTCTTTCTTTCCTTCCTTCCTTCCTTCCTTCCTTCCTTCCTTTCTCTCTCTCTTTTTCTTTCTTTTTCTTTGTTTCCTTCCTTCCTTTCTCTCTCTTTCTTTTTCTTTCTTTCTTTCTTCTTTCCTTCGCCTTCCTTCCCTCCCTCTCTCTTTCTTTCTTTTTCTTTCTCTCTTTCTTTCCTTCTCCCTCCCTCCTTCTTTCCTTCCTTCCTTCCTTCCTTCCTTCCTCCCTCCCTCCCTCCCGACCTCCCTCCCTCCCTCTCTTTCTCTCTCCTTCTCTCCTTCTCTGTCTCTCTCTTTCTTTCTTTCTCTTTTTCTTTCTTTCTACAAGATCTTGCTCTGTCACCCAAGCTGGAGCACAGCAGCATGATCACAGCTCACTGCAGCATCAATCTCCAGGGCTCAAGCGATCCTCCCACCTCAGTCACTCAAGTAGCTGGTACTACAGGTGTGAACCACCATGCCTGGCTAATTTTTTGTATTTTTAGTAGACACAGGGTTTTGCCACGTTGGCCAGGTTGGTGTCAAACTCCTGGCCTCAAGTGATCTACCTGCCTTGGCCTCCCAAAGTGTTAGGATTACAGGCATGAGCCACCACACCCAGCCTGTTTTATCTTTTTGTTATGGAAATTTTCCCTCTCAAACAAAACCAAACACAGAGAGAGTGTAAAATTAGCCCTCACATATTCCGCACCAGCTTCGACAATTATCAGCATATAATCAATCTTGTTTCATGTGTATTTCCACTCACTCCACCCCTGGCTTTATTTTAAACAAATCCCCAGACATCTGTAGTTTCATTTGTACGTACCACAGAATTACATTTCTTATCTAGTGCCTTTGTCTAGTGGCTTGAAATAGCAATCATTTATTAGATTATAATTCTGTGGGTCAACAATTTGGGCTGGGATCAGCTGGATGGTTCTTCTGTTGGTTTTGTCTGGGCTCTGCCATTTGGATACAGTCAGCTGGTGACTTGATTGGAGCTGGACAGTCTTGGATGGCCTCACTCACATGTCTGGGCAGTTGGCTAAGGTGCCTCCGTTCTCCACATGGCCTCTCCGGCTAGCTTCGGCAGGCTTTCATGGTGGCAGCTTTCCAAAAGAGGGCAAGCTCCAATGTGCAAGCACTTTTCAAGTCTCTGCCTGCATCATGTTTGCTAATGTCCTATTAGCCAAAACAAGTCACATAACCAAGCCCAGCATTAATGTGGGAAGGAGAATCACAAGGGCATAGAAATGAGGAGTAATCCACTGGGGGCCATTACGGTAGCAATGTATCAAGAGAATATGTTTCTAAAATATAAGGACTCCCTCCTATACACCCTTTTTAAAAACATAACCACGATTCCATTATCACAGCATACAAAATTAACCATAAATCTTTAAATATTGACAATATCCCCTTGGTGTTTACATTTCCCTAATCGACACATAAATGTTTCTGTTTTGTTATTTTTTATAGTTGTTTGAATCAGAGTTCAAATAAACCCACACACTGCATTTGGATATGCCCCTTAAGTCTCTTTAAATCTACAGATTCTCTGTTCCCTCTCTCTGTTTTTTCATTTTATTTTATTGTTTTTGAGACGGAATCTCACTCTGTTGCCCAGGCTGGAGTGCAGTGATGAGATTTCAGCTCATTGCAACCTCCACCTCCTGGGTTCAAGCAATGCTGTTGCCTCAGCCTCCTGAGTAGCTGGAACTACAGGCATGCACCACCATGTCCGGCTAATTTATATATATATCTTTTTATTAGAGACAGAGTTTTGTCATATTGGCCAGGCTGGTCTTGAACTCCTGACCTCAGGTGATCTGCCTGCCTCAGCCTCCCAAAGTGCTGGGATTACAGGCGTGAGCCAGCACGCCCGACCCTCTCTCTCTCTTTAATGTTACGGTAATTTATTGAAGAACCTAGGTTATTTTTCCTGAAGAATGTCCCACATTCTGGATTATGTTGTTTGCACCCCACCCCCCCGTTTCTGTTTAGCATGTTCTTCCATCTCTGCATTTCCTGATATATTTAGGTAATTAGATGTGGAGGACCCATCAGATTTCAATGCAGGTTTTTGGAAATGTTTCATAGATGATGTTAGGCATTTCCACCAGCACACACATAATGTTTGGTTCTCTCTCTTTTAGTGATGTTAGGATATACTATAGGGTTCGGGTGTTTTCAGCCTGAACCCGTCAGCTTTTTTTTTTTTTTTTTTTTTTTTTTGAGACAGAGTCTTGCTCTGTCTCCCAGACTGGAGTGCGCAGTGGCGTGATCTCGGCTCACTGCAAGCTCCGCCTCCCGGGTTCACGCCATTCTCCTGCTTCAGCCTCCCGAGTAGCTGGGACTACAGGTGCGCTGCCACGCCCGGCTAATTTTTTGTATGGTTTTTAGTAGAGAAAGGGTTTCACCGTGTTAGCCAGGATGGTCTCGATCTCCTGACCTCATGATCCGCCTGCTTCGGCCTCCCAAAGTGCTGGGATTACAGGCGTGAGCCACCGCGCCTGGCCATGACCCATCAACTTTTTATTCAGGGGTTTTAGCCCTTGATAATCGTGACCTTCATCCAATATTTCAGTGGGGAATGCAATGTGGAATTTTCTGATTCTATCATTCCTCTGCATGGATTAGCTCATCCACAGTTTGGCTCTCCTGGGGTACAGTTTATACATAAAAGGCAAGAGAAGTCCTGATTCTTCCCCTTTATATACCAGTTTTCAGAAAATATTTTGACTTTGCAGCATTCTCCAAAAGTGGTCAATTAAGATTGTTTCCTTTTGTTTTGTTTGAGCATTATGATGAAGCCATATTAGGTTTCTGTTTTGTTTTGTTTTCACATTTGAAATGTTACTGAATACTTCAGGTTTTATTCTTTATAATGTTCAAACTCTCCCATCTTTGGCCAATGAGGCTCTTCAAGCTGGTCCTTTTTACTCACTCTAAGGAGTCTTTCCAAGGCTCCCGTTGTCCATTTCTTGCCCTGCACTGGGAGTTCGTTAGGCGTTTCTCTGAGAGCATATGGCTTCTTTCAGTGGAAAATGCAATTTAGAGACCACAGTCTGGGCACCGGGTGGGGTTGGTGGGGTCAGGAGAGTTATTTGTTACTAAATTAGTCATTGTTTCTATGTCTTGGAGAATAACCGCTTCGGAACTAACAGAATAATAATTTCAGGATGATAATATGAAAAATTAGTACCAACAACGTGATTACTGAAGACAGTTTAAGATTTTTTTGTCTTTGCAGTTCTGTTTGTCCTTAGGATACATCTCACTAGGGAGGAAGCACCCAATTACACAAGGCTTCCTGTTAAAGCGCCCTGGAAAGTATGTTTCTCCGTGGGTTAAGCTACCAAATTGTTACATAGCTTTATGTCTGTCATGTTACTTTTGACCTTTAAGTAGCTTTCTTTTTCCTTTTGGTTTAATTTTGTTTTATAGTTATGTCAAACAGTTACATGATTTCAAAGTCCAATCTGTAACACAAAGTGTAGTCAGAGGAACCTGGCTTCTATCCCAGGCCCCCACGCTTCCCTACTCCCCTTTTCTGCACCCTCCTTTTCTCACTTGAAACTGCATTGCAAGAGCACTTCCTTAGGCTTCAGGAACACTTCTTCCTTACCGACACCCAGTGGTCTGTTGTGGGGATCACCAGTGTGAGAAGGGGAGTGTCCACACTGTGCGTTGCTACCTACCATGGGTTTAGTTTTTTTTTTTTTTTTTTGAGACGGAGTCTCGCTCTGTCGCCCAGGCTGGAGTGCAGTGGCCGGATCTCAGCTCACTGCAAGCTCCGCCTCCCGGGTTCCCGCCATTCTCCTGCCTCAGCCTCCCGAGTAGCTGGGACTACAGGCGCCCACAACCGCGCCCGGCTAATTTTTTGTATTTTTAGTAGAGACGAGGTTTCACCGTGGTCTCGATCTCCTGACCTTGTGATCCGCCCGCCTCGGCCTCCCAAAGTGCTGGGATTACAGGCGTGAGCCACCGCGCCCGGCTCCTACCATGGGTTTCAAATTGTTTTAATGGCGCTTAAAATGTAAATGAAATAGAATAAAAAAGTAAGTGTTGTTTATGTGTAACCATTGTTTAGTTTTTTTTTTTTTTTTTTTTTGAGACGGAGTTTTGCTTTGTCCCCGGGGGGGGGGGGGGGGGGGCGGCCTCTCCCCTCTGCGCTCTCCGCCCCCCCNCGCGCCCGGCTCCTACCATGGGTTTCAAATTGTTTTAATGGCGCTTAAAATGTAAATGAAATAGAATAAAAAAGTAAGTGTTGTTTATGTGTAACCATTGTTTAGTTTTTTTTTTTTTTTTTTTTTGAGACGGAGTCTTGCTCTGTCACCCGGGCTGGAGTGCAGTGGCCGGATCTCAGCTCACTGCAAGCTCCGCCTCCCAGGTTTTTACACCATTCTCCTGCCTCAGCCTCCCGTGTAGCTGGGACTACAGGCGCCCGCCACCTCGCCCAGCTAGTTTTTTGTATTTTTTAGTAGAGACAGGGTTTCACCGTGTTAGCCAGGATGGTCTCGATCTCCTGACCTCGTGATCCGCCCGTCTCGGCCTCCCAAAGTGCTGGGATTACAGGCTTGAGCCACCGCGCCCGGCCCCCATTGTTTAGTTTTATACACCTGTGTATGTACTTCTTTTTTTTTTGACAGAGTTTCACTCTGTCACCCAGGCTGGAGTGCAATGGTGCGATCTTGGCTAACTGCAGCCTCCGCCTTCTCCTGCCTCAGTCTCCTGAGTAGCTGGGATTACAGGCATGGGAGACCACACCCAGCTAATTTTGTATTTTTAGTAGAGATGGGGTTTCACCATGTTGGTCAGGCTGGTCTGAAACTCCTGACCTCAGATGATCCACCTGCCTTGGCCTCCCAAAGTGCTGGAATTACAGGCATGAGCCACCGTGCCTGGTGTATGTACTCTTTTACAGTGCGTCTTGATGTATTTTGTGCTGCTATAATATAATAATATCACAGGTGGGGTTATTTATTTATTTATTTATTTATTTATTTATTGAGACAGAGTCTCACTCTGACGCCCAGGCTAGAGTGCAATGGTGCAATCTCAGCTAACTGCAACCTCCGCCTCCTGGGTTCAAGCACTTCTCCTGCCTCAGCCTCTTGAGTAGCTGGGACAGCAGGCACCTGCCACCAGGCCCAGCTAATTTTGTATTTTTAGTAGAGGCAGGGTTTCACCATATTGGTCAGGCTGGTCTCGAACTCCTGACCTCAGGTAATCTGCCTGCCTCGGCCTCCAGAAGTGCTGGGATTATAGGCATGATCCACCACACTCAGCCTGGTGGGGTAATTTATAATGAACAAAGATTTATTGGCTCATGATTCTGGAGGCTGGGAAGTCCAGGGTCAAAGGACTGATATCTGGTGAGGGCCTTCTTGCTACATCACCCCCTAGAGGAGGGACAACGAAAGAATCAGAGTGAGAGGGAAGGCTGAACTCCTCCTTTCTGTGGATTTAATTCATTCATAAGAGCAAAGTCCTCGTGACCTAATCACCCCTCAGTGGTCCCACCTCTTAATACTGTTACAACGGCAATGAAATGTCAACATGAGTTTTTGAGGGGACATTCAAACCATACCACAGTGCAATCTATTTCTTCGTCATCAAAAAAATTTGACAAACCCTGGATTAGTTAATTCTGAAGGTTCCTTTGGCTCCAAGATTCTATAATTCTGCCTCCTGTTTAGAGAATCATGCCCTAGACTTCCTGGGACAAGCCCACCTTTTCCATTGACAAATTTCTCAGGCATCAGCAGCTAACCTCTCCTGGCATTCACCTGTCTCTTAAGACAGGTGACAGTGGAAGTCCCAAGATCTAAACAGTGCCACTCTCTGCTGTGGCAGGTTCTCTGTGGTCCGGGGTTTGATCTTAGCATCTAGGTCTATATGCTTCCAGAAGCTCTCTCACCTTCTTCTGACTCACATGTGCTGCTGGAGATACTATCTGAGTATCCCCAAAGAGCCTTGGGAGCCATCCAGGTCCACACTCAGAAACCCACCCAGAGCTGGGGCAGTAACCTCAGTGTCCTATGGACCAACTTGAGATATTTTAAAGATTCCCCAGGGTTACACTGACTGGGCCCAATCTTTTGTAGAGGCTTAGTCCTTCCATAGGCATGGTCTGCACCTGGAGCCTACGAACCATGACACTGAGGGTTGCCTGTTTCCACGCCATTGCCTTTTTCTTTAATGATGTGTGCCCAGGACGCCCGGGGAATCAGGATTGGCTTGGTGTTGGGTTTTCCTGTGATGGGCTCAGGGTGGGCATGTGATGCAGGGAACAGAAAGAGGAGTGTTTCAGCGAGAGGTTTTCCTGGTGGTAAGGAAAAAGCATACTTTCCCTCCCGCTGGGGCCCTGTGCAGTGTGAAGTGCTGAGGGTGGGAGCAGCCCTCCGTGACTTATGAGGGAGACACCTCAAACCCCAGACATGCTGAATAGGCCCGGCAGCCTGTGGGAGCGTTTCTGAGCCTTGGAAAAGAGGCGTCCCTCAGAGTCGTTATCACAGATGCCAGTGATGACCAGACATTCTGTGACTGACAGTCAGTGGCATCCTGGCAGAGAGGGTCACACTCTTCCTTTGAGGTCCACAGGAAGGGATCATGCTGGGGGTACCTTACAGGCCCCTCACTGTTTGGAGTTCAGGAGCTCCAAGAGTAAGGGAATTTGGTTCTTGCCCTGCACAAATATGAAGGGAGGATGCCCCCTTGGCATTGCCATACCGATTGCAATGGGAATGAGAGAGGGCGGGGCAGGTGGCTCATTTTGTGATTGGCAAAGGGTGGGGGCTTTTTATAATAGAAACTAGGGCAGTTTTAACAGTCCCACGGAGCCCCTTGCTTTAGTATGAGCAGCCACACCCTGTTGTGATTTTATTGTCATTCATACTGCCACTTGATCAGCTCCTTTAAGCCTTCACTGACTTTTATTCTCTTAGATACTGTTGTTTGTGCAATAATAAGACTCTTAAGTCTTTGCAAGCAAGTTAAATTGAAATACACCAATTTCCTGTATGCAGTATGGGAATTATTCTCTAAAATGTAAATGTACTATGTGAGATCTCAGTGGCTAGGTGTGGATCCAAGTTTTGTGATGTCTGAAGATTATACAGTCATAAGACTCCTTTAAGAATTAAACATTTTGAAAACTAAATTAGGTATAAAAGCAAATATTTAGAATGAGAAAATAAATCCTTACAAATTTTAAAGAGCTGAAACCATCACAAACATCATAAAGTACAGAAATATAACATCTTTTTGTAGTTAACTTCCTCACATAATTGTATAATACATGTTTTCTTACATTTTTGGCTACAAACTCTTTAGTCATCCTTTATAAGGCAGGGTTTTTTTGGTCATATTTTCTATACAACATATAAAAGATAATTTAATCTTTTATCTGGCACAGGGGTCGGTAAACTTCTTCTGTAACGGACCAAAGCAAATATTTCAGGTGTTGGGGACCAAGCCTATGTATTGAGTACTCATATCTGCCATTGTAGCAGGAAAGTGGCCATAGACAATTTGTAAATGAATGAGCGTGGCTGTGTTACAATAAAACTTTATGTACAAAAACAAGTGACAGCCTCCAGGACATAGTTCAGTTGATAGTCTAGCATCAAAATAATAAATTTAATTACAAGTTTAGAAAACTTTCAGCTTCACAATCCATTATTAGTAATATCATGTACATTTTTAAGACTCAAATTTGGGACGTTTGCTTTTCTTTTCTTTTCTTTTTTTTTTGAGACAGAGTCTCACTCTGTTGCCCAGGCTGGAGTGCAGTGGTGCGATCTCAGCTCACTGCAAACTCCGCCTCCTGGATTCCCGCCATTTTCCTGCCTCAGCCTCTGGAGTAGCTGGGACTACAGGCGCCACCACCACGAGCGGCTGATTTTTTTTTTCTATTTTTAGTAGAGACGGGGTTTCACCGTGTTAGCCAGGATGGTCTCGATCTCCTGAACTTGTGATCAGCCCGCCTTGGCCTCCCAAAGTGCTGGGATTACAGGCATGAGCCACTGTGCCCAGTTGGGACCTTTTCTAATAGGTTTTTTTCTCTATATGAGCTGTAAGGTTTCCAGGCATTTTCAGGTTTTCTCGTGCAGAGATTCGTCTTAATTAAACACACTTTGAAGTGATAATGCCTCTTAATCCGTTTGTCCCTGTTATCTGCATTTCACTGCTTTGGTGGCAGTTTTGCATGCTTTTAACTGGAGCCATCAGACATCAGGACAAGATGTATCTGAGACACTAAAACATAAAGGGATAAGAAGAAATCTATAAAGAACACAACTGCACATACAAATGCTTTCGCTGTGGTAGTGCTACAAGTATATGCCCCACAAATGGAAATTTGGACAAATCCTACTTCTTTTGATTCCCAGCAGCAGACCTGGCTTGGAGGAAGGGTGGCTGAGAGGAGGCAGAGGTCATAGTGGACACTGCCTCGTGTCACTGAGATCACTGCATCTGCTCTGAGCCTCATAGCCTTGGCCATCAAAACAGCCCTGAGCTCCCACGTGCCCTGATGGGCTGGGCAGCCCTTCCCCACTGCCCACCTGGAAGGAGCCACCAGGGACACAATGCCAGCTCCCTGTCCTGCTCCTTCCCGTCCACTCAGAGGGGCGGAAGGAGGACCCTACAGCGGCAGGCCCCGGCAAGCCACCAGTCAGGGGTTCAAGTTCCCACTCGTGAATATCACAGTGAGAGTGGCCCAACAGACCCCTGAGTGGCACCGTCATCAGGGGTTGGAGGATCCCAGGTGAGCAGCAGTGGGAGGGACACCAGTGAGCGCCAACAACCCAGTGTGAAGAGCGCAACTCACTTGCAACACTGGCAAACCCCTGGATGAGCCCGCAGTTCCTCTAACAAGTCTAGTTTTCCCCCAAGCGCCTTTCTGATGCGTACTGTAGGATGATTTATCCTCCTTAGCGAACTTGGCGTAGAGGACACCGTGTGATGGTTAACGTCAGGTGTCCATTTGGCTGGATTGAAGAACACCTAGGGAACTGGTTAGGCATTATTTTGGGGCATGCCTGTGAGGGTGTTTGCAGAGGAGATTGGCAAGAGTCTGAGTGGACCAGGAGGGGAAGATCCGCCCTCCATGTGTGTGTGCCATCCAATTGGATGAAGGCCCGAATAGAACAAACAGAAAAGATAAAATTGGTTGCTCTGTCTCCTAGAGCTGGAATACACTGTTCTACTGTCCTTGGACATAAAAACTCAAGGCTTGCCTGACTTTGGACTCCAGGACTTACACCAGCAGCCCACCGAGGTTCTCAGGTCTTCAGATTTGCATTGAGCCATGCCACCAGCGTCCCAGGGTCTCCAGCATGTCGACGGCCTGTCTTGGGACTTCTTAGCCTCCATAATTGTGTGAAGCAATTCCCCTAATACATTCTCTCTCATATATATATAGATCTACATCTACATCTCTATATTCCATTAGCCCTGTCTCTCTGGAGAACCCTGACTAGTACAGACAGGATCATGAGTAAGCAACCAGGGCACTGACCTTGGATGGGCCACTTGACCTCACAGGGGTCTGGTTTTCTGGAGACAGTGAGTGCCCTCTCCGCTATGTTAGGGTGACACTGAGACAATAGGCAGGGAAGCCTGCATCACCCTTGGGCTTTGCCTCAGGTTTGAATGGCACCTTAGGGCCATTTCCATGTCCCTGCTTCCTGAATCTGAGTCCTCTGCATCCCTGCAAGGGATGCTCCATTCCCCAGCCTCCAGTGAAAACCCACTGAGGCAGAAAATCTCATTGCCCACAAGTCCCTCAAGTCTGCTGCTCTTCCATCTGTTTGGTGAGGAACAGCGGTGGAGGTGGGCAATGAAAGAGCATCCTTTCTCTCACCCATGCCCAGCCCATATTTTGGGGTCTTGAGCAGGAGGAAGGTGGGGTTGCATCCCCCTAAGGCCTGCGCCAGCATTCAGAACACAGGGTTCTCAGTGTGCAGCCTCAGTCTACGGCAGCCCCTGACAAATGGCAGAGCTTTCTGTCTGTGCAGCTGTCTGCCTTATAGAGAGCTGTTTTCTGCTACATCAAAGGTTGGGGAGAACCTGAGCATGTCAAAGGCTTGGGAGACCTGGGCATGGCTGCTTTCTCTCCTTCCTTCTGTCCTGCCCAGCCACACGGTGACGGAGGGAACCTCGCGACAGAGCCTTGCCCAGGTGCATGCGGGGTGGAGTCCATCACAGCGCTGGCCGGTTTGTTGAAAAGGAGGCCAGGGAGGCTGGTAGGAGAACCCTACACTGTATACTTTAACTCAGTGATAAACCAAGCTATTCATGAATAATGTCCAGAGTGTGTCCTCAACACAGCGTGGCCCTCATGGTGCTCGCTGCCCTGTCAGACTCCAAGCAACCCGAGGACAGGGTTTGGCGTCTCTCTTGCTCACCTTTGCTTCTCCAAAGCCCAGTGGGCCCTCAGGACGTTATTCCATATGCATGGTAGAATCTGTTGCATAAGGTCAGGGCAAGTCCACACAGTTACTTGCAACATGGCCCTTTCAACTGTTAGCAGGTTCTGGACTCCAAAACCTACATAATGTTATGTGAGGTTGGGAGGAAACACATAAGCATACTTGCAACCTATAGGACTCAGGTAGTAAGCTTACCCTGGGGGTGGAAACCCCCATCGCCAAGAGTCCAGGTGACATCTCCACCCCAGACCAGGAGGCAGACCCTCCAGGCTACTTCCCCTCACTCATCCTAAGGAGAAGTCAGGCAAGCACCTTGCCAGGGGCCCAAGAATAAGGTTTTCCCCCAGAGCCTTACAGTCTCTGGTATGTGGGCATATGGGGGGCACTGGATGTGTGGAAGGCTGGAGAACCCAGCAGTCCCCACCGGTGGGCTGCTCATGCCCACATGAACCGGCAGACAGTGCCTGTTCCACATGGAGCAGCTGTCTCTTTCCAGCTTCTTTGAAAGCCATATGGTCGTGTGGATGGACGGCCATCCTGAGAGGCAGACAGAAGACAAGGCTCGGGCCAGCCTGTTGGGTGGCCCGGTTCTGCTGGTCTCTGGATGGATGGGTAACCCTGGCAAGTTAGACAGGTGCACTGAGCCTTTGTTTTCTCATCTACAGAATGGGAATGGCATCCGTTTTGTAGCATGATTGCATGGATTAATATAGGTAGTGCTTAAGCAGAGCCCAGTACCCGGTAAACACAACATATCAGTTATTATAATTAATACCTGAGAGGGAAGAGGCAACCCCCAGTCAGAAGTTCCATGCTTCTCACGGACAGCAGCGGCTCCTGTCACGGCTCTGCTCATGGCTGTGGACCTGGAGCAACTTGGACAGACGGATGCATGGGAGGAAAACACCTGCTCCCAGAATGACAGGATCAATGCCTAAACCTCAGGGCATCAGCTCTGACCCGAGGGTGAGCCCCAAAGGCAGTCTGCTCTTGGGGGCAGCAGGAGAAACCAGGAAAAGAGGCAGGCATATCTCGTATCCAGCCTTCCAGAAGGTTCCACTGTGCACCAGGAGGAGTGGCTGAGGGGCTGTACTGCGGTGTCAGCTGCCATTATTTCTAACCAATTCATGCTTCAGCAGCCAAACAGGAAGTGCTCACAGCTCACTGCTGGGTGGATTTTGTTCTTGGTCTGATACGATAACCTAGAACCTAGGGGTTCCGAGAGCATGGGGGAGACAACCAAAGCAGCCGCCAGCCCAGAGCCTGCGTGTGTGAGGGAGGACCTGGGGCAGGGTGGAGAGGGTGAGAGGACAGCTAAGAGTAGGGGACAGCAGAGGGTGGAGGCACCCAAGCTGGAGCAGGGATAGAGCAGGCAGGCAGGGGAAGGGGATTGGGCCCGGGAATGCTGTCCCGCCGCCATCCAGAGTCAGACCCATAGTCAGGACCCCTGCACCTCACCACACCCGCTTCCTGGACCCTCAGAGGCTCAACAACACTGGTCCCAAAGGAGAAGGGGCCTGGGGCGGTCAGAACATGCGAGAAGTGGCAGCACGTGGTACCCAGAAAAGCAGCCAGGTCTGAGGCCTGGGCTCCCGCCGGGCTCTCAAAAGTCCCAGTAATAAGACCCAGGGCAAGTCATCTGATCCTCGAAGCTCAGGGCTCAGGCAGCACAGCCAGCAGCTCCTGCACGTGGAAGCCGAGGCCCAGGACAAGCACCCCGTGGAGCCCGACTCGCCAGGCCTGAGCCAGGGCTTCAGGACCTTCTCCTGCTCTGTGAGGCTTCTACGTCGCTGTGTGAAGTCAGTTCCCAGGTTCCTTTTTCCCCGGCAGGCTCTGGAGGGAAGGCTCTCCCAGAGAGGTACTGGCTCCTTCTTTCAACTTGCCATGCTGACTTGCTGAGATTTGCCAGAAAGTGGCTGACGGTCCCCACCTGCTGGTGAGGGCGTGGGTGACTGGGAGGCCCTGGGTGATTCAGGAGCACCAGCCGGCTCCTTGACAAGCTGGGCCACGGCCACTGCCGCCTCCTCCTCTTCCTGAGCTCTGGTGGAATCACTGCTCTCTCCCCCTTTGAATCTTTTTGATTCACTGATTACAACACACACACGCACACACGCGCGCGCACACACACACACGCACACGCACACGCACGCACACGCACGCGCGCACACACGCACACACACACGCACGCGCGCACACACGCACACACACGCGCACACACACACACACACACACTCTTTCTGTCTCTATCTCTACAAGAGAAACCAATGGCAATTTCTGCTCAGCATCCACTGCTGGTCAGTGACCAGTTCCCTACTAGAAAGAAAACTCCAAGAAGCCTGATCCCGTTTTGCTTGTGGGTGTTCCAGGACGAGCTGACACTTGGGAAGGGGTCCCAAGGGCAGGGTGCCCTGGCGCTGAGGACCAGCCACAGCGTGGAGGGGTGAGAGTTGCTGCCGCACCCCGTCCTCCGAGTCTCTGCCAGGAAAGTGAGGGGCCATGGCGAGCTAATGATATTCCCTCCATGTTGTCACCCCTCCAGGACGCCCTCCCCACCAGAGGCTCCTTGCAGCCAGTTAGGAAAGTACATCATGAGTTCAGTGACGTCCCCAGTTCGGGGACTTCCGGGTCCCTGACACAAGGACAAGGAGTTGAGACAAGTGTGTCACAGACACGCATTTGGAGTCGATCGGTGGGGATGAGGCTGTGAGAGGTGGAGAAAGGAAGAAGACCAGTGGGAAAACCAAGGTCCCCTGGTAGCCCCTGGCTGGAATTTGAGTTCAGTCCACACTCACAAGGCCACTCCCTCTCCCACCTCCCTGAGATCTGCCTCCCTTGCCTGTCTCCATTTTCCACCCCTGGATTTGGCCCCAGGGCTTGTTCATGACCTTGACAAAGGGCAGTTTCTAGGGACAGGAGACTTCAGAAGCTCACTCTAACCAGTGGAGGAAAGAAGGACAGGGAGGCAGCAAGGCAGGGCAGGCAGGCGGGAAGGGGTGGAGGAGTGGGCCGACTTGGGAGAACGGCCTGGCCTCCAGAAAGCCTGGGTGCCACTGCTGTTTTGTTTGAAAGGTTGAATACTTGGAGCAAGTTTGAAAGTGAGTGGGGGCTAGGCACAGTGGCTCATGCATGTAATCCCAGCACTTTGGGAGGCCAAGGCAGGTAGATCACCAGAGGTCAGGAGTTCGAGACCAGCCTGTCCAACATGGTGAAACCCCATCTCTACCAAAAATTTAAAAAAAAAAAAAAAATTAGCCGGGCATGGTGGCACATGCCTGTAATCCCAGCTACTTGGGAGGCTGAGGCAGGATAATCACTGGAACCAGGAAAGCAGAAACTGCAGTGAGCTGAGATTGTGCCACTGCACTTCAGCCCGGGTGATAGAGTGAGACTGTGGGAAGGAAGGAAGGAAGGAAGGAAGGGGGGGGAAAGAAAGAAAGAAAGAAAGAAAGAAAGAAAGAAAGAAAGAAAGA